>NC_132796.1:69708764-70015292 GCF_048418805.1 Vulpes vulpes
CAGCAAAGGATACAGTCAACAAAACTAAAAGACAATCTATAGAATGGGAGAAGATATTTGCAAATGACCTCTCAGATAAAGGGCTAGTTTCCAAAATCTATAAAGAACTTATTACACTCAACTCCAAAGAAACAAACAATCCAATCATGAAATGGGCAAAAGACATGAACAGAAATCTCACCGAGGAAGACATAGACATGGCCAAGAAGCGCAAGAGAAAATGCCCCGCATCACTTGCCATCAGGGAAATACAATCAAAATCACAATGGGATACCACCTCACAGCAGTGAGAATGGGGAAAATTAACAAGGCAGGAAACAACAAATGTTGGAGAAGATGTGGAGAAAGGGAAACCCTCTTGCACTGTTGGTGGGAATGTGAACTGGTGCAGCCACTCAGGAAAACTGTGTGGAGGTTCCTCCAAGAGTTAAAAGTAATTCTGCTGTATGACCCAGCAGTTGCACTGATGGGGATTTACCCCAAAGATACAGATGCAATGAAACACCGGGACACCTGCACCCTGGTGTTTATAGCAGCAATGTCTACAATAGCCAAACTGTGTAAGGAGCCTCGGTGTCCATTTAATGATGAATCAGTAAAGAAGATGTGGTATATGTATACAATGGATTCTTAGCCATTGGAGACGACAAATACCCACCATTTGCTTTGACGTGGATCAACTGGATGGTATCATGCTGAGTGAAATAAGTCAATTGGAGAAGGACAAGCATTATATGGTCTCATTCATTTGGGGAATATAAAAAATAGTGAAAGGGAATAAAGGGGAAAGGAGAAAAATGAGTGGGACATATCAGGAAGGGAGGCAGAACATGAGAGATTCTTAACTGTGGGAAACGAACTAGGGGTGGTGGAAAGGGAGGTGGGAGGGGCGTGGGGGTGACTGGGTGACCGGCACTGAGGGGGTCCTTGATGGGATGAGAACTGGGTGTTGTGCTATATGTTGGCATATTGAACTCCAATAAAAAATAAATTAATGAAAAAATAGGAAATAAAAACTAGAAAAAGAAGAGGAAAATAAGCTCAAATTAAGTAGAAGGAAAGAATCAAAGATAACCTCAGAAATCTATGAAATTAAGAACAGGAAAACAATAACTCAATTCTCTTTGAAAAGCTTAATACAATTCATAAGCTTTTATTCAGGGTAACCAAGGAAAAAAAGAGAAAAGATACAAAATACTGATGTTACAAACAGAAGAAAATTACTATGTTGTCTATTGATATATACATATAAAAATGCAAATGGAATAGGAACAATTTTATGTGCATTGATTCTACAATTTAGGACAAATAGACCAATTCCTTGAAAGAAAATGTTATCAACACTGAATAAAGAAGAAATAGATAACCTGTAGAATTTTGTATCAATTTTTAAAATGTACATTAAAGGTTTTCAATGAAAAAGATCTCTGGATCTGTATGTCTCTTAGTATTATTATTATTGAGACTATTTTTTATAGCAAATTTAGGTTCTCAGCAGAATTTAGAGATTTCTGGTATATTGCTTGCCTCCACACATGCATAGCCTCCTCAATTACCAAAATGCCCCACCAAATGGGTACATTTGTTACAATTGCGGAAACTAGAATGACACATCATAACCATATGAAGTCCCGAGTTTACATTATAGTACATTTTTTGGCGTTGTACATTCTGTGGGTTTGGATAAATATATAATTACATGTATCCATCAATAGTATATCATGCAGGGTATTTTTGCTGCCCTAAAAACCCTCTATTCTCCACTTATTATTCTCTCTCCTCACTCCTCTCCTTCAGCTACCACTAATCTTTTTTATTGTCTCCATAATCTTGCCTTTTACAGAATATCTTAGAGTTGGAATCATACAGCATATGTCCTTTCAGATTGGATTCTTTCATTTAGTGATATATATTTTATTTTCCTTCATGTCTTTTCATGACTCATATCTCATTTCGCATTAGTGCTGAACAATATTTCATTGTTATAGCTTGATGTACCATAGTAATTTATCCATTTATTTACTGATGGACATCTTGGTTTCTTGCAAATTTTGGCACTTATAAATTAATTTGCTATAAACATCCTTATTTATGCAGGATTTTGTGTTGACATAAAATTTCAGCTTCTTTGGATAAATATCAAGGAATGTGATTGCTAGATTATACAGTAAGAGTATGTTTACTTTTGTAAGAAACCACCAAACCATTTTCCACAATGGCTGTATCATTTTTTTTCTATTTATTTATTCATGAGAGACACAGAGAGAGAGAGAGAGTGAGAGAGAGAGAGAGAGAGGCAGAGACACAGACAGAGGGAGAAGCAGGCTCCATGCAAGAAGCCTGACGTGGGACTTGATCCTGGGTCTCCAGCATCAGGCCCTGCGCTGAAGGCGGCACTAAACCGCCAAGCCACCCAGGCTGTCTCCATTTTGTATTTTCATGAGCAATGCATGAAAGTTTCTCTTGCTCCACATCCTCATCAGCATTAGGTGTTGTTAGTGTTCTCGATTTTGGCCATTCTAATAGGTGTACAGTGGTATATAATTATTGTTTTAATAAGCATTTCTCTGATGACATAATGCTGAGCATCTTTTCATATGCTTATTTGCTATCTGTATACCTTATTTAATAAAGTGTCTCTTAAGGGCTTTGCCTCATTTTTAATAAGATTATTTGATTTGTTTATTGTTGAGTTTTAAGAATTCTTTATATATTTGGATAACTGTCCTTGATTAGATGTGTGTTTTGCAAATATTTTTCCCAGTCTGTGGCTTGTCTTATTCTCTTGACATTGTCTTTAATGGAGCAGAAGTTTTAAATTTTAATGAAGTCCAACTTGTCAGTTATTTCTTTCACAGATCATGTCTTTAGTGTTTTAGCAAAAAGGGCATCCTCATGTCCAAGGGCATCTAGGTTTTTTTTTTCCTATTTTATCTTATAAGTTTTATAGCTTTGTGTTTTTCTTTTAGGTCTGTGATCCATTTGTAGTTCTTTATTATGAAAGGTGTAAGTAGCATGTCTGCATTTATTTTTTTACCTTTAGATGATCAGTGATTGTTGAGCCATTTTTTTTTAAATTTTTTTATTTATTTATGATAGTCACACACACAGAGAGAGAGAGATAGAGGCAGAGACATAGGCAGAGGGAGAAGCAGGCTCCATGCACCGGGAGCCCGACATGGGATTCGATCCCGGGTCTCCAGGATCGCGCCCTGGGCCAAAGGCAGGCGCCAAACCGCTGCGCCACCCAGGGATCCCTGTTGAGCCATTTGTTAAAAAGACTGGGTTTGCCCTATCGTATTATCTTTTCCCCTTTGTCAAAGACCAATTAACTATATTTTGGGGGGTCTAATCCTGGGCTCTATTATATTCCAGTGATCTATTTGTCTATACATATATATTTTCTTAAATTATAGTTGACACAAAATTTTACATTAGTTTTAAGTGTACAACACAGTGATTGAACAAGTTAATACATTATGCTATGTTCATCACAAACATAGCTACCATCTGTCAGCATACAATGCTATTGTAATATCATTAACTATATTTCCTATGTTGTACCTTTTATTCCAATGACTATTCTTTCCATAACTGGAAGCGTGTATTTCCCACTCCGTTTTACTCACTCTGTCCATCCCTTGACTCCAATCTCTTTTGACAACCATCAATTTGTTTTCTGTGTTCATGGATCTGATTCTGCTTTTTGATTTTTTGTTTGTTTCTTTGCTTTTATTTTTGTTGTTGTTGTTCTTGTTGTTGTCGTTTCTTTGCCCATTTGTTTTAGAGTCCACAGATAAGTGAATAATATAGTGTTTTTCTTTCTCTTTCTGACTTATTTCACTTAGCATTCTACCCTCTAGGTTCATTCATGTTGTCAATGTAAGGATCTCATTTTTAAGTACCATTCCATTCTAGATAGATGAATGATAGATGTAGATGTGTATATTCTTTCTCTTACTCTCTCTCTCTCTCTATTTAAATTTAAATTTATATTTATATAAACATCTTATTTATCCATTCATCTATTGATACACAATTAGGTTACTTCCATATCTTAGCTACTGGAAATAGTGCTGCAGTAAATATAGGATGCATATATATTTTCATCAGTTAGTATTTTTGTTTTGTGGGATTTTTTGAGTAAATACATAGTAGTGGAATTACTTGATAATATGATGACTCTATTTTTAATTTTTTGAGGAGTCTCCATATTGTTTTCCATAGTGGCTTCACCAATATACATTCCCTCCAACAGCATACAAGGGTTTCTTTTCCCCACAGCCTCACCAACACTTATTATTTCTTCTGTTTTTGATTTTAGCCATTCTGACAGGTGTAAAAAGATATTTTATTGCAGTTTTGATTTACATTTTTCTGATTATTAATGTTGAGCATATTTTCATGTGTTTGTTGACCATCTGTATGTCTTCTTTGGAAAAATGTGTATTTAAGTCCTATGTCCATATTTAATTGGATTATTGATTTTTTGGTGTTTAGTTGTGTATGTTCTTTATATATTTTGAATATTAATCCCTTATCAGATATACAATTTACAAATATCTTCTCACATTCAGCAGGTTGTCTTTTTGTTTTATTGATGGATCCCTTTCCGTGCAAAACCTTTTTATTTTGTTGTAGTCTCAATAGTTCATTTTGACTTTTGTTTCCCTTGCCTGAGGAGACATAGCCATAAGTATGTTGCTAAGGCCAATGCCCAAAAGGTTACTGTCTATGTTTTCTTTTAGTAGTTTTATGGAATCAGATCTCACATTTAGGTCTTTAATCCATTTTAACTTTGTTTTTATGCATGGTGTAAGAATGTGATACAGTTTTATTCCTTTTCATGTAGCTGTCCAATTTTCCCTGCACCATTTACTGAACAGACTGTCTATCCTCCATTGTTTATTCTTGCCTCCTTTGTCATAGAGTAATTGACCATTTAAGTATAGGTTTATTTTTAGGCTCTCTATTCTGTTCCAATGATCCATGTGCCTATTTTTGTGACAATACGTATATATTGATTACCATAGCTTTGTAGTAGATCTTGAAATCTGGGATTATATTTCCAGCTTTGTTCTTTATCAAAATAGCTTTGACTATTTGGAGTCTTATTTGGTTCTGTACAAATTTTAGACTAATTTCTTATAGTTCCCAGAAAAATACTATTGGGGTTTTGATAGAAATTTCATTGAATTTGTAGAGCCCTTTGGGCATTTTGACAATATTAACTCTTCCTGTCCATGAGCATGGATTCTTTTCTCATTCGTTTGTGTCATCTTCAACTTCTTTCATCTAAGTTTTATACTTTTCAAAATATAGGTCTTTTATCTCATGGGTAAATTTATTCTTATCCATTTGATTCTTTTTTTTTTTTGGTGCAATTGTTAATGGGATTCCTATCTTAATCTCTTTTTGCTATTTCATTAGTGTAATGAACTGCAATGGATTTCTGTATATTAATTTTGTATCCTTCAACTTTACTAAATTAATCTTGCAAATAAGACACTATCTAGATTACTATATCTTTATAGTAATTCTTGAAGTCTGGTAGTGTCAGCCCTCCAACTTTGATTTTATCCTTCGATATTATGTTGGATATTATAGGTAATGCTGACCCTGTAGAATGACTTTGGGGACTTTCCTTCCTTTTCTACTTTTGAAATAATTTGAAAAGAATAAGTATTAACTCTTCTTTAAAGGCTTGATAGAATTAGTCTGTATAGCCATCTGGCCTGGACTTTAGTTTGTTGGGTGATTTTTGATTACTGATTCAATTTCTTTGATGGTTTTTGGTCTATTCAAGTTTTCTATTTCTTTCTGCTTCAGTTTTGGTGGTTTATATGTTTCTAGGAATATATCCATTTCTTTAAGGGATTCTAATTTGTTGTCATATAGTTTTTCATAATATTCTCTTATAATTGTGCATATTTCTATGATGCTGGTTGTTATTTATCCTCTCTCATTTGTGATATTATTTATTTGGATCCTGGGATCCTTGGGTGGCGCAGCAGTTTGGCACCTGCCTTTGGTCCAGGGCACGATCCTGGAGACCCGGGATCGAATCTCACGCCTGGCTCCCAGTGCATGGAGCCTGCTTCTCCCTCTGCCTATGTCTCTGCCTCTCTCTCTCTCTGTGACTATCATAAATAAGTAATAAAAATAAATAAATAAAAGTAAGAAAAAAAGAAAAAATTTATTTGGATCCTTTATCTTTTCTTTTTGATGAGTCTGGCTAGAGGTTTATCAATTTTATTAATGCTTTCAAAGAATCAGCTCCTGGTTTCATTCTTCTATTGTTTTCTTTTTTAGTTTGTATATCATTTATTTCTGTTCTAAGCTATATTATTTCCCTTCTTCTGCTGACTTTTAGACTTCATTGTTCCTTTTCTAGATCCTTTAGGTATAAAGTTAGATTGTTTATTGGATATTTTTCTGGCTTCTTGAGGCAGGGCTGTATTGCTCTATACTTCCCTCTTAGGACTACTTCTGCTGTATCTCAAAGGTTTTGGACCATCATGTGTTCATTTTTTATTTGTTTCCATGTATTTTTTATAATTTCTTATTTGATTTCCTGGTTGACTCACTCATTGTTTGGTAGAACGTTAACATCCATGTCTTTGTGAACTTTCCAAATTTTTTCTATTAATGACTTCTAGCTTCATACCTTTGGGGTCAGAAAAAAAACCTGTAAAACATTAATAAAAGAAATTTAATATGTGGGTGTCTGGGTACCAGAGTTAGTTAAGTGTCTGACTCTTGAATTCAACTCAGGTCATGATCTCACAGTCACAAAATCAAGCCCTGCATCAGGCTCTACATTTAGCACAGTCTGCCTAAGACTCTCAGGCCCCTCCGCTCTGTACTATCTATCTCTAAAATAAATAAATTAATTTAAAAAAGAAATTGAATATGACAAAAAGAAATGGAAATACATCCCATGCCCATGGATTGGAAGAGCAAATATTGTTAAAAATGTCTATACTACCCAAAGCCAGCTATACATTTAATTCAATCTCTATCAAAAAACCAACATTTTTAAGGAGCTAGAGCAAACAATCCTAAAATTTTTTATGGAAGTACAAAGAAATCAAATCGCCAAAAACAATCTTGAAAAAGAAAAAAAAAAGAGAGGAAAACCAAAAACATACTGTTGACTGTGGAGAATAAACTCATGGTTACCAGAGGGGAGGTGGGTGGAGTGATGAGTTGAGTAGGTGATGGGGATTAACAAGTGAACTTGTGATGAGTACTGGGTGTTATATGTAAGTGCTGAACTAAATTATACATCTGAAACTAATATTACACTGTATGTTAATTAACTGACATTTAAATAAAAACTAAAAAGAGAGAAAGAAAAGAAAGAAAAAGAAAAGCAAATCTGGAGGCATCACATTTCCAGACTTCAAATTTTATTACAAATCTGTAGTGATGAAAACAGTATGGTACTGACACAGAAATAGGCATATATCAATAGAACAGAATAGAAAACCCAGAAATGGACTGATATCTGTATGGCGAATTAATCTTTAACAAAGCAGGAAAGAATATCCAATGGAAAAAAGACAGTTTCTACCACAAATGGTGTTGGGAAAATTGGACAGCAGTATGCAAAAGATGAAACTGGACCACTTTCTTACCATACACAAAACTAAATTTAAAATGGATTAAAGTCCTAAATGTGAGACTTGAAACCATAAAAGTCCAAGAGGAGAATACAGGCAGTAACCTCTTTGAACATCAGCCATAGCAACTTCTTACTTGATATGTCTCCTGAGGCAAGGGAAATAAAGCAAAAAGAAATTATTGGGACTTCATCAAGACAAGAAGCTTCTGCACAGCAAAGGAAACAATCAACAAAACTAAAAGGCAACTATGGAATGGGAGAAGATATTTGCAAATGACCTATCTGAAAAAGAGATATATTCAAAATGTATAAAGAACTTACACAACTCAACATTCAAAATTGAACAATCCAATTAAAATATGCAAAATAATGAATAGGCATTTTCCCAAAAAACATCCAGATAAGCAACAGACCCATGAAATGATGCTCAAGATCCCTCATCAACAGGGAAATGCAAATCAAAACTACAATGAGATATGACCTCACTCGTGTCAGAATAGCTAAAATCAACAATATAAGAATCATCAGGTACTGGTAAGAATATGGAGAAAAAGGAACCCTCTTGCACTGTTGGTCAGAATGCAAACTGGAACAGCCACTCTAGAAAACCCAGAATGGAGTTTCCTCAAAATAAAACTACAGTATGATCAACCAATTTTTACTAGTAAGTATGTATCCAAAGAATACAAAAATACTAATTCAAAGGGATATGTGCATCTTGATATTTATAGCAGCATTATATACAATAGCCAAATTATGGAAAGAGCTCAAGTGTCCATTGACTGATGAATGGATAAAGAACATGTGATATAGATACAAAGATATAGATAGCTATATAGGTATACACACAAACACACACACAAATTGGAATACTACTCAGTCATTAACAAGAATCAAATCTTGTCATATGCAATGACATGAATAGAGATAGAAATTATTATGCTAAGAAAAATAAGGCAGTCAGAGAAAAACAAATAACATATGATTTCACTCATATGTAGAATTTAAGAAACAAAACAAATGAGAAATAGGGAAAAAATAAGAGAGAGAGAGAAACCAAGAAACAAATTCTTAAATACAGAGAAAAACTGATGGTAACCAGAGAGAAGGTGGGTGGGGGTGAATTACATAGGTGACTAGGATTAAAGAGTGCATTTGTTGTGATGAGAACCTAGTACAGAAGTATTTTTTAAAGATTTATTTATTTATTTATTTATGAGAGACATAGAGAGAGAGGCAGAGACACAGACAGAAGGAGAAGCAGGCCCCATGCAGGGAGCCTGACGTGGGACTTGATCCCGGGTCTCCAGGATCACGCCCTGGGCCAAAGGCAGCGCTAAACTGCTAAGCCACTGGGGCTGCCCCAGTACGGAAGTATTAAATCATTATATTGTACACTTGAAACTAATGTTACACTGAATGTTAGCTAAGCAGAATTTAAATAAAACTTAAAAGTGGACAATTCAAATTAGAAAGAAGGAAATAATACCTTTTGTATTCTCATATGACATGATCATCCATATAGAAAATTCTAAAAAGTTTATTCAAAGGTCAGGAGATCTATTATATCAGTTTAGCAGAATTACAAGATAAAATACCAACATCTAAAAATCAATTGTATTTTTCAACACTAACAATACAAAATTAGATATTAAACTTTAAAATATAGTGCCCTTTGAATTATATTGGTGTAAATTTTTGAAAATGTGTGCAGCAATTGTGTTCAATAACACAAAGCACTAGGGAGAAAGTCAATGCTGTCCTAATTATATGGACAGATATACTATATGTTGTGCTTATGGTTTGGAAGGCTCAATATTGTTAATATGTCATTTCCTCCCCAACAGATGAATAAATTCAAGGAAAGTTATAGAAATAAATAAGCTGGTTATAAAATATGTATGGAAAAGCAAAGTATCTAAAACAATTTTAGAAAAGAAGAGCAAAACTGGAAGACACAGTATTAAATATAGTGTTGTATTGGCCAAAGGAGTTTCAACAAAGATGCAAAGACAATTAAATGATGAAACATACTCTTTAAACAAATGGTGCTTTAATAATTAGAAATTCAGAGGCAATATATAATGACCTCAAACCATACCTTGCATCATACACCAAAATGGCATAGAATTGAACGTAAAGTCAAAAACCACTAAACTTTCGGGACACCTGGGTGGCTCAGCGGTTGAACATCTGCCTTTGACTCAGGGTGTGATCTCGGATTCCTGTGATCGAGTCCCACATTGGGCTCCCTGCAAGGAGCCTGCTTTTCCCTCTACCTATGTCTCTGTCTCTGTCTCTGTCTCTGTCTCTCTCTCTCTCTCTCTCTGTCTCTCATGAATAAATAAATAAAATCTTTAAAAAATCATTAAACTTTTAAAATAAAATGTAAGAGAATGTACTTATAACCTTGCATGGGTCAACAATTTCTTGGATACAAAACAAGGTAAAGTTGCAAAATTAAATAAAAGTGAAAAATTGAATTTCTCAAAACTTAAAAGTTTCTTCTTCAAAAGATATTGCTACCGATCCAAATGTTCATCAACAAATGACTGAATAAATAAATAAATTTCATACAATGAAATAAAACTAGTAAAAAAGAATGAACAATCAATGTACAGAATACCATGGACAAAGCTTAAAATAATTATCTGAGTCAAAGTGGTCACACAATAAAAAAGTAAATACTGTAGGATTCCACTTTATAACATTCCAAAACTCACAAACTATTGAAGAGTGACAGAAAGTAGATCAGTAGTTGTCTGCAAAAGGAGCATGGTGGGGATGGAGGGATGAATTACAAAAGAGCATGAAGAAATTTTTAGGGTGATGGGTATATTCACCATCTTAAATGTGGTATATATATATATATATATATATATATATATATATATATATATCTCACAATATATGTATATATAATAAAACTTATCCATATGTGTACTTTATATATGTGCAGTTTATTAAATGTACATTATATATTAATAAGCTGTAAAATGCAAAGAAATTGTTAAAAAATAAAGAGTACACTATAGAATGGGAGAAAATACCTTCAAAATTCATATCAGGTAAAAGAGTTGAATCTAGAATACATAAATAACTCTCACAATGCAGTATTAAGAAAAAAAGTCGGGGGATCCCTGGGTGGCTCAGTGGTTTAGCAGCTGCCTTCGTCCCAGGGCGTGATCCTAGAGTCCCAGAACCAAGTCCCACATCAGGCTGCCTGCATGGGGCCTGCTTCTCCTTCTGTCTGTGTCTCTGCCTCTCTCTCTATGTCTCTCATGAATAAATAAATAAATAATCTTTTTTTTAAAGTCAATAAAACAAACTGGGCTGAAGATCTGAATAGAAACTTGACCAAAAAATGTATATATATGGCAAATAAGCATATGAGAAGATGTTCAATGTCATTACATTAGGATAAAGCAAAATAAATCCACAAGAGATACCACTATATGCATATTAAAGTGGACAAATAATGAATTTTGTCTAGGATGATAAGTAACAATTCTAATACATTGCTGATAGTAACATAAAATAATACAATCACTTTGGAGAACAATCTGCCATATACTTACCATAAGACCCACTTCTGGCATTTATCCAAGATAATGGGAAAATGTCCACAGAAAGACTTTTATGTGAATGTTCATAACATTATTTATTGTTTATAATAGCTAAAAACTGTAAACAACCCAAAGTCCTGCCAAAGATGAATTTATAAACAAACTGGTGCATCAATACAATGAAATTATACTCAGCAATAAACAGGAATGCATCACTGATACACATGAAATAACATGAATGAGTCTTCAATGCATTCACTAAGTAAAAGAAGGCATACTTAGAAGGCCATATATACTGTGATCCCATTTATATAATACATTGAAAAGGCAATATTACAAAGTAGGAAACGGATCAGTGGTTACCCTATGCATAGGCCTAGGTATTGACTACAAAAGGGCTGAAAATTTTGTGAAGTGATGAAATTCTTCCATATTTTGATTATTATGGTAATTACATGATTTATGCATTTTTGAAACTCAGGGCTATACATTTTTAAAAAGTGAATTTTAATGTACATAGATCATACCTCATTTGTAAAAAAGCGAAATTATAGGAAACCAAGGAATTTGAATATTTTGAAAAGCAAATAAGACCATATTGTTTCTCTGCTCAAAGTATGCAATGGCTCCCCAGTACACTAAAAATAAAAGTCAAGTCCTCATAATGACCCACAAGGCCTCTACAAACTTCACCGTCTCTGAATGCCTTATCTATTATTCTCCCCCTCACTAATATGTCTTCAACCACATTGGTCCCTTGCTCTTTTTTTAAAAGATTTTACTTATTTAGGGGGTACCTGGGTGGCTCAGTTGGTTAACCATCTGCCTTTGGCTTGGGTCATGATCTTGGGGTCCTGGGATCAAGCCCTGAGTTGGGCTCCCTGCTCAGCGGGGAGTATATTTCTCCCTCTGTCTCTCCCTTTGCCCTCTCCCTGCCACTAGTGCACTCTCTCTCTCTCAAATAAATAAACAGACTTTAAAAAAATATTTATTTAGAGACGGCATGAGTGGGAGGGGAGGGGCAGAGGAAGAGGGAGAGGGAAAGAATCCCAAGCAGACACCACACTGAGTGTGAAACCTGATGTGGGGCTAGATCTCACAACTCTGAGATCATGACCTAATCTGAAACCGAGAGTCAGATGCCAATCAACTGAGTTACCCAGGCACCTCAGTCTTTGCTCTTTTTAAAACACATCTAAAATGGTTCTGCCTTAGAGATTTTCAATTTGTACCTCCCACTTGAATGTAGTGTTAGTGAAGATTGAAGATTTTTAATACCTGTTTTTCTTTCTGTTGTATCATCAGCACTTATAACAGTGTCTAACATATACTAGGTGCTCAATATTTGTTGAATACATGAATGAGTGAATTATTCATCAATTAGAGTAATGAGAGTAATAAATGAGGAAGAAGTCATATTTATATGATCAGATATAAAACTTTTCTAGGAGTCTTTATTTGGCAAGTGATAAATAGCTTTAATTTTATCCTAAGAGAAATGAGAAGCTATGTAAGAACTTTGGGAAAGGAATAACAAATTTCTAAAATTTGCATTTTAGAAAAGCCAATTTGACTACTATGTAGGATATTGATAGGAATGATATAAGACAGAAGGAATTGAAAACAGGCATGTCTTTCATAGCCGTTTGAGAGGCAATGGCTGACAGAACTAGGATCCTGGTGATAGGTTTAGATGGAAGTTTCTAAATTCAACAGATACTCTAGAAACCTTCTGTGATTGATCCCCCTCTGTTCACTAAGAATTCCATTTGCACTCATTTCCCAGTGTCAAATGTGAACCTGCTTATTGATTAGGCAGATCTTAAATGCCTCTCCTGGCTGTCTCAAATCTCATCATTTGTTCTCCTAGGATACAGACTATACCTTCCATCCCTCTGGTGCTGCTCTATAGCACCCAAGACTATGTTTATCATTGAATATACAGTTAAAAGATAACACCGAATTTTAACCAGTCAGTGATATAAAGGGAAGAATTTGAAAGATTCCATATTTAGATTTGGAATAATTTTTCAAAGATTGCTTATCTCCTTCACTCATTTTTTTCATACTGTTTTTCTGTATTTAGAAGTCAATTTAAAATGGAACACTTCCTCTTCTCCACTCAAGTCTATTTCCACTAGGTAAGGCAGTATTAAGATTTGGAAAGAAAGCATACAAAAACTGGAACCATTTAGAAATGAAAACAGAAAAAGTAGCCTCTTCTTATCTTGAATTAAGTTTTTAAATGATGCTCCTTTTTGCTGAATTGCAAAGATTGTTTTGGGGGTAGAAATTTGATACATACATCAATTCAAAAAAAATAAAGATCTGGTATCCCTCATTTTATTTCTAATTGACAGTGAGTTAAAGCCAAATGCTCACTGATGCAGTTACATTTGTCATTTTTGGAAGCCTTTATTGGCATAAGACCTATAAATACCAGCCAGTCATGCTTAGAAGCTTGTGAACTTGATGACATTCAGTTTATCATTAACTCTCAGACAATTAGATCCATCCAGTAACAGAATGCCTTACAGTGCAGGAACTGATATCGTAACTTGATCTTGCCCAGAACTAGAATGAGGACCTCTTTTCCAAAAGAGAGGGTGTTTCATATTAAGGATAATTGTATGCAAGTTTTCAGAATTTAGAAAGCTTAGCAGATTAAAAAAAAAAAAAGCTTTATTTTTATTGTTTCAGGAATAAGTAAATTGTGAAATCAAATGACCCCAGGAAGGAGCAGTTTTTCTTCTTTCCTTAAGTAGAGAGTAGCAGAGAAGACAAATCTGAACAACAACTAGCTCAGAAATTAACATTTTATAATTAGATAAATTCGCTAGGTTATCCAATTAGATATAGCTCCTAGTTTGCATGTATGAAGAAAAGGAGTCACCTGGAAGGGATTTATTGAGCACCTACGATGTGCAAAAGAATGTGCACCAGCACCACTGGAGCATGGGTGCAAGTGAAATATGGTCTGTCACCTGCTTGAAATGTACTTAGGCTTTTGTGAGATAAAGATAAGTTGTTCATAAAATAAATAACAAAATACAATGTTGTTAAAAAATTTTGGGTAATAGAGATGAGACTTTCAACCAGAGTTAGAGAAAACATATTTTCTTGTGTACTTGAATTGTCAGGGGACACTGCAGAAAACCTACTCTGGAGAGATCCTCTCATGAAGGCCCTGTGGACTTCCAATTTATTTAGGTTTGACTAAGAAAATATTCTAAAGCCTAAAAATAAATTTGTAGCCCTATCTGGAGGACACTCTACTTTTCATTTGGCCAGCCTAGCCTTGAAACACCCATTTTAAGAATTGGGAACACTTTAGGACTACTCCTCAGTTCTGATTCTAGTGTTTAAGACAGGAATGATTCTTTTTTAGACAACCAATAGAAATGCACACTTACTCTATCAGCATATTTATTCCTACATGCCTTACTCATGTGAATGTCATATACTATGACATTTTCTAACTCAAAAGGGGGCTCCATTATTGCATTGCTTATAATTAGCCCTAACACTAGTGTTCGATATTGAATACTGTAACAAAAGTTACTTTTCTAGATGTAAAACTCATTCCTAAGTTCATGAATCAACATGAACTTATATTTTTAAGTTCAGAGCCATGAATGATGAGCCTTATCAGTGCTGAATAACATGTCTGGCTGTCCCTTTCTTATTAATAACTATTCAGGAAAGAAGATATTCTCTTCAAGTTTGGAGTCACACTTTAGTCATAAGGATTATATTATCTACATTATAAAAACTAATTGGATCTCTGGCAATGTGCTTTTTAAAGGGGAGAAGTAAACGCATTTTTTTCACATGTGTGGTACTGAAAGATTTGCCAGCAGTGCTAGGCTGTGGGCTATCAACAGTACCTGAGACATGAATCTCTTGTGATCATTCTAGTGCTTGTGTAACTCAAAAAGGCTATGGGCTTAAACTGAAATTCCAAAATGATTAGTCCATGTTTGCCTCTAAAGTAATTGCTGCAACTTTCCTAAGAGGACTACTGAGAGCCTAAAGTCTCCAAATGACTTACCCCATACAATTGGAAAGCTCAGTAAAGCTATAGCAGGGCAGTCAGTGATATTTAACTTCCTCATTTAAGTTGCCGACCACCTGAAGTCTCAGACAGAAATACTGTTCTGGGGGAATGGCACATAATGAGCTCCCATGAATACATCTTGAGTAGTTCTAAATAACACCTAGTTTTAATTCCATGAGGGAAGCACCAAGGAGACCACACATCTTTAGGAGTCCACAAATAAAGTCTAAGAATGGTTTTATGAATCTTTATGAATCTTTAAGAATCTTTAAGAATCTTTATGAATCTTTATGAATCTTTACGAATCTTTATGAATCTTTAAGAATGAGAAATTTGTTGGAGACTTATCACACCAGCCATGTTACCGAGGCTCTGGTCAAATTTTGGACTATAATCAGAGCCTGACTCTGTGTGTACCCTTGTGGCTATCAAAATTGATGGAATTCATGAATTCAAGTAAAAATACAATTTCACTGCTGGCTTTAGAAGCACCCTCAGTGATACATGCCTATCCCTTTTTTCTGGAAACCCATCAGAGTTAATTCCAAGGATTAACTGATGTACTTGGATGTCAGAACTGGAAAACACCTTAGATATCAACTGACTCCAAGTACTAATTTTACATGAGAAAACTGAGACACAAAAATGGGGAGTGACTTTTCCCTGGTTACACAGCTAATAGGTGGCAATCCAAGAAAAATAATCTTGATCAGTTGACTGTTGGTAGTGATTTTTCTACTCTATTTAGAAGAAGGAAGACACTCCAAACAAGAGGTACAATCACAGGCATTCAAATGCTGTAGTTCATAGTATGGCTCAATATATTTGAGCAATTGACCTTAAAGTCATTTTGAGAATAACACTTCAAATTTGTGTTGAGCTTTTCAGTATGAAAGTGTTTTCAAAGATACTCTTTAATTTTCCCAACAGGTCTTGAACAAAGACAGGACAGATTATTAATATGGGAGAGCTTGGTTCTTGTCTTATGGAGTCGAAGAATGAATCTTGCGGACACAGGAGAGTGAGTAAAGGGATAGAAGTTTATTAAGTAAAGATACAGAGAAAGATCTCAGGAGTGAGAGGGGTCCTGACAGGGTTGCCACAGAGGGCTTGTAGGGTTGGTCTTTTATTGAGAGCCTAATCAGGGAACCTAAATACTTTTAACATTATCTATTGACATCACCATTGAGTAAGGACTATTGATAAAATCTTTAATGGCTTACTTCTTTGGGGTCTGGTTATTCTTTGTTGCTCACAGATGACTGTCATAAAAAGACACACCTAGGGCCGGGTGGTCTGGCTTGTTCCTTTATCTCTGGTTTCCTTATACCTCAGCATTTTTGCCTTTTTGTAAGCCTGCTTCTGTGGCCCCCTACCTAGCACTGCCTAGCCCTGTTTGTCCCTAACTCATTATGATTTTTATTTCAGAGAGGGGGAATCAATATTTAGAGAGGATATGTAGATTATGAGCCAAGTTAATTACCATTTAACCACTCTGTTCTCCTGAACCCAAACTCAATACTCTTGGAATCTTGTATCAGGCAGTAAAGAAGCCCATTAAATATATGATAAAATTTCATGTTTTACCCAACCAGCATTAGTCCATATTATTAAAATTTCCCTTGTCTAGTCACCACCTTATATACAATTAGTAATTATGATGATAGCTAATATTTATTGAAATCCTTGGTTTATCTCAGGAACTATCCTTTTTCAAATTATTAACTTATTGGATATTCACTAAATCAACCTGGGAGAGTAACACTATTGCTATACTTGTTTTATAGATGAGCAAATTAAGGTATAGAGAACTTAAGCAATTTGCTTAAAGTCACCAAACTAATAAATGATAGAGCCAAAATTTGGGCCTAGGAAGACCGAACTCCAGAACATCTGTTCAGTCACTACTTTCAATATTGCTATTCTAGAGAGCTAGAAGTGGGAGCATTGGTAGCCTTATCAACACGCTAAATATCACTATATAATGTACACAAAAATTCAATAATACAAAAACAAACAAAAAATTCTTCATTTATTTACATCCAGCTTCTATAGCATGGGGCTATAAGAGATAAGGCAAATTGAGAAAAAAAATCAGCTTTATTACATAGAAAACATAGAGACTTGGCCCATGATGATTCCAAACAAACCACTAGAGACTCTTTTCTCCAAAATATTACTTTATAAAATGTCCATAAATAGATTTATATTGAGAGAAAATCCAAATTAATAATTCTAAAAGAAGCCATCAAAATTCTAGAGAAGAACCTCTTTGATCTTGGCCTCAGAAACATCTTGCTAGACACATCTCCAAAGGTAGGAGAAACAAAAGCAAAAGTGAACTATTAGGACTTCATCAAGATAAAAAGCTTTTGCACATCAAAAGAAACAGTCAACAAAACCAAAAGGCAACCTACAGAATGGGAGAAGATATTTGCAAATATCTTATCAGATAAAAGGTTAGGATCCAAGATCTATAAAGAACTTATCAAACTCAACACCCCCCCAAAAAAAAAACAAATAACCCAGTCAAGAAATGGGCAGAAGTTATGAACAGACATTTCTCCAAAGAAGACATGCAAATGACCAACAGATACATGGGAAGATGCTCATCACTTATCATTAAGGAAATACATCTGAAAGCTATAATGAGGTATCACCTAACACCTATTAGAATGGCTAAAATCAACACAAAAAACAACAGGTGTTGGCAACGATGTGGAGAAAAGGAAACCCTTATGCACTGTCAGAATGTAGTTTGGTGCAGCCCCTCTGGAAAACAGTATGGATGTTCCTCAAAAAAATTAAAAATAGAGCCACCTTATGACCCAGGAATTGCACTACTAGGTATTATCCAAAAGATTAAAAACACAGTGATTTGAAGGGGCACAAGCATCCCAATGTTTATAGCAGTATTATTTACAACAATCAAGATATGGAAGCAGCCCAAATGTCTGTCAATTGATGAATACATTAAAAATATATGATTCACACAAACACACACACACACACACACACACACACACACACACACACTGGAAAAAATACTCGGCCATAGAAAAGATTGAAATTTCGCCATTGGCAATGACATGGATGGAGCTAGAGAGTATTATCTTAAGTGAAATAGAGAAAGACAGAAACAATATGATTTCATTCATATGTGTAATTTAAGAAATAAAACACATGAGCAAAGAGAAAGAGAGAGAGAGAATGACAAACTGAGAAAGAGACTCTTAACTATAAGAGCAAACTGATGGATACCAGAGGGGAGGTGGGTGGCAGCATGAGTGAACTAGGTTATGGAATTTAAACAGTGCACTTGTAGTGATGAACGTGTTGAATCACTATATTGTACACCCAAAACTAATATTACACTGTAAGTTAACCAGTTGGAATTAAAATAAAATCTTAAAGAAAGAAAAAAATGATTGGCTCTATATTGAGCTTTCTTTGTTAGTAGCTATGTTACAAAAGCTTCAGTTTTTTTTAGTTACAAAGCTTCAGTTCCAAGGATGAGACAGAAGGTTCAATGGGAAATCCTGGGTTCAGCTATTCTGGTATAGGCTTAGCTATCAATGTGTTTATTGGTGGCTGTTTATTTTTACTGTAAAAAGAAAATTATGGTCCACTCTTTTTTACCTTACTTGAAGTGGACTAACTGGTTTATATCCTAACAAATGCAGGGAAGTTGATTTTTTAAAAAATTCTGTTCATTTGAATTTGTAGTGAATTCTTATTAAATTGTCATGTTTACCTTTATCACCAGCAGCAGCTGCTGCTGCTGCTGCCTCAGTAGCACCCTTGGCTATTTTTGGATATACATAAGAGGCATAAAATATCATATAGGCCAGCATAGTAACTTGGTCCAAAGAAACAAAACCATTTGAGAGCATGGAGTGGGCTCTTTGAGAACTATCTAATTCTACTTGTGTCACTGCTACTATGATCTATATGCAACGGCTAACTTCATAAGCTGTGACCTCAATTTTCACCTGGCCTTATGTATTATTCAATAAGCCTATATTCTATGGTTTTGTGGTTACTTCATTGCTTTCCAAGACCACAATATAAATGTTAAACCTTTTTTTTTTTTTTCATTTTAATGAGATGGAAAGCTTTGGAATCACACATAGAAGTACCCTTTAGATGAGCTAAAAACCCTTTGTATTTTGAATGTTAAATTATTTATGGGATATTATAAGAAAGTGCTGAACTGAAGAAAATGAAAATCCTATATATGTTAAGTCATATATGTTATATGTCATATGCATAGTAAGTTAGAAAACTGGCCATTATATTCTGAAATAACATAAGTTTTCTCTTTGTATTTGTTCTTTTCTGGCACTGCCACATTATTGAGCCTCATGTTTGACTATCTGACCAGTTTGTGGTCAAATCACAATTCAGTCAGATCGATGACTCTAGATAGATCTTCCTTAATACCTAAGGTTGCTAAAAATATCAGGATGAGTGATTTCGTTTCCTTTTTTTTTTCCCTCATGGGCATAGTTTAGGAATAACAATTAAAATATATTTGTATATGTATATAAATAGTGATAATAAAGTGATTAAATATTGTCTGGAATTTAATGGTCATTTCAGTCCATCAACTATTACAACAAATTATTCCACTAGATGAATGATTGCTTGGCAGAACTGACAAATCAATCAGTAATTTGATGTCAGAATAGAATCAACCAAAACAGGTGACATAAGCAGACCCTAGAATGGTTATACAACTTTAAAATCAGAAATACAGTTTGCCATTTGATTGCTTTTTGTTTTTGTTGCTTTTGTTTTGTTGACAATTACTCTTTATCATGAAGACAATGAAGATGTGACTAAATTAAATTACCCATTGTCCTTTTTAGAAACTGAATAAATACAATTTTTTTAGAGATCTTTACAGAAATACTAAAATTGGAATATTTGTGAAAATTCTAATCTACAAAACCTGGGATATCTAAATTGATGGCATCTGGTATCCCATATAAAGTTGAGACAAAATCTCTTGATTTTTCGATGGTCTGATAAGCTTTTATCAGACATCCACATATGCTGCTAAGAACTGTATTAGATACTAACAGCACAAATTACCACATGTCCAGCTGCTCAACACTTGAAAGAAATGAGTGGGATGAAAAAACAATTTGAGAAATGGACTAAGAAAACTGAATCTTTGCTGAGGCTATGGCTATTAGAGCAGAATTTAGGATTTTTTTCTCATTGATCTCATCAATTTGATCATTGAAATTAATTGCCAATTTGAAAACACAATCATTACATTGGACTAAGAAAATTATATCTTTATTGATACTGTCTATAGGGCAAAATATAATTTTATTTTATATATCTGGTTGGTTTGATGGATGTATACATCAAAGGTAGATAATAAAGTCTCTTGGTCCCAAATCCAAATTATCTCACCTGCATTACTTCAATAGTTAATATTCAACTGTCCATTCCACTTCATGTTTTTACAGACAGGCCATAAATTTATAGCCTAACTATCAACATATTCATAGTTGAACATGATTGTACATATGTAGTGTAGTTATTTTTGCAATTTTATTTCCTGCATTAGCTCACCACATGAGTGATTTAGTTTTTTGCACAATTAAAATAATAATTGTCATATTTTGTGTCTTCCTCTCTGACCCCATAAGCACCCTAAAAACATCCCACAAAAAGAGGGCTTTTGGCTGTTTGATTCTGAGAAACCATATGTTGGTTTATGGGAGACAGAGAGAGACAAACAGAGACAGAGAGAGGAATTTGATTTAATGCACCAAAGGAGTTACATAATGATCTTAGTATCATTAACAGAAGTTCATCAACTTACTGTGATGTGACAATTAAAAACTATTCCGAAATTACTTCTACAGGATAAAAAACTGATTTGACTTTTTTCTCTTTATTTCCTTACTTCCTTTCCTCCCCACCCACTTCTTCCCTTCCTTCTTCCCCACTAATTCAGACCATGGAATAAGTAATTTGATTTGTTGAACTATTTAAGATGGCTTTCTTTTCTTTCTAATTATATGACTATATATAGTTTCCTATAAACCATTCTTATGTTGATGTGCTATGATGTGTAAAATAAGATTTTAAAAAGCCAACTTCCATTTCTTGATTTCTGTAATACTCTAATGGTTTGGCTTGAGGGGGGTAGATCTGAAGATCAAAGAGAAAAGATGGTAAATAGGCATCCAGACCTGCATTGACCTTCTCACCAGCCAATTTTAAAAAGAAGAGCAAAAAAAAAAAAAAATAAAATAAAATAAAAAAATAAAAAATAAAAAAATAAAAAGAAGAGCAGAACTATAGGTTAGACATTTAAGCTTAATATTGAACTGTGCCACCAGTTTGGTTTGAAATACAAAAGATTTATTGAAGTAGATAAAATCAACTCTTCAACTACACCAAACCTTTAATTAGCTTATTTAGTTGTGCCCAAAAGGTGTGCAATGATGGGCACATTTTATAAACTCAGAAAAATAAATAATAAACCAATATAATTGATGGATGTAATTACCAATGATCGACTAATTTTAGTCTCTTATGCTTTTATCTGTCCTAGCTGATTAAAGCAAGGGTTAGAAACTGCCTCTCTGGAAGTTACATGATTTTCCCTAACAAGATATAAAACATTTTAGCTTCATGTTTCATCCCTCCATGTATGTAAACTTCTCTATCTGAGGAAGTGTAACAACTTGTAAAAAAAAAAAAAAAAAGGACATACAGCAAGTAGTTTATTAACAGTCACAGTTCATAGTGTGAGCTTGTAGGAACAAGCCTGGCATACAACTGCTGCACAGAGAATGTTCAGAGCCCTGCAACACAAAGGAAATGGCTAAAAACCTTATCTAAGGGCAGTCAAAAATATCATCAACAGTAGATGAGAAATTGTCTTTTCATTGACTAAGCCCCAATGCTTTAAAGGACTAAATGTGTACTGCTACATCAGCAGCAGTGAGGAAATGAAGTATTAAACCTAACTGTACTCAGTATGGGTCCTGCCTCTTAGCTATAGTGCACAATTTTAATGACAGCACTCTCATTAGCTCAGCCTTATTGGACTATTTCAAACATTCATCATCTTATGTGGCTAAAAGCATAGTTCATGCAAAATTAGTGGAGGAAGGAATGAGGAGGATTAAAAAGGTCTTGCTGCTTGAGGGAGTAAAAAGCAGGTTGTCCTGAGCCCTTCATCTATTTCTCTACATTTATTAAGGGAAAAACCATTTATCTTTCTACTCATAAATGAAATAGATACAGTATCTCTCCCCCGGGCACAAGAGCCACTGAGGGAAGCTGGATTAGGCCTGGAGAACTGATGCAACCTAGTGTGGTGTGTTACTTCATGCAGCGATAAGTTAGCAACATAATTTGATTCTAAGTATTTTTGTAATGTTTTGTTATATATGCAGAGAGGGAAACTAAACTAAATAAAAGATTGCCATTGCCAGTTCTGTTTTGTCTGAGCTATAAGCATTGTATCAAGATTTTCATCAATGGACAGTGTAACCACAGGTCACATGGTTGCAAGCCTACTTTTGGGAAGGAATATTTGTGAAGGAAACAAGAAACTACAGGGCTGGAGAGAAACAATATTTGGTGTGTAGAAATGTATTCTTTTTATTCAAATGCAATTAGGTCCCAACTTCTTGCCACTTTATTGGTTGCTATCATTTTTCATCTGTAATAAAGCTCAGTCCTATATTCCCAGCAGCAAGTGTATTGTTCATCTTGGCTCATGGTGGCTAGAACATACCAATTTGTCCTAGTATATTTTTAATTTCAGGATTGATATATTGACTTTGCAACTGTCAGAATAATGCATACATAGTATTAAAAATAAGTGAGTGGTGGCTTTATTAATGTACTCTTTAAGAATAATGAAACCTTCAGATATCCTCTGATGAATTCCGATGAAGTGAAAAGCTTAAGAATGATGTTCCTTGTGTATACTTAACTTCTCACTTAAGAAAAAAAAATCCTAAAGAGGCAAAATCTCCAACAAAAATCTGTAGTCCTGTAAATTAATACTCTTATCCCCATATATTGGGTCACTATGGAAGAAATGGCAATTTCAGATTTGTACTTGTTTTTGGAACTCAGGATAATAAGGATATTTTCTCTGATTGCTTTTTTAAAGTCCTTTGTCTCCTACATTCCTGCTATTTTATTCATTGGCACCATGCATATATTTAGAATGTCTTTCTGAGTGTAGCTTGCTAATGCTAAGAGCACATAGGCACTGTGCTTTAGTATTGCTAAGATACTGTAGATGTGATGCACTGTATATACATAAGAAACCATGCTCATAATTACATTTAAATTATTTTTTTATTTTTTTTAAATTTATTTTTGATAGTCACACACAGAGAGAGATAGAGAGAGGCAGAGACACAGGCAGAGGGAGAAGCAGGCTCCATGCACCGGGAGCCCGACGTGGGACTCGATCCTGGGTCTCTAGGATCATGCCCGGGCCAAAGGCAGGCGGCAAACCGCTGCGCCACCCAGGAATCCCCTACATTTAAATTAATATCAAGAATGCTGAGATATATAAGAAAAGACTGTTTTTATTCTTTATGGTACCATTTTTGCAGAGCAATCATATCCACAAATTAAAAAGCTGTGTGTGTGTGTGTGTGTGTGTGTGTATGTGTGTGTAAGCATTTATTTAAAGGGGAAAAAGGGTTTTGTGTTATTTATTGCTATACTGATAAGTTATATTTCACCATCCCTCTTAAAAATGAAGGCATGTATTTCAAACTGAACATTTTAATCTAAATTTTGTAGACATTTCTTAACTACGGTACCCTCTGAAGCTAAATTCCTATTTAAATGATGCATAATCAACCAACCCTTGACCCCTGCCATATGCCACCAAACTCAAGAGAGATCAGACTTTGGTAACAGTGAGAAACTAGACTTTACTTTGCTCTTCAGAAACAGTTAATTGCTTTTTCGTTGCTGGAAGGCAGTTTTAGGTAGCTTTGTAATCAGCTCTACCAGGGGTCAAAGCCCAGATCTTTCCCTTACTAGTTGTATGAATTTGTATGAGTTAAATTCTCATTTCCTCACTGTACATGAAGATAACAGTACTTACTTAACAAGGTTGTTGTGCCAAGTGGGAAAATATAATTGTCTATAGCAGAAAGTGATATTTCTTTCTTGACTGATCAGCTTTTGCAGAGCTTTATATTTTCTAAATATTTTCACCAACATTACTTGGTTGATTTTGACAACATCCTGATGAAGCAGTTAGGCCAAAAATTACTATCAACAGATTTAAAAATGAAAGTCCAAATGCCCAGTCACCAGAGGATTTCTGGCCATAATCTAGGTCATCTTCTCCAAGGAGTCTGGTACATACTACCAGCATACTATCTGGTTTTGGAAGAGAGATATTTCTGGTCTGAAAAAAGCAAACATTTGTTTTCAGTACATGTGGAAATGCATACATATTTACAAATAAGCATTTACGTATATTATCTAGATATATACTTTTCTCAATAATTTCTTAGGTTTTAAAAAAAGCACAGTATAAGTTCCTGACATAATAGTCCAACAACTTTACATGTATGTGAATGTTATATATATAAAATCTTTATTATCAAAGTAAATTCCTAGAGGGAAATCCAAACCAAAGTAAAGCACAATTTCTAAGCACCATTCCTTTTTTTTTAATAATAAATTTATTTTTTATTGGTGTTCAATTTGCCAACATACAGAATATCACCCAGTGCTCATTCTGTCAAGGCCCCCCCTCTGTGCCCGTCACCCATTCACCCCCACCCCCCGCCCTCCTCCCCTTCCACCACCCCTAGTTCGTTTCCCAGAGTTAGGAGTCTTCAGGGTCTAAGCACCATTCCTTCTGAGAAAAGCTCAAAGCAGTAGATCACCAATACATCAAAGTAATAGGGAAATACACAAGACACCTGAATTTCACTATTTCCTTAAATGTAGTATACACTACATTTAGTGTACAATACATACAGTATAGTGCATACTCTTTTCTTAGTATAGCATGAAAATGTTGTGAATATAAAAAAGAAGCTCCACTCTCTGTAACCTATGGAGTCCAAGACAATTCTGGAGACTGCCAGTGCAGCATAAGTAGCTGACAGCCCTAATAGCCTCAATGCCACCCTCTACTGCTCCTTGGATTACTGCTCAAATTTGGTAACTGTCTCTAAAGGTGTCCCTAAGGCTATCACTAGCTTTCTGCATTAGGTATTGTCCCTTTCAGGTAATGATGAGTATAGTGGCACGTAGGAATGCAGTATAGTGACAATTTACAGCACTAAATCCAGAGTGCTTTATACCACTTAAAGCAGTCATCAACAGAGATGTCTACTGAAAAGAAAGCAGCGTGGCTTTAGACATTGACGGGAATATGACAGGGAAAACTGTACTAAAATTAGAATAGTGCATGGCAGTAAAAATGTTTTATTTTATAGATAATTTAATTAAATAATAATTCAGTGATAAAGCGATTGATGCAATCTTATACTTGCCTAAGTCCTTATAGTAATTTCTGCATCTCTCATCAGAAGAAAATCTGGCTTCTGTCCCTCCTCAGACTTGTACTACTAAAGATTCAAAATGGATGCAGACACATATCCCTAAATACGTTATTTGCACCCATGTGATAATGCTTACTCTAGTCAACCTTGAAACAGAGTCGTGATGCAGTTCATCAGTCTTCCCCACTAGATTATGAGTTCCTCAAGAACAGAAAAATAAACTTTTTTTTTTCTCCTGGAGCCAGCACAATGTTTTTGTACATAAAAGATATGTAATAAAGTTTGTAAAACTAAACTAAATTATTATGATAAAATGAAAATGTTGGATTCATCATATTGCAATCATTTATTTATTTATCTTTGACACCCAATAACATGTGTTTCCTAATTTTAAAGAAAAAAATATAGGCAATTTAAAATTTTGTCTAAGGTTTTATGGGACAGTATAAGTGAGGAGGGTAGGAAAGGACTGAGAACCAAGCAAAAATCTTTTGACATACTTGAACATGTAGGTTTAGCTAAAAGGAATAATCCACCCTAATTATGTATTATATGTTTTTAAGCCCCACAACATCCCAAAGAGGTACCTGCTACTATCTTCATTTTTAAATGAGAAGTGGGAGTCTCAGAAAGTTGGACACTTGCTTAAGGTCACTAATACTCAAGTGCCAAGAATCAAACCCATGCATCTAATTTCAAGGCCAATGTTTATTCCAGTAAAACACAGTTGTCTATCTCTCTTTACAACCTTTATGTTACGTAAGGAGTCTAAAACTATCTAGAAAGAGGTCACTATATACAAGTGATAACAAAAGTGCCAAAATATATATTTTTGTTTACCTTAGTAATAAAATTAGAAGTCTTAGCTTAGATTTAAAATTAGACACATTGAGAAAGTTATGAACGGATGCAAATAGATGTGTTAGTATGTGCCTGTAGTTCAAGATATTAGATAAGCTAAATCTAGAGGAAAGGTAGAGCTTATAAATTCATATTATAGCAGTGGAAATCCTGAAACAAAAGTGCTGCATTAATTTTAGTAGCTGTTTCCTAAGAAAGGAGTCCTGAGGTATCTAAGGAAGTATCAACCAGCTCAGATTGAATAAACATGGTTATTAAATTAAGAAAACATTAAGAACTAGTCTCACAAAGCAATTTCCATAGATTCTAGTATCTTTGTAAATTTCAGAATTATGATTAATTTTCATTTTTTCAGCAAACTAATATATCTTGAATGTATACATTTAAAATGTTTGTTAAATTTCTATGAAAGATGTTACTATATAATGGTGTCCTTTATGGAGGAACATGTCTACAACTTTACAATATACAAATAGTAAAACAATGTCATATGCACATATGATTTCATAGTCAATTTTGAAGGAAGTTATCTCCTTAGTACTCTGGAAAATCTTGTTTTTATTTTTTTTTATTTGTAAGAACTTCATAAAGCCCTATGCATGAAATAGGAAGATATCATACACATTCATAAGAAGGAAACTAGTGGCCCACAGGTGATTTGGGATCTTGCTCCTACAAAGAGTTAATAGATTTCCCAAAATACTAAAGCTTCCAGAATAATTCTCCACAGTCAACCATACTTGATGTTAGTACATAAACAGTAGTTTATGTGTTTTTTTCTTCTGATTCCAAACCCTTTCAGTAGTCTATTCATCATAAAAGTGTTAAAGTTCTCTTCCTTAAACTATTTTTGGATTCTTAACATCAGTGTTAGCAAAAGCTAGAGAGATATATTTAGTAGAAGAAATTATCAGAAAAGAAATAGTCTAATAACCAAGATGGCATTATATACAATACTTGTACCTGTATGTGTAAAGCACTGCTTTCTGCCAGAGGCAGTGGATATAGTGAACTCTGTGACAAACTTAAATGCTGCTTCATTTAGAATGAAATCTCATTTACCTCAAGTAAATGCTTCTTTACCCACAAGTAAATGCTTATTTACTGAGCTATATTAAGTCTCTGGAAAGACACTTAGCTAAGTAACGCCAAAAGAAGAGGTCTAGCTCACTAAAGTTGGTTTTTTCCAGTCCCACTGTCCATGAAGTGAGTCCAAAAGAGACTACAATGCTATTTTTGGTGAGAAGACATACTTCCTTCTTTGTTTTTATATGAACCCCTTAAAATTACTAGTTTCCCTTAATGTATTGATTGCCCTCTAGTGGATGGAGTGTAAGGATTTTTGTTGTTAATATGTGATGAATCTAAACACTAATCTTGGAATAGTCAAAGTGCTGCCTCCATATTTTTAAGCAGCAATCTTGGCAGCTAGTTTTTTTTTAATTTTTTTGTTTTTTTTAATAATAAATGTATTTTTTATTGCTGTTCAATTTGCCAACATACAGAATAACACCCAATGCTCATCCCATCAAGTGCTCTTTGTGCTCTCTGTGCTCTTAGAGGTCTTAGAGCACAGATTTAAATCAATTCACTCCTATATCATACTTTCTGGATTGCTATCTCTTTTTCCAGGTTATTAAAAAACAACAGATATTTTTTTAAGTCTACTATATACAAGGGACTTTGACTGAATTGGTGAGGGGCAAAAGTAAGTATAATTCATGGTCTCTGGCTTTTCAAATCTCAAGTTTATGTTGGATGTGTTATGTATCCTTTGAATAAATACCTAGTAGTATTTGAATAAATACCTAGTATCAATTCTTGGTAGTAACAATGATATATTTTGATTCCAAAAAATTAATATGAGATTGTTGGTTCCCACTTCTTGGGGTATTTATGATTCTGTAAGTCTCTGTAGGTACAGGTTAACTTACAAGTTCTAACAGGAAAATACTTGGTTAATAGTTTTTAATATATTTAGTACTAATTAAATAAACATTAGAGTAGGTCAGGGTGGAGTTGAATGAGGAATTCCATACATACCAATTAAATCAGCTAATTATATTGATAAATTACCTAAATACTTTCCTATCAAAATCTTCCAAATTCCTCTTGTCCCCAAGTAACTCATGATCTGGAAAATCCTCACTTCTTTTTTTTAAAGCTTTTATTTATTTATTTATTTATTTATTTATTTATTTATTTATTTATTTGAGAGAGAGAGAGAAACAGAAAGAGAAAACATGAGGAGGGAGAAGGACAGAGGCAGAGGAAAAGGCAGAGAATCCCAAGCAGCCTCCACATTGAGCATGGGGACTCACACAGATTCCATCTCACAACCCATGAGATCATGACCTGAGTGGAAATCACCAGTCGGATGCTTAACCGACTGAGCCACCAGATGCCTGCCCCCCACTTCTATATCATAGTACTTACACTGTGAGATCATTATTACTTGTTCACCTCTCTTACTCTGCTTCATTAAACTAGGAAACTTTCTTTCTTTCTTTCTTTCTTTCTTTCTTTCTTTCTTTCTTTCTTTCTTCTTTCTTTCTGTCTTCTTTCCTCCAATGTTTAAATAAGAACAGGGCACAAAGTAGGCCCATAATTCAACAAAATGTCAATGAATGAATGAATGAATGAATGAATAGAAGTTGAAATCCACTTCTGTACCTGTGGAGATATTATTGAGTATGGGTTCCTAAATAACATGTCTCAAACTATAATATGTAGAAGACTATTTTGTCTTCCTATCTATTTAATTTGTTTGTTGCAACTATTTGCACACAAATGGACCTATTAAATCCAAATCAAATTACACTTTTTATGATACCCATTGAGAGAGGCCATGTTCTCACTCCTTTTTAAAACATGCAAAATAAGGAAAAGCTAAATTAAGTCATGTAATAAATTATCTAATGAAAGTACTGGAGAAAATGATCTTTTTGTGGAGATTTTAATGCAAAAGCTCCCCAGAGACTGTCATATTATTAGTCTGATGACAAAAGTAATCTGTATATGATTAGGAAACTTAAAGTAATAAAACTTGCAAGTTTTAAAAATCAAGATTTTTATTTGAAGTATGGCAAATATGGATATAAAGTGAATATCATCTAGGTTTTCATATTTATGACTACAAAGAAGCAAGGGCCTGTACTAATGTTGCAACTACTGCCTATGAATAAGTTTTATAAGATTGTGCTAGAAAAGAGAATCTCTAGTTGGGTGCCTTTAACAAGAACATATAAATATAAAATAACCAAATAATACAAGCAAGAAGACAAGGAAAAGGAAGGAAGGAAGGAAGGAAGGAAGGAAGGAAGGAAGGAAGGAAGGAAGGAAGGGAAAGAGGAAGGAGGGAGGGAGGAATGATGAGGGCAATAGAATATGAGATTGATGCTTTAAAAAATGAAGTGTGTGTTTGACCATTTTTTAGCTTTCAAAATATGCTTTTCAGGAAAAAAAAAGCAAAAAAGGAAAAAGAGAGAGAAGAAGAAGAAAAGGAACAGATAATAAACCTCCACAAAACTAATCTATAAAATCCCACTCTCTTTGTATGACAATAAGTAGATTTAAAGTTCTCATTCATTTGGGGAATATGAATAATAATGAAAGGGAATATAAAGGAAGGGAAAAGAAATGTTGGGAAATATCAGGAAGGGAGACAGAACATAAAGACTCCTAACTCTGGGAAACGAACTAGGGGTGGTGGAAGGGGAGGAGGGCGGGTGTTGGAGGGGAATGGGTGACGGGCACTGAGGTGGACACTTGACGGGATGAGCACTGGGTGTTTTTCTGTATGTTGGTAAATTGAACACCAATAAAAATTAATTTAAAAAAAATAAAATAAAATCTTGTTAAATTGTAAAACAAAAAAATAAAATAAAAATAAAAATAAAATAAAATAAAATAAAATAAAATAAAATAAAATAAAATAAAATTTTCATCTCAAAAAAAAATAAATAAAGTTTTAAGAATTATTTAAACATTTTTTTCTTTATATTATCCTGATTGGGAGTATAATATCGGCCACAGGCAGTAAAAGGAGAAGCAAACCTCTGGTAGCATAAAAATGAGGTATTTTTGTTCAACCATTGCTCTTCTGTACATCATCATTAAAAGAAAAAGCGGTGCCATTTTTTTTTCTCCAGTCTAGTAGATGCCGAACCCACACTGATAGTCACAATATTTAAGGGGAAAAAAGACCAAGATCTGAAATCCCCAAATTTCTGACCAGTGGCCTAGGGTTACTGTAAATATCTGGCATTTCTCTTACAAAAATACAAAAATTCTTCCTTAAGGGAAATACAAAAAAAAAATACTTATTACTACCTGAAAATTTAGGTTGAAACTCTAAGAATGAATGTGAGTACTGGAATTCCTTTTTTCTCCTCTAGCTTTAAAATTAGACTAGAAGCATTTGACTTTCCTATTTCTCTAGGTATACTTTAAGTTTCTGGATGTCAAGGACCCTGTTGATCTTGTTCACTGTTATCCTAGTGCCTACAGAAGTTGTTGATGAAGAGTTGATACACAATAAATATTGGTGGAAGTCAGTGAAAAAGTAAGTCCAGTGGCACCATGTCCTATTTTTTTTGTTGTTGTGCCTTCATTGTATCACAATCTACTTTAAGGGAAGCAGTGGAAAGTTAGGAGGGGATCTTTTCTCATGGGCTCATCTTATATCAGCTCCTCAAATGAGAGAAGGAAGAAGAAGATGATTCAAAGAAATTCAACAGCAAAAGCCAAAAGATTTTTGGATTTAGTTAAGTTCTATTTAGAATTCTTTTATTTCATTAATTGAAAGCCACACAACCTAGTTCTGTTGTTAAATTTTCATACTGAAGGGTTAAAAGGACTGTAAAAATGTGGAAACCTTGATTTAGAGTTAGGGTGTAAGCCACCTAGTGTAACACAGATCACATTTAATAAGATTTGTTGAGTAGGCATAACTGCCATGAGGCCTGGTAGGTATATGACAAACTTCCTCCCACTTGAAGTCCAACCTTTTTCTATAAATACCCTAATGCTTTACTTTTCAAGATGTGTAAGACATGCTCTAAATACCAATTTTGGAAAAAATTAAATGTTTGTTCCTGTGAGGAGTACTCAGGAGAAGAATACCAATGTTCAGTGTTAGACACCAGTGGAAATGCACTGAAAATGTCCCCCTGATGTCCCTTCTGATTATTTAGTGCAGGTACAATATTTTTGTAATCATCATGCATTTTCTCTATTGCATAAATACCTGGGCTAAATATAAGGTGATGCTTTCAGGTAAAAAATTGGTGGGTTTATATGTAGATGATATAATTCTGCAGAAGTCCTTAAGGATTTCTTAGCATGATTTCAACAGTGGCAGAAACAGAGCAGCATGAAATGATTGATGCAATTCTTAGAATGAATTCATTTGAAACCCTGAGTGACCTTAATTTTTCTGTTGGGACCCTAACTTTCTTGCCCCACTGAATAAACCCTATGGATCACATTTGTCAAGGCATTCTAGTTATTAAGAAGATCTTTCATAGAAAAACAAAAACCATGTTTTCATATTTTTAACACCAAAATGACTTTTTAAATTTAATATTTAACTTAAAATAAAATATACATCAAAGAGTTAGGAAATGTTTGACTCATCCAAATGAAAGTTTCAGGGATGCCTGAGGGGCTCAGTAGTTGACCCTCTGCCTGTTCAAGTCGTGATCCTGGGATCTTGGGATTGAATCCTGCATCTGGCTTGCCGCAGGAAGCCTACCTCTCCCTCTGCCTATGTCTCTGCCTCTCTGTGTGTCTTTCATGAATAAAGAAATAAAATATTTTTTAAAAATGAAAGTTTGATAAGAAATAGAACATATACTTTAGATCCCAGGATTTAGGACAGTTTCTTTCTCATTTGTAATTGTCATCTCACCTCTGACATGATAAGCCCTATGGTGAGAAAACAGGATAAGAAGAGAGCAAAAATAAGGATGGGAAGGGAAAATATAGTGTGCATACAAGTTTCCAGGAATTTCACTAATGAAAAAATGTGAGGGGGCATGTTCAATGGATGAGAAGAGAGAGCAACTTTACATAGTCTACTGGTATATGTATAAAAAGTGGACCTTTTTTTTTCTCTCCAATGACCTTTATGATAAAAAATGTTATGTGTAAGTAAATAAACGTAGTGAGCAAAAAACAACAGCAATAACAATAACTACTACCATTTATTTCAGGCTCACAATGTGCCGGGCACTATAGCAAAAGATTTCCATGACTGATCTTATTGGCAGGATTTAACTGCATACTGATAGAGCTAAAATAGGTTGTTTTCCTTCAATCTATTCTCATCACTGACCCTCACATGTAGACATACAGCTGGTGCATCTCAAGGGTTGTAGTGACAGAGAGTGTTCTACAAAATAGAAAATCAAAAAAAACGTGTGAGTTTTGTTAGAATGGTGACTATAAACAATGAATTACATGTTTTGTCTATCCACTTAATATCTTTTGCTTACCTATATCTTCTAAGAGAGGATATAGGTAACTCAACAGAGTTCAGAAGCTAGTGAGTGAAGTTAGGTATGGACACATAACAATAGGAAAGGGAAAGAATGAAGAAAATGAGAAGGATATAGAGGCAAGCAGGAGGGAGGAAGCGAACTAGGGGTGGTGGAAGGGGAGGAGGGCGGGGGGGTGGAGGGGAATGGGTGACGGGCACTGAGGCGGACACTTGACGGGATGAGCACTGGGTGTTTCTCTGTATGTTGGTAAATTGAACACCAATAAAAATTAATTTAAAAAAATAAAAATAAAAAAAATAAAATTAAAAAAAAAGGAGGGAGGAAGCAAAGCTGATTGTGGACTGAATAAGAAACAGTCTCTGCAGGTTTCAAATTTGAGAATTGTTATTATGGAGTTAAGGTTTCCTTGTATATCCTTTTTCTTGGACAAAGTCTGTGGATACTAGAACATGTTCATATACTCATGGTAGTATCTGATAAAGGAAATTTCCAACTTTTAATGTTTGTGAGCCCTGTTCCTGGGCTCCCAGGGAAGCTATACTTTTACCAAGGTCAGAATGACTTCGCCAAAATTCAAAACATGAGTTCTCTTTTTGCCCTGAGCACACATTGTACATCTGCTTCTTTAACAAATAACCTAAAAGAAACATTTCAAACTAAAGGGTAAAAATCTCCCTAAACTCCATTCCCATACCTCTGAAGCCTGCAATCTTGTACATACTAAAAGTATAAGATAAAGTTTGTAATGTTCTGAAATGTCCTTCAGATGATTTGTAACTCTTGGTGTAACAAAAAAAAAATCTATATCCCTGTATTAAATATTCCTTCTCTGTAGCACTCTCTTTGCAAAGATTGTAAATTCTGAGCAGCTGTCTTTACGTGGGCTGGAATGCAATTTTCTTCCTTTTTTTTTTTTTTTTAGAAATTCTAAAAGTTTTGCTCATTTTGCTTTGACATATCACAGAAACAGATTCGTTTGAAAGCTAATTAATTGCAATTTACAATCACTTATTTTTTTTCATCAGGTGCTTACCTCCAGATCAGAAAGAACATTCTATAGCTCTAAGATTCTTAGCTTAAATTTAAAATGTAAACCACCTCAGAACTTTTCAATCTCTGCATTCGGTAACAAGAATCCTTAGTGGAAATCAGTGCCTGAGTTCATTTCATGAACAATAGTGGATAGTAATTAGATCTATGCTATGAAACCTCTCATTTGCTTCACACATATTATTTGTCAAAAAGATAACTTCTTTCTCTCACACTTTTAAAGAAAATATTTCCAAGTCATAAGCATGATGCTCAAATTGGAGTTAAATGCAGCAAAGAACTCATATGCACAACATAACAATGCTTTGCTGATGTTTCATGTATGGTGACAGCTGTAAAGGTGCAACCTCATCTGGCCCTTGATCTACATTTTAAAAGCAACAGGTGGGATCCCTGGGTGGCGCAGCCGTTTGGCGCCTGCCTTTGGCCCAGGGGGCGATCCTGGAGACCCAGGATCGAATCCCGCGTCAGGCTCCCGGTGCGTGGAGCCTGCTTCTCCCTCTGCCTGTGCCTCTGCCTCTCTCTCTCTCTGTGTGTGACTATCATAAATTTAAAAAATAATAATAATAAAATAAAAGCAACAGGTATCTTTATAGACCCAAACTTAAATAGCCATGGAAGCAAAACAACAAAACCAAAATACTCACTAGAATTTACCTATTAGGATATATCTGCTTCTCTTCCTTCCTGTTAGGCAGATTTCTTTCATGATTCTTTTGTGACATTTCAGAAATGTGTCTTCTTCTGGCTTTATAAATCTGAAGAGAAAAAGCAACACCTCTGCAAATTAGTTAGTGCAAAAGAAAATGAAAGAAACTTCTTTCTTGATATTTGACTCATTGAAAATTCAGCTGTTTATCAGGTTCTGTAAGTCACATGACCTGCAAAAGAAACAAGTTTCTCTCTGCTATTCCATATACATCACAGTGACCTGAAATCTTTTCTCAAAGCAGAACAACTACCTGAAGAGCAGAGATGTAACAGTTGGAATATCTTTCTTGCTCTGCAGCAGAGACCAAATGTAGGCAATAACCAAAGTGGTTTAACTATGTGTCATCAGGAGTAAACACTGTTACTCTTCAGAAACATGCAAAACTTTGTTGTTTCTCCATTAAAATGTGATTGAATGCTGAACATTAAAATATTTCAAAAAATAATATGAAAGAGACTATACATTATCAGAGGAAGTGGTGCATAAAGTAGAAAGTGTCAAAGGCTCCTGGGAAATATTGCAGCTCCATGGCAATAGAAAGAGAAAACTGATTTTTGTCTTTTTGTACTTGTATTCATAGCATCAGGCAGGGCTACTTAATTTTAAAACACCCCCTAGTACCTCAAGCACCCATGCTTTTCAGCTTGTAAAATTTAGTAAAACACATAAGTCTAGAAGGATTCAAGTGTTCTTAATCACTCAACTGATTTACAGTGATTGGCTATAATGGAGAAATTATCATCATGTAAGCTTTAGTGTATCTCAAAGTGGGGGAAAATCAGGAGGTAGTCTTTTATTTGTACTTTACTTACTCTTACAAGGCAGATAGGGCTAAGTAAAGAATGCAAGGAGGGGAATAAAGCATGAAACACAGTTCTCTGACTTCTCTATTTTCACACTACTGGTTTTTCTTTCATTATTCAAAATATATTATTTTTTCTCCAAACTTGAGACAATTTATGGTCTTTTCCCCTGGTTAGGAAAACCAGCTTTATTATAGAAAGTAAGAAGTGTCTGCAGAAATTACAAACAAAATGAAATGCATTCTAAATCCCTTAAGCTAATCTCATTATAGATGTAAATTTTTCTTCAACGGTAGGCAAGAATATATTCAAAATACAGTAATTGAAAATGTTAATAAATAAATGTCCCCCAAAGCAGTGAACTCTAGGTGCTTTGGCAGGATACTTTTGGTAGCAGCGAGTGCAGGACTGAAAAGTTTGAACTCAGAGCAGATGAGATTTAATGTGGTCAGTAGGAATCAGCTTAGTAGAAAGCAAACCCTAAATCAAATCAAATGATCCCTGCAGAATTGTCACAATGTTATGTATGCAGAATGAGTGACCTATAGAAATGACTTATTTTTTTAAGTTTTAATTTAAATTCCAGTTAAGAATAATAATAATGATAATAAAATAAATTCCAGTTAATATACAGTGTTATATTAGTTTCTGGTATAAAATATAGTGATCCAACACTTCCATACAATACCTGGTGCTCATCACAAGTGTACTCTTTAATCCCCATCAACTATTTAAGCCACCCCCCCTTCCAACCTCTCCTCTGGTGACCATCAGTTTGTCCTCTATAGTTAAGAGTCCGTTTCTTGGTTTGTTTCTCTTTCTTTTCTTCCATCCCTTTGCTCATTTGTTTTGTTTCTTAAACCCACATATGAGTGAAATCACATGATATTTGTCTTTCTGTGACCTATTTGGTTTATTAAAATACTTTCTAGCTCCATCCATGTCATTGCAAATGGCAAGATTTGATTCTTTTTTATTGCTGAGTTATGGATATATATATAGATAGGTATAGATATATAAATATACCACATCTTCTTTATCCATTCATCCATCAGTGGACACTTGGACTCTTTCCATGATTTGGCTACTGTAGATAATGCAGCTATAACCAGTGGAGCGCGTGTGTCCCTTTGAGTTTACATTTTTGTATCCTTTGAGTGCAATTGTTGGATTATAGGGTAGCTCTATTTTTAACTTTTAGAGGAAACTCCATACTGTTTTCCACAGTGTATGCACCAGTTTGTATTCCCATCAACAGTATAAGAGGGTTCCTTTTTCTCCACATCCATACCAACACTTGTTATTGCTTGTGTTGTTGATTTTACATATCCTGACAGGTGTGAAGTGATATTTCATTTTGTTTTGACTTCCATTTCCTTGATGATGAGTGATGTTGAGCAGCTTTTCATGTGTCTGTTGGCCATCTGGATGTCTTCTCTGAAAAAATATCAATTCATGTCTTCTGCCCATTTTTTAACATTGGCCATAGCAGCTTCTTTCTAGATATGTCTTCTGAGGCAAGGAAAACAAATGAAAAAACAACTACTGGGACTTCATAAAAATTAAAATTTCTGCACAGTGCAGGAAACAATCAACAAAACGCAAAGGCAACCGGAGATACCTGTCTGGCTCAGTCAGTGGATCATGCAACTCTTGATCTCAGCTTTGTGGATGCAAACCCTACAATGGATATAGAGATTATTTAAAAGATTTAAAAAAAACCCAAAACCCTAAAAGGCAACCTACTGAATGGGAGAAGATATTTGTAAATGACATATGTAATAAAGGGTTAGTATCCAAAATATATAGAGAATTTATGAAACTCAACACCCAAAAATTGAGTAATCCAATTAAAAAATGGGTGGAAAGGATTTATAATCCAAGTGTTTATCTACTCTGTGTGACAAATCTCAATAATGCTACTTAGAAAAAAAATAATGCTACTTAGAGGTGGCATGTTATATTTGCCCCATTTGTCTCTCTGTACCTTCTCTCACTGATGTGATAACAAAAACCCTTTAATGCATCTTAGCTGCAGATGTTTTCTTGCTTGTTTATCTCAGAAGGAACAGCTAAAAGCGTGCCAGAGGCACTGCTTGCCCTACTAGTTTTTTCTTTTATCATCCATTTTAGCTGATGCATTTGTACACATTATATTTCTGTACCATAGTTTCATCCAAAAGGAATTTTAAGGGAACGCATGTTGCATCAAGGAAACCAAGAACAAATTGGGCAAAATGAAGTTAATTTTATCTTGCACAGAATGTGGTAGCTGCAGCAAAATTTTCAATATTTTTCAGTAATTTACTGAACAGTAAATTATAAAATCCCAAACAACTCCTTTTGGAGACAGTTTACACTTTACATTGAGAATGTACTGATGGTGCCCTCTGCCCTTTCATAGTAGTACCATGACTTCCTGATATGTTGCTTTGGTCCTGAAGAATAAAGATACATAAAACTTGAATTCTCTATATTTAACCAGCACTTATCATCTGACAGACTAAATACCCCTTACAACCTCTGGTTGTTTAACTCTTACAATACCTTCCTGGGGTTACATGTATAAATTCCATGGTTTATAGATGGAGTAACAGAAAAGTCACAGCACAATTATCTGACTCCCTCAGAATGTAACAATATATCCTTTTCCACAAAGACAATTGATTACAGAACTAGGATGTAGACATAACAATTCCCAGGGGAATGTCCTGTGAACCTGAAATACCAGTGAAATGGCATGCATGCAACTACAGGGGTAAAGAAACACTGTTCTGTATCAATTTATATACAAGAGAAGCCTCTAACCATATGCATGAGGTTGACATCATTGCATCCTGAAAACACTTTCCCAAGCAGAGCCTGGCATCAATACAAGTAAGAGTATCTGATGAGCACAGGTTGGTGGAGGAATAGGCTAGGAGCATACCTGTTTGTGGCATGGGTATGAAGTTAGAATACAGTCCCAGGGGCAGCATCTGAGGCAAGTAGCAAATATTCAGAAAAGTTTCAGAAAAATAAGACTTGTTATCTTAAATCCCAAACCCAGGGGGCAAGCCAATTTAAGAACCAATGGAAGCACATCTTTATAAGAGACAAAAGAAGTGAGTCAGTCATGAGTTAGGCCACATGCATTCTTGTTCTACCATCTGTGTGGTTTAAATAATACTGCATATACAATGGTTTAAGGCCTTTTGGTCTCTGATGCCTTCATTGACATTATCATCATTATCATCATCACCATCATGTTTGTTTTTCTCATTTTGAGTAAGAAAAAGGCTTTATGATTCTCCTCTCCATGGTCTAGATAGTAAGCTATACAATTTTGGACCAAAGTGAGAAAATTCAGCTCCTTTTATATGTTAATAAATAAGAATAAGAATGCATGTCTCCCGATGATTACTTAGCAGGCATTTTACTTCTCTAGAAGGTGCAGCAGCTCTTTTGAAGTTTACATGCTGCACAGCAGAGAAATAAGTTCTAAACTAGTAACTGTGGATAGGCTCTTTGGAGAGAAAATTATCTTACTGCAGCCAAAAAGGAACAGTGAAGCTGCCTTGATCTTTAGATAAAACAAACTGTTATTGCATGTGTGCAAGTGCATGTGTGTTCGTGTGTGTGTGTTGAGAGGATGAGGAGAGAGAACAGAGAAAGAAGAATTATGCTCATCATTAACATGTCAGAAAGGACAGTATAGAAATGGCTATTGAAGTTATCATCTGGTAGAGGGGACAAGAACATTATCATGATTGTTAACCTGATGTGATTAATTCATTTCACATGTATGAGTTCTTCATCTTCACCTCAATATTGACTACCCAGAAGTTGGGAAGTCTGAATATTTAGAGGTAAACACCTTTTCTGCACCCAGGGTTTTATCTGGCACTGGGATAAATATAAAAATGATTTCACCAAATTTCTAACCTTAGTTTTATGAGTGTGAAGCTTTTCAAAAGGATGGAGATTGATGCTTATGGGGGACTGAAGCATTTTATACTGATCTTATTTTTTTGTGTTGTTTGGTTTGCATTTATCAATGAGTCATTTGAGAGTGATTTAGAAAAGTTGTATCTCCAATGTCACAGCATTGCCCTAGTGGCATTTGACATCTTAGTAACATTCTGGAATAGGCTCAAACTCAAGTACTGCACCACACTAGAGCAGCTCTTAGAGTTCTTACTAGAAAGATAAAAACCTTCCAACTAGTCTCATCAGTGGATGTCTTGATTACTTTTTTATTCATGCGCTATAGAATATTGTTTATTGAGGGATAAAGTAAATTAAATATTTTCTCACCATTAAATTTCAATTGGAAGAGGAATTAACTGGTTAATTAATTAATTAATCTTTATTAAAGATTCTTTTTAACAGTGGACTCTTATTGAAACCCTGATGCTTACTTGGGTTTATTTTATTGCTCTCCCAAGTCTTTACTTGCTTGCTTCCTGCTTTTCTGTGAGAACTTGAAGTGCTTCTCCTAAAGGGGCAGCAGAGCTGAGTATCAACAAAAGAAAATAGTTGGCAAAAATTTCCCATTCTCATCTATTTGGTCAACTGTTGGCAGGTGTCCCGATAATTCGTATATTTAGAGGATAGATACCTAGGTTTCCCAGTACTTTCACCAAAAGATGATCTGCTAACAATGTATTAATCTTGAATTTATGAAAACATATTCTAATTTGTTATAGGCTTAAGAATTTGGGTTCAAGGGAACAAAATATTTGAAATAAAAATTTGTGATGCAAAGTACAAGTAGCAGAGATCATAAAACACAGATACCTTACAGAAATGAACTCCCTTTTCGATATCATATTCTCCTTTAGTCTATTCCCATCATCAGACATTTTTCTAATGTCTTTCTTGAACTGGTTGGACTTTAGCAGATAGGTGCTATCATTTCTTTCCCAGGAAGGCTGCTAATGAATTGCATTTTTTTCCCAACTGACTCTTAATGATCCATTTTTACATTATCAGTTGCTAACACCTCAACAGTAGGACCTAAAATATTCTGACTGGCCCTGGGCTCACTGCTTCAGATTGGTTGCACTGTACTAAGGAGCTGAGATACCTCTTGGTTCATTGAACAACTGTAGAATCTACAGAACAAAGGAACCCACAGGCTAGCCTATTGTTACTTAAGAAATTAAACAAGGAGATCCCTTTGAGGCAGTTTCTTCCTCAATATTTATGTCTAAATCAAAATTAACCCTAAAATGACACTGCTGGTGAGTTGGAAAACTATGAGTGGTCTATAGTGAAAAGTACCCTGGAGGAATTGCAATATTACTTTTTATAAATAATCAGAGCTACTTCATCCAAAGGAGAATAGCATAATGGAATTCACTTCAAAATCTCCAAAGTTGGGCAGCCCAGGTGGCTCAGCAGTTTGGCGCCACCTTCAGCCCAGGGCATGATCTTGGAGACCCGGCACTGAGTCCCACGTCCGGCTCCCTGCATGGAGTCTGCTTCTCCCTCTGCCTGTGTCTCTGCCTCTCTCTCTCTCCCCCTGTGTCTCTCATGAATAAATAAATAAAATCTAAAAAAAAAAATCTCCAAGTTTAAGAGTCACAAACATTCAGACCTCTGGACTTGATTCCAAAGTACTAGTATCCTCTTTACTCTACTTCATATATCTATTTTACTTACTCACTTAGCTTTTTAGTTAGTTACTTGTTGTAAATTGAAGGGACTATATATCCTTTACAAAGCTTTCTTTTGCTACCTGATGATGCATGCATTCAGGCAACCATAGTAATGGGGTGTCTATTCCAATTTAGGAAGGATTCCTCAGGGGAAGCAGATTTCCTAGGCATTCCAGGTATTGAACTCTAAAGAGGCTGCCACAAAGTACAGCATGCTCTGTAGTAACATACTGTGTATGTAAGTCCGTGAGGAGCCAGATGGGCCTTCGATGTTGCTAGTGTTAGGCTGATTTGAATAAGTGTTCCAGGAAAACTGATGAACAAAGTTCTCAAGACCAGGTACACATACATAATGCATGCATATTTATCCAATCCCATCAAAACTTTCCATAAGGAACAGAAGAGGCAAGATTTCTTTATTTTTCTTCTGTGTCTGTGTGCGTCCATGTTAGTATATTAAATTATTTTTAGAAGCTTATAAGAAAAAGTACAAAAAAGAGTGAGTCTCAAAAATATACTGAATAAAAAAATGAAAATAAGAAAAAGATACCAAGTGGTGGCACCTTATTTTAGGGGGAAGAATTTTTACATTACTCAAAATGAGATTCCTGAATCATTTATTTATTTACAAATTCATTCATTCTATAATTATATGTGTTTATAATAGGCACCAGGTTAGATGCAAGAGCTATTGTTGTGAACAAAACTTTCTAAGTACACTGTCTTTAGAAGGCTTACCTTCTAGTTGTGGAAACAGATAATAAACAAGTAAACAGATAAATACTCAAGATGATTACAGATTGTGATGATGACAAGCTTGAAATAGGAGCTGGAAGTAACTTGTAAGCTGTGAGGTAAAGAGTGAGAAGGAGCCAGCTTCACAGAAGTAGAGGGAAGAACATTCCAAGCACTGGTACAGAGGCACAAGAGTTGGTAATGTTGTGGAAGATAGAGGAAGCCAGCAGGTAGCATGAATCAGGGTCATAGTCCATATAGCCCAGACGTGCATTTCAGAAAGACATCCCAAAGCTCTCCTTTGAGATAATGAGGAAGAATAGGGTTTTATTCCACAATCCATACTCATACAAGGCCATCACTTGCTTCTCTTATTCTGAATTTCTCATCCATAAATTGACTAAAACCACCATGAACCAATTTATGGTAGCTTATATTGCTTTTTAAGGTGAATGAGCTTCAGTGGTTAACTACCTGCAGTTTAGAGTAATATTTCCTTTCTATTTGCCTAAAGTTGACCTCTTCGAGTCTTCAAAATGTCACCTTTTAATCTAATGCTCTGAGACATGTGATGTCTACTCTCATCATTTCTACACAATGTAGACTTTTTCTTAACTTAGAAAAATTCAACTTTGATCTTCATGTCATCTAGACTGAAGACTTTTGATCTTCTTTAGTTTGTTCTTGTTGATTATGCCTTCTATCCCCTTAATTATTCTATGGTCTGTAGAGCTGACCTCCATGTACGAAGTATTTGTATAGTGTGCTTGGTAACAACTGAGAGATCCAAAAGGCATCCATTCCCCCAAACACTTGCCCCCATTAACTCAGTAGTTTACATAAAACATTACCTTTGCGACTTCGTTGGATTAAGTGATTGAAAATCTTTCTTTGCTAGCTAAGAGGGGTAACCATTAATTCCTTTGATAAAGCCTTTTTTGAGGGAACAGGATCCTGGAGAAGTTATGGAAGAAGGATTGAACACCTTGGAGATGGGAATCAGTGTTAAACTCCTGGATTATCCTTTTCCTTATTTTGTGAGTCTAGATGATTTCTGCAGAGGTGCATAACTATATTGCTTGAGAGTATAGTGCTGGATTCATACAGGTCTAATTAGAATTCTGGCTCCACCACTGATTAGCTGGGCAAATTATTTAACCTTTATGACTTTCATCTACTTCATCTGTAAAATGAGGAAATGAAGTGTGCTTGACTCATAAGGTTACTAAGATTATCAAATGAAATAAGGTAACATGCTTTGTTCAAAAGTGGCCCACAACCCAGGGTTACTATAACTGCTAACTTTTCTTTTTTTTCTTTTTTCTTTTGGATTTTATTTGTTTATTCATGAGAGACACACACAGAGAGAGAGGCAGAGACACAGGCAGAGGGAGAAGCAGGCTCCATGAAGGGAGCCCAATGCAGGACTTGATCTCGGGACCCTGGGATTATGCCCTGAGCCAAAGGCAGATGCTCAATTACTGAGCCACCGAGGCATCCCTGTTAACTTTTCTGAACCACTTTTTCTTTTTTACTACTTGTGAAATGGGAACAAGATTTCTCCAAATCACAAGTATGCCAAGACTTATAACTTTGTGTTTGTAATATGAATAGAATAGTTAAAACATAGATATATATGTAAGGGAGAAAGAAAGGAAACACTGAGGAAGGAAACAATCACTGTAGATAATGCAGTGCTGCACCACCCAGAACCCTTTTGCAATTGAAGAACATATTCCTCTAGCTTCGGGGAGTGCTGTGAGCAGATGTCTCTCAGCTTTCAGTTCTCTTCAGAATTGCGTTGGTTACATTATTGTCCAGTGGGGAGGAATAGAAAAGTCTGGTCCCTTTGTCCAACCTGCCACAACTTTGAAGAGCCGCATTTAATTTTTAATTCGTATGGGATCAGCTAAGGACTTCCCTGAGACTATACCACAACCCACCTCTCCCTCCCAGCTGTTTTTTCCTTTCTTTCTCTTTCTCTTTTTCTTCTCTCTTTTTTTTCTTCCTTTTCTTATTTCTTTTTCTCTTTCTTTCCTTCATTCTCTCCTCTATTTTTCTCCTTTTACCAATACAACTTGTTTTTGGCCACTCTGCACTGAGCAAAATGACTAGAAAGAAAAACTCACCTCAAAAGAAGAAATCAGAAACAGTCCTCTCTCCCACAGAGTTACAAAATCTGGATTTCACTTCAAAGTCAGAAAGCCAATTCAGAAGCACTATTATAAAGTTACTGGTGGCTCCAGAAAAAACCATAAAGGACTCAAGAGACTTCATGACTGCAGAAGAACTGTGGAACAGATCAACCAACCAGGAGTTAGTTCTTTGAAAGAATGAAGAAGATAGATAAACCATTAGCCAACCTTATTAAAAAGAAGAGAGAGAAGACTCAAATTAATAAAATCATGAATGAGAAAGGAGAGATCACTACCAACACCAAGGAAATACAAACGATTTTAAAAACATATTATGAACAGCTATACGCCAATAAATTAGGAAATCTAGAAGAAATGGACGCATTCCTGGAAAGCCACAAACTACCAAAACTGGAGCCGGAAGAAACAGAAAACCTGAACAGGCCAATAACCAGGGAGGAAATTGAAGCAGTCTTCAAAAACCTCCCAAGACACAAGAGTCCAGGGCCAGATGGCTTCCCAGGGGAATTCTACCAAACGTTTAAAGAAGAAATCATACCTATTCTACTAAAGCTGTTTGGAAAGATAGAAAGAGATGGAGTACTTCCAAATTCGTTCTATGAGGCCAGCATCACCTTAATTCCGAAACCAGACAAAGATCCCACCAGAAAGGAGAATTACAGACCAATATCCCTGATGAACATGGATGCAAAAATTCTCAACAAGATACTAGCCAATAGGATCCAACAACACATTAAGAAAATTATTCACCATGACCAAGTTGGATTTATCCCCGGGACACAAGGCTGGTTCAACACTCGTAAAACCATCAATGTGATTCATCATATCAGCAAGAGAAAAAACAAGAACCATATGATACTCTCATTAGATGCAGAGAAAGCATTTGACAAAATACAGCATCCATTCCTGATCAAAACCCTTCAGAGTGTTGGGATAGAGGGAACTTTCCTCGACATCTTAAAAGCCATCTATGAAAAGCCCACAGCAAATATCATTCTCAATGGGGAAGCACTGGGAGCCTTTCCCCTAAGATCAGGAACAAGACAGGGATGTCCACTCTCACCACTGCTATTCAGCATAGTACTGGAAGTCCTCGCCTCAGCAATCAGACAACAAAAAGACATTAAAGGCATTCAAATTGGCAAAGAAGAAGTCAAACTCTCCCTCTTCGCCGATGACATGATACTCTATATAGAAAACCCCAAAGCCTCCACCCCAAGATTGCTAGAACTCATACAGCAGTTTGGTAGCATGGCAGGATACAAAATCAATGCCCAGAAATCAATGGCATTTCTATACACTAACAATGAGTCTGAAGAAAGAGAAATTAAGGAGTCCATTTACAACTGCACCCAAAAGCATAAGATACCTAGGAATAAACCTAACCAAAGAAGTAAAGAATCTATACCCTAAAAACTATAGAACACTTCTGAAAGGAATTGAGGAAGACACAAAGAGATGGAAAAATATTCCATGCTCATGGATTGGCAGAATTAATATTGTGAAAATGTCAATGTTACCCAGGGCAATTTACACGTTTAATGCAATCCCTATCAAAATACCATGGACTTTCTTCAGAGAGTTAGAACAAATTATTTTAAGAATTGTGTGGGTCAGAAAAGACCCCGAATAGCCAGGGGAATTTTGAAAAAGAAAACCATATCTGGGGGCATCACAATGCCAGATTTCAGGTTGTACTACAAAGCTGTGGTCATCAAGACAGTGTGGTACTGGCACAAAAACAGACACATAGATCAATGGAATAGAATAGAGAACCCAGAAGTGGACCCTGAAATGTATGGTCAACTAATACTCGATAAAGGAGGAAAGGCTATCCATTGGAAAAAAGACAGTCTCTTCAATAAATGGTGTTGGGAAAATTGGACATCCACATGCAGAAGAATGAAACTGGACCACTCTCTTTCACCATACACAAAGATAAACTCAAAATGGATAAGAGATCTAAATGTGAGACAAGAGTCCATCAAAATCACAGAAGAGAACACAGGCAACACCCTTTTTGAACTTGGCCACAGTAACTTCTTGCAAGATACATCCACAAAGGCAAAAGAAACCAAAGCAAAAATGAACTATTGGGACTTCATCAAGATAAGAAGCTTTTGCACAGCAAAGGATACAGTCAACAAAACTAAAAGACAGCCTACAGAATGGGAGAAGATATTTGCAAATGATGTATCAGATAAAGGGCTAGTTTCCAAAATCTATAAAGAACTTATTAAACTCAACACCAAAGAAACAAACAATCCAATCATGAAATGGGCAAAAGACATGAAGAGAAATCTCACAGAGGAAGACATGGACATGGCCAACATGCACATGAGAAAATGATCTGCATCACTTGCCATCAGGGAAATACAAATCAAAACCACAATGAGATACCACCTCACACCAGTGAGAATGGGGAAAATTAACAAGGCAGGAAACCACAAATGTTGGAGAGGATGTGGAGAAAAGGGAACCCTCTTACACTGTGGGTGGGAATGTGAACTGGTGCAGCCACTCTGGAAAACTGTGTGGAGGTTCCTCAAAGAGTTAAAAATAGACCTGCCCTACGACCCAGCAATTGCACTGTTGGGGATTTACCCCAAAGATTCAGATGCAATGAAATGCCGGGACACCTGCACCCCGATGTTTCTAGCAGCAATGTCCACAATAGCCAAACTGTGGAAGGAGCCTCGGTGTCCATCGAAAGATGAATGGATAAAGAAGATGTGGTTTATGTATACAATGGAATATTACTCAGCAATTAGAAACGACAAATACCCACCATTTGCTTCAACGTGGATGGAACTGGAGGGTATTATGGTGAGTGAAATAAGTTATTCGGAGAAGGACAAACAGTGTATGTTCTCATTCATTTGGGGAATATAAAAAATAGTGAAAGGGAATATAAAGGAAGGGAAAAGAAATGTTGGGAAATATCAGGAAGGGAGACAGAACATAAAGACTCCTAACTCTGGGAAAGAACTAAGGGTGGTGGATGGGGAGGAGGGCGGGGGGTGGAGGGGAATGGGTGACGGTCACTGAGGCGGACACTTGACGGGATGAGCTCTGGGTGTTTTTCAGTATGTTGGTAAATTGAACACCAATAAAAATTAATTTAAAAAAATGAGTGGGAAATATCAGAAAGGGAGACAGAACATGAGAGAGACTCCTAACTTGGGGGAACGAACTTGCAGTAGTATAAAGGGAGGTGGGCAGGGGTTGGGGTGACTGGGTGATGGGCACTGAGGGGGGCACTTAATGTGCTGAGCACTGGGTGTTATTCTATATGTTGGCAAATTGAACACCAATAAAAAATAGATTTATAAAAAATAATAAATAAATAAATAATAAGTAAATAAAAATATTTAATAAAATATTCCAACTAATAGAAAGATGCCTTGTTAAAAAAATGTTATATATGGTTGTACCAATAGTTCAAGGTGAAAATAAGTTCTTCATGTAGTTTTTACTCATGAACTGCAATAGTTCCTAGCCCTACTCCTCTCTCTCAAGATTTACCTTTCTACTTTCTTTTGAGCAGTGTCTCTTAAAAGCATCTACTTTCTTTCTATAATTTTGGTGTGAATGTATCCATGGATACAGAAATATTCTTATTGTTTCATCAACACTAGTATGTTCCCATATGCATGGTCCAAGAAGTCTTGTTGTTTTGACCATATTCTAAGTAGTAGAATGAAAGATAGAAGGAGGGTGTTTTCTAACTGTAAGAATACAGCCTAGAAATTTCATCACTTCTCATCATATGTCCTTACCCCAAACTTGGTCACATGGCTGCACACTGATATAAAGAAGATTGAGAACTGTAGTCCTTACTCTTGGTGGCATGTGTAGAACTGAAGTTGGGGGCAGCAACACTAAGAAAGATGGAAGTCTAGGATTCAGAAAGCAAGTAAAAGCTTCTATCAGTCACATCAGTAGGCCATTTCTGCAATGAGTAAATGTCAACTATTTTAAATGTCTTTGTTCTTCATCTCAAGATTCAAATTTCAGGGAGGGAGCATATAATTGCATAGCATGTGCTCATCCTTTGGCTAAGGTGAGGATGGAGATGGATGCTGATTCCTTTTCCACCAGATTGTCTCAGATAGGGAAAAAGTAATTGATAAAAATGAAATTATAGAGTATTCTTTGGAACAATAAATGGGTGTTAAACAATAAAAAATCATCAAATATCCCCTATAACAAGAAATATGAAATTTATTCAGCCATAAGATTCATTTGTTGAGCTACTACTCTTCACCAAGGATCATGCTATATACTATAACTATAAAATGAATAATATGCCACTTCTATCTTCATAAAACTCATAACCTATTGCAAGAACTCAGCATTCTATAATATGTAATAAATTTTTAAAAAGATAAATAACAGATAATGTGAATAAATCTGTCTTGCATAACAACTGATACAGAGTAAACTTTATAACAATACTGTAAAATCTATGAGGGAAAATCACTCTGAGTTTACTAGAAAATTCAATTTACTCATTTCCTTAGCATATTTTTTCTCTGTCAGTCATAAATAATTATATATATATTTTTGGAAATATACACACATTCTATATTTTGTAGCAATAATTATTTTCCCTTCTTAAAGTTTTTATTTTGAATTAGTTTGAGCCATAAGAAGTTGCAAAACTAGTACAGAAAGTTTCTGTGAATTCTTCCCCCAGCTTTCCTCAATAACAGTAAGTTACATAATCATATTGCATTGCCTGGACATCTTTTTAAAAACCTTTCTTGTCAAGGGTATGCATATACACACATATACCTGTGTTAGGGTTATCCAGAGTTACAAGTAAGAGAAGATTTGTGATTATAGAGGCTGAGATATACCACAATATCCCATCTGCAAGCTGGAAAACTAGGGAAAACAGTGTTATGATTCAGTCTGAGTCCAAAGGCCTAAGAACAGGGGGCTACTATTGTAAGTCCTGGAATCCAAAGTCCCAAAAACCAGGAGCTCCAATGTCCAAGGGCAGGAGATAATGAACATTCCAGCTCACGAAGAGAGAGAATTAGCTCCTCTACTTTTTGTTCTATTTTGATCCTCAATTATTGGCCCCCCGTTTGGTGAGGGTGAATCTTCTTTACTCACTACTGATTCAAATGTTAATCTTTTCTGGGCTGTATTCTTACAGTTAGCAAACACCTCCCTTTCTTTTATTCTACTACTTAGAATATGGTCAAAACAATGAGATTTCTTAGACCATGCATATGGGAAACTTACTAGTTGATGGAACAATAAGATAGAATAATTCTGGATCCGTGGATACACTCACACCAAAATTATAGAAAGATGATAATTTTAAGAGATTTTTATTAGAAACTGATGAATCACACAAAGATTTGTTAAACACACAGTAGAGCAACAATAACCTTTACCAAATACACAATAAATAAAGAATACAAATTATTTTCAGGTACACAAGGGAGGTTACAAATTTCACTCTGTGCCAGGTTACAAAATCCTTAACAGAATTCAAATAATATGTAACATTCACACCACAGTTCTGTTCATAATATAAATAAATCAGAAAATAAAATTTAAAGATTTTTTAAATTCCCAAATATATTACTAAATAACTCGCAGTTTAAAGATTTAAAAAATGATAGAATATTAAATATTAAATATTAAATATCAATTAAAATACTATGTAGAGAAACTATTAAGGAAAGCATTAAAATACAGAAATGTGAAGAAAATGATATATAAATTCTTTCATTATTAAAAATGTTAATGTTTTCTCATTTTTGTTTTTTTATTTTTTTTAAAGCAAAGAACATGGAAGTAGAATTGGTTTTCCTTTTCCTCCTCACCAATTTCATTCTCCTCTCTACCTTCCTGGAATCATCCTCATATATATATATATATATATATATATATATATATATATATATATATATATATGTATGTATATATATTTAATATAGATACACAGTATATATATATATATATATATATATATATATATATAGTCAGGGTTTGCCAGAGAAACAGAGCCAATAAGATATGTCTATCTCTATCTTTATCTCTAAATATCTTTCCTTGAATCTATTTGTAGATAGACTGATCAATTGAATTATATCGAATTCACTAATGCAGCTATGAAGGTTGGCAAGCCTCAAGATCTGCAGGATGAGTCAGCAAGCTGGAGGCCCAGGAGAGCTAATAATTTAGTTCTAAACCAAAGACTAGCAGAAAGGATTCTCTCTTACTTAAGAAGGAGTCATGGGTAGCCTGGGTGGCTCAGCAGTTTAGTGCGATCTTCAGCCCAGGGCATGATCCTGGAGACCCGGGATCAGCCCCACATCGGGCTCCCTGCATGGGGCCTGCTTCTACCTCTGCCTGTGTCTCTGCCTCTCTCTCTCTCTCTCTCTCTCTCTGTCTGTCTCTCATGAATAAATACATAAAATCTTAGAAAAAAAAAAGGAAAGAGTCAGAGATTTCTTACAGTCAGGCTTTCAACTGATTAGATGAGACCCACCTATATTAGGGAGAGGAATGTGATTTACTCAATCTACCAATCTAAATGTTACTTTCATTTCCCTTATGGAAATACCCAGAATAATGTTTGACCAAGTATCTGGATACTCCATGGCACAGCCAAGATGACATATGAAATTAGCCATCATAACCTACCATTATTTTTTTTTAACTTTTATTTGATACATCTGTGAACAATGCAATGTTACTTGTTTTTTTTAAACTATATAAATGTTATCACACTCTATATAACATTCTGCAACTTGCTTTTCATTGAAAATTAAATTTTTATTACTATATTGATACATTTGAATCAAGTTCATTCATTTTAACTATATCAGGTAATTCATCAATAAAATAAACCATAAATTATTTATCTATTCTTCAACTTTTAACTTCTATAATTTGTATCCTTCTACAACTCTCTTAGTACATAAGTCCAAGAGTTTATCCCATATACACATCTATAAGCAGAATACCTGGTTTTTAGTATACACACAGTTTCAACTTCATTTGATAATGCTAAATCATAATCCAAAGTGATTGCATCAATTTGCACTCCTACCAGAGTATGTATGAGTTGAGTCTTCTTTCCTTGTATTTCAATCAATACTTTGTCTCATCAGACTTTTTATTTTTGCTAATATTGTAGATGATATCTAATTTTTAACATAAATTTCTATGATTACTCATGCAGTAGATATTTACTTTCTATTTTTAGTATCCAAACTAGCTTCAAATTTGGAGAAAAGCTAGATAGACAAAGGACAAGATTTAATCTCCTCCTGTCAAATCTGATAGTGGAGGATGGGAGCATAGAACCACTTTCCAGTTCTATGACAGATAAAAATACCAATGTTATTTAGACTGGACAGTTTGATGTTCTCATAATTTCCACAGCTCTTACCCTGAAATTGAGAGTATAGAAGCGTTCTACAGCAGTGACACTAGCAGAGACGGCAGCAAATGTTTTTTCCATTAACAGGTCTCTACCTATGGAGACTGCTCCTGTGATGAAAGCATGGCTGTGGGTATGCTCCCTTTGTTTCTGTCTGTGTTCTGATCCTCACTATTCCAGGCATTAAATATGTGGTCATATGACAGTTTTTTACTGCATTTTTTTTTACTGCTCCACCTATCCAGGGTTTAAATCTATTTTTTTAAATCAAAGATTCTATTCTGTTCCATTACATTATGTGGCTTTTTTTTATTCTGATGTCATGCCGAGGTAGAAAAATAGACCAATGAACAGAATAAAGCATTCAGAAATAGACTCCCATAAATTTAGTCAATGGATCTTTGGCAAAGATCAAAGTTGATACAATGGAGCAAAGATAATCTTTTCTATCAGTGGTGCTAGAACAACCGTACATCTACATGTAAAAAAAAATGAATCAAACACAAACCTTCTACTTTAACAAAAATTAACTCAAAATAGATCAAGATTTAAATGTAAAACGCGAAACTATAGAACTCCTTGAAGATAATATGAAAGAAAATCTAGACGACCGTAAGAGTGGTGATGCCCTTTTAGATACAACACCAAAGATACAATTCATGAAGGAAGTAATTGATAATCTGGACTTAAATAGAATTTAAAAAACTTCCTCTCTGTAAAAGAGAATGTCAAGAAAATGAGAAGATAAGTCACACAAAGGGAAAAATTAGTTGCAAAAGGCACTTCTAATGAAGGACTGATACTCAAATATACAAAGAACTTTAAAATTAAACAATAAGAAGGGATCCCTGGGTGGCTCAGTGGTTTAGCGCCTGCCTTTGGCCCAGGTGTGATCCCGGAGTCCTGGGATCGAGTCCCACGTCGGGCTCCCTGCGTGGAGCCTGCTTCTCCCTCTGCCTGTATCTCTGCCTCTCTCTCTATGTCTATCATGAATGGATAAATAAGATACTTTAAAAAATAAAAAATAAAATTAAACAATAAGAGAATAAATGACCCTAATAAAAATGGACCAAAGACCTTAACAGATACCTCATCAAAGAAGATATACAGATGGCAAATACGTATATGAAAAGCCATATTATTTTTTTACTAATTTTTTTCTAACTACCCAGAATTTTTTCATATATTGTTTAAAATGAAGAATCTTAACATAGCCTATAGCAGTGACAGATCAGGGTACCACTGCTGAGAAGACTATTAAAAAGAAAAACAATAACTTTTTCTTCTGTGCTTATATCAATTGCTAAGGATTCATGGTCCCAGATGAGTGTGTCCCATTTGCTGAACTTAGTACATGTCCATTCCTTGATTACACAAGGACAACGAGAAACAGAAGAAAAGAAAATTTAATAAAAACAAAAGTTTAATAAAAACAAAGCCCTGTTTTAAGTTCTTTAATCCAACCTCTTTTGATCTTCTAAACAATCTCATGAGGATTTATTTTTATGTTATAAGTGAGGTTAAGTAATGTTTCTATGTTCACAAAGCTATTAAGTAGTGGAGCTGAGATTTGAATGTACTCTTATATCTGAGTCTTTGATGTTCCTTGAGTATTTATAGTAACTTGTAGTAGAAAAGTAGGTGTCACATGGTGGAAATTACTTGGTATAAATTATCCCACAAAATTCACAAAATTTAAAAAGAAAACTCTGTCCACTTCCTCCCAACGTATTCTGATTCTGAGAAAATGAAAAAATATTGAAAATAAAGTTCAAATGATTGATGTCCAAAAAAGACCCAGTAATTCCTAGAATCTATTTATAGTAAATCAAAGTCTAAAATAACTAGTAATGACTTTCACCCTGCATAATCTCCTCCTGTTGATCATTGAACCTGTTGATATGATGGGACATCACTCCCATAATTATGTTATATATACAGTAAGACATATTCCAGATGTGATTAAATTTACCATTGAGTTGCTTTTTAGTTAATCAAATGGAAATATTGGGGGGGAGCTGAACTAATCACATGAGCCCTTTACTTCTGAGTCAGACAGAAGTCAGAGATCCAAGCATGGAAAAGCATCAATATTCTGACTTTGAAGATGGTGAGAACCACATAGCAAGTAATGTGAGTGACTTCTAGGAGACAAGAGAAGCTTCTTGCTGCAGCAGGAAAATAGGAATTTTGATCCTAATACTTCAAGAAACTGGATTATCCCAACAACATAAATAAGCTCAGAAATGAACATATCCATAGCCAAGCCTCCAGCAAGAACATAGCCAACACATTGACTTCAGTTTTTTTTATTGGAGTTCAATTTGCCAACATATATATAGCATAACACCCCACCCATTGCTCATCCCGCCAAGTGCCCACCTCAGTGCCCATCACCCAGTCACCCCAACCCCCCGCCCACCTCCCCTACCACTACCCCTTGTTCATTTCCCAGAGTTAGATGTCTCTCATGTTTTGTCACCCTCACTGATATTTTCACTCATTTTCTCTCCTTTCCCTTTATTCCCTTTCACTAATTTTTATATTCCCCAAATGAATGACTTCAGTTTTAAAATATCTTGTGCAGAAAATCAAGCTACATTGTGCTGGACTTCTTACCTACAAAGCTGTGAACTAATAAGTGGGCCTTGTTTTAAGGTGTTATATTTGTGGTAATTTGTAATGCAGCAGTCAAAATCTAATACATCTTATTAAAGAAATAAAATTACCAGTACTATGGACATATGTTATTAGTTATATTTATTGTGGTAGAAAAACCTGAAATTAATCTGAGTGTGTCTCAATAAGAAAATCAATGGGAATGTTATGACGTATCATATATTTTATAAAGTTTGTCAGTATTAAAATAACTAGCATAGTATATGTTGACTTGGAAGCATGTCAATTTTATATTGAGTAAGAAAATTTAATCTCAGAACTACGTGTATATTGTGTATGATTCCATTTTAAGCACTATAGACATAGAAGAACAGCTACTAAATGTATACATAGGTTGCCTCAGAAGGATAGAATCACATTACTATTGTTATGAGGAAATAGAAGCAGACTATTACAATTTTTATAGACATCTGAATTGCTGGATGTGTTACAATGTGTGTTATCCTTGTCATAAAAATTAAATTTTTACAAATACAAGATATTTTGAGAAAATAAATGACACCAATAACTCAAGAGGCTAGAAAATTTAAAATAGAAGAATTAATAAAGTAGAAATTAATAGAAAATAAGAATAATACAAGCAGATATTAAATTTCATACATTTCAGATCTTGAAGTAGAAAACTAAAACCTTGCATAAACCTACCCCTATGCATATTCTATAGCAACAGCTTGGATTTTATCCATCTTAATTTTGATTGCTTACACACACATACACACACATTCATAGACACAAGCTATTTTGGGAAGTGTTTCAAATATTTCAATGTTTTTGATCATGTTGCTTTTTTTAGTGTTGTTACGTTACAGTCAGATCATGTATCCTTTACAATTTCTGCTGTTTGTAATTTATTAATTCTTTTAGCTTTGTGTTTGTGTATTTTGCCTAAGATCATAACTCATTCATTATAAACATGCACCCCTTTTGCCACTGTTTATTATGTTTTGCCTCAAATATATTATACTATTATGTTTGAAAAACATTGTGACCTGTGAGTTATTTTATTTGTGTTTTCCTATATGGCACGGGCCATTCTTTGAAACTTAGTTTCTTAAGGTAAATTTCTGTAGTTGCATATCTTATAAAATCTATAATTGAGGGATCCCTGGGTGGCGCAGCGGTTTGGCGCCTGCCTTTGGCCCAGGGCGCGATCCTGGAGCCTCGGGATTGAATCCCACGTCGGGCTCCCGGTGCATGGAGCCTGCTTCTCCCTCTGCCTGTGTGTCTGCCTCTCTCTCTATCTCTCTGTGACTATCATAAATAAATAAAAAAAAAATTAAAAAAAAATCTATAATTGAAATTTGTGTTTTGTTAAATTTGGAGTTCTTTGAATGGGCCAGTTCAACCCATTTACATTTTTTTCAAAATTTCTATGCTAGAGTTTTACTTTGTGATCTTATTTTATGCCTTTTGATTTTATCTTTCCCTGAGATTATTTTCCCAATTTTTTGATCTATGAACTATGGTTGCTTTATTGTTTTTCAAACCTCTCTTTTGTGATTTGGCATTATAGACCTTTCTGAACACATTATATTCTAGTTATCTAGAATGAAAGGCTGCTAACATGGATTTAAAAATGGAATATATTTGAATGCAATCACTTTATCCACTTATTTCTTTAAACATTCCTGGGATTTTTGTTAATATAATTTAGAAATTTGAGCAATATAACTCAAATAATTTAAATTATTAAATTTATATTTTTAAATGTGCCATCAAGAACTATTTTTGACATTTGCTTTGTTTTGTCACAACTCTTAATATGATTTAATTTTGTGTTTCATAGATTTCAATACTCACCACTGTGATTTCTCCTTTCTTTAAATCTTCATTTTAATTTATATACAGGACAATTTTAATAGGTCTTGGAGTGATTTTATTTTTTCCGATTTTTATACTTTTTAAAATAGCTTTATTGAAATATAAATCACATATGCAATATACCCATTAATGGAATTTTTCTAAATCTTTGATTATCTGGGGCACCGATGCAGGTCATGACTCCAGGGTCCTGAGATTGAGTTCTGCATCAGGATACCAACAGGGAGCCTTCTTCTCCCTCTGCCTATGTCTTTGCCTATCTCTGTGTGTCTCTCATGAATAAATAAATAAAATCTTTTAAAAAAATAATGAATATTTGACTATCTGAAAATATCCTTTTGCAGTTTTTTAAATTAAATATTTTTGCATTGAAATTATTGTGGATTTACATTTTATTAAAAATTAATACAGAGAGATTCTATCTATATTTTATTCAGTTTCACTTAATGGTAACATCTTGCAAAATTGGGGTGCCTAGCTGGCTCAGTCAGAAAAGCATGCAACTCATATCTCCAGTTATGGATTTTAGCCCCACATTGGGTATAGAGATTACTAAAAATAAATAAACTTAAAAAACATCTTACAAAATTATAGTACAATGGCATAACCAGGTTGTTGATATTGATAAAATCCAACAATTTTATTCAGATCTCCCCACTTGTACTCTGCATATGTCTTTTTGTGTGGCCGGGGAGGGGGGTGTTTAGTGCAATATAATTGAATAATGTGTAATAAAATAGGTGCATTTTTAGCAAAGTCAACTTCCAGAAGAGTTCTATCATCACAAGGATCCCTCATGATGCCTTTCTATAATCACAGGTATTTCCTTCTTTCACTCCTGCCCAACTTTCTCTAATCCCTGGCAACTGCTAATCTGTTCTCCATTCCTAAAACATTGTTTTTGCAAAAATGTCACACAAATGGAATTATACAGTGTACAATCTTGTTGAATTAATTTTTTTTCACTCAGAATATCCCTGGAGATTCATCCAAGTCATTGCATATATGGATAGCTTATTACTTTTTACTGATAACTATCATTCCATGATGTGTATATACCACATTATGTTGTTGCTGTTTTTTCACTTAATATTTCTTTTTTTTCAAGTTTTTATTTAAATTTTAGTTAACATACAGTGTAAAGTTAATATTAGGTATAGAATTTAGTGATTTATTACTTACATACATCAACCAATGCTCATCACAAGTGCCCTCCTTAATACCCATCACTCACTTAACCCATCCAACAGCCCACCTCCCATCCAGCAACCAACAGTTTGTCTTATAGCTAAGTGTCTGTTTTCTGGTTGTCCTTTTTTTCCCCTCTATATTCATCTGTTTTGTTTCTTAAATTCTATATAGGAGTGAAACCGTATCGTATTTGTCTTTTCCTGACTGCCTTATTTCACTTAGCATAATACTCTACGTCCATCTACATCCTTGCAGATGACAATATTTCATTAGTTTTAATGGTTGAATTATATATTATATATTAATATATATAATATATATCATATAATAATATATTAAAATATATAATATATACCACAACTTCTTTATCCTTTCATTAGTCAATGGACATTTGGATTTTTTCCATAATTTAGCTATTGTTGATCATGCTGCTATAAGCATTGTGGTGCATGTATCCCTTCAAATCAGGTTTTTTCTTATTCTTCAGGTAATACTTAATAGTGCAATTACTAGATCATAGGGTAGTTCTATTTTTAACCTTTTGAGGAACCTCCATACTGTTTTCCACAGTGGCTGCTTGCATTCCCACCAACAGTGCAAGAGCGTTCCCCTTTCTCTGCATCCTTGCCAACACCTGTTGTTTCCTGTGTTGTTGGTTTTAGACATTCTGACAGATGTGAGATGATATCTCATTGTAGTTTTGATTTACATTTCCCTGATGATAAGTGATGTTGAGCATCTTTTCATGTGTCTGCTGGCCATCTGTATGTCTTCTTTAGAAAAATGTGTCTTTTTAAAAATATTTTATTTATTTATCCATGAGAGACATACAGACAGAGAGGCACAGACACAGGCAGAGGGAGAAGCAGGAAGCAGGCCCCATGGAGGGAGCCTGATGTGGGACTCCACCCCTGGTCTCCAGGATCACACCCTGGGGGGAAGGTGGTGCTAAACCTCTGAGCCACCTGGGCTGCTCTCTTCTGCCTGTCTTAACTGTATGATTTATTTTTTTCAGGGTTAGTTGAGTTTTATAAATAAATGCTTTATAGATTTTGAATACAAACCCTTTATCAGATATGTCATATGCAAATATCCTCTCCCATTCTGAAGTTTGTCTTTTAGTTTTGTTGACTGTTTCCTTTGCTGTGAAGATGTTTTTATCTTGATGAAGCCTTAGTAGTTTATTTTTACTTTTGTTTTCTTTGCCTCAGGAGACAAATCTAGTAAGAAGTTGCTACAACTAATGTCAAAGAGGTTACTGCTGGTTTTCTTCTCGAGGATGTTGATTGTTTCCTGTCTCAGATTTAGGTCTTTCATCTACTTTGAATTTATTTTTGTGTATGGTATAAGAAAGTGGTCCCATTTCATTCTTTTGCATGTTGCTGTCCAGTTTTCCCAACATTATTTGTTGAAGAGACTGTCTTTTTTCCATTGGATATTCCTTCCTGCTTTGTTGAAGATTAGTTGGCCATATAGTTTTGGGTTCATTACTATATATTCTGTTCCACTTATGTGTCTATTTCTGTGCTATAATTCATTCATTTAATTATTCACCTGTTGAAGGACTTCTGAGTAGTTTTCAGTTTATTTTTTTATTATGGACAAAACTGATCTAACATTTCTGTACAGATTTTTGAGTGAACAAAGTTTTCATTTATCTAGGATAAATGTCTAAGAGTGAAAGTACTGGGTAATATGGTAATTGAATATTTTATATCATTAAAAAAATGCTGAACTGTGTTCTAGAGTGACCATACCATTTTACTTTCTCATCAGCAGTGGTGAGTGGTCCATTTTTTCTGCATCCTGGCCAGTGTTTTGTGCTGCCACTATTTATTTTACCCATTCTGATAGATCTGTATTAATATCACATTTTGGTGTTAATTTTCATTTCCCTAATGGTTAATATAATGGTTAATTTTGTGTATAACCTTGTCTGGGCCATAGTATCCACATTTTTAGTCAAACATTATTCTGAATATCTTTGTAAGGTTTTGTTTGTTTATTTGTTTGTTTTTGCTAGGGCAGGGGGCAAGGTGGATGAGATTAACATTTATGTCAATGGACTTTGTATAAATCAGATTTCCCTCCATACTGTGGGTGGGCCTCAACCTTTGCCACTTAAGGTCTTCAACCTCCAGTGAAGACAAAGACTGTCCTCGCTGGAGCAAGAAGGAATTTTGTCAGAAGATACATTCCAGACTTGGACTGATATATTGATTTGTCCCTGGGTTTCTAGCTTCTTGGCCCATTTTGCCAATTTTGGACTTGCCAGACTCTAAAACTGTGTAAGCCAATTTCTTAAAATAAATATATTTCTATATATATACACATCATACTGATTTTGCTTCTCTGGAGAACACTAATACAGTTAAAGATGTTGAACATCTCTTCATGTGCTCATTTGACATCTGTATATCCTGTTTGGTGAAATATCTCTTTGTGCCTTTTGCATATTTTCTAATAGGATTTTTGTTTTACCATTGTGTTTTGAGAGTTCTTTATATATTCTAAATACTAATCCTTGATTGGATATATAGTATGCACATATTTTCTGTCAATCAGTAGCTTGTATTTTCAACCTTTTCATAGGTGCTTTAAAGAACAAAAGTTGTTAATTTTGATGTCCAGTATATCAATTTTTCCTTTTATGGATCATATTTTTGGTGCCATGTCTAAGTACTCTTTCCCTAGCTCTAGATTAAAAGATTGTTTCCTATGTTTTGTTTCTTAATATTTAATAGTTTTGTATTTTGCATTTATGTCTCTTATTCATTTGTGTATATTTTTGGATTAGAATGAAATTTTTAATCGACTGCTTCAGCACTATTTCTTGAAAAAGACTATCTTCCCTCAATTGAATTACTTTTCCACCTTTGTCAAAAATCCACTGAGCATGCTTATGTGGGTCGATTTCAAGGTTGTCTAGGCTATTCCTTTGATCTACGCATCTATTCCTATAACAATACCACAGTGTCTTGATTACAGTGGCGAAATAATAGGTGTTAGTATTGGGCAGAGTAATTCCTTCCATTTTATTCTTTGTATGTAACAATTTTATGTACATATGTAGTCCATGCTATCCATATGCATTTTACATTTATTCTTATCTACAGAAAAAACATGTTAGGATTTTGATAAAAAATGCATTAATATATAGGTCAATTTGGGAATAGTTGACATTTTTACTATGTTTAGTTATTCAATATCCAAATATGATACGTCTCTCCATTTATTTTTTATTTCCTCCCTCAGCATTTCATAGTAAAAATTTTATAGATGTTTTGATAATTTTATACCTAACAATTTCTTTTATCTTTGTGGTTATTATAAATTGTATTGCATGGTTTGATTTTGGTTTTCAATTTTGACTGACACACAAGAATGCAAATTTCTGCTTTTTTTCTATGTGTTTTAATTTTGTATCCTACAACCTTGGTGAAATCATACATTAATTCTAATAGGTTTATTTTTTAAAAAAAGATTTTATTTATTTATTCATGAGAGACAGAGAGAGAGAGAGAGAGGCAGAGACCCATGCAGAGGGAAAAGCAGGCTCCATACAGGCAGCCTGATATGGGACTCAATCCTTGGACTTCAGGATCACACCCTGAGCCGAAGGCAGGTGCTAAACCGCTGAACTACCCAGGCGTCCCAACTAAGAGGTTTTTGTACTATGTTAGTGGTAGGGTTTGTTTGTTCAATTGGTTGGTTCTTGGAATGAGGGTTTTTTGGAGATAATTTTTATCAAATTGAGGAAGCTCCACTCTATTCATAGTTTGCTAAGATATTTTATCATGAGTGCATATTGGATTCACCATTTTTTTCATGTTTTTATTTGCCACCTCTATTTCTTTTTTGGTGTAGTATCTGCCTCAACTGAAAAGATCATATGTGGGACACCTGGGTAGCTCAGTGGTTGAGCGTCTGCCTTTGGCTCAGGGGTGATCCTAGAGTTCCGGGATTGAGTCCCACATCAGGCTCCCTGAAAGGAGCCTGCTTTTCCCTCTGCCTATGTCTTTGCCTGTCTCTGTATCTTTCATGAATAAATAAATAAAATCTTTGGAATAAAAAGATATTTTTTTCTTCTTTAGACTGTTTCTAAGTTATCGAAATTAAAAGTGTAAAATTGTTCATAGTATTCTTTTATTATGTTTTTTAAAGATTTATTTATTTATTTGAAAGAGACAGAGAAAGAGAGAACACCAGTGGGGGGAGGAGCAGAAAGAGAGGGAGAGAATCCCAATCAGACTGCTCAGTGCGGAGCCCAACACGGGGCTTGATCTCGCAACCTGGAGATCATAATCTAAGCCAAAATCAAGAGTCTGATGCTCAACCAACTGAGCCACACAGGCGTCCCTCTTTCATTATCCTTTTAATATCTGCAGAAACTTTAATGATATCCCCTGTCTGATTTCTAATATTGGTAATTTGTGTCTTGTCTCTTTCTTTTGTATTTGTCAGTCTTGCTAAAGGTTAATCAAATTTATTGAGTGTTTGAAGAAACTATTATTTATTACCTTGTTTCATTTTTTCTGTTTGAATTTTATTGATTTCTGATCCTGTCTTTATTATTTCATTTCTTTTGCTTGCTGTGGATTTATTTTGCTATGTTTTTTTGGTTGATTTTTGACATAGAATTTTAGATTATTTATTAGAAACATTTCCTGTCTTCCAACATAATCATTTAGTTGTAAAAAAATTGTTCTGTTAGAAATACTTTAGAGGTGTCTCATATATATTGATATGTTGAATTTTCATTGTTTTCAAATTCTATCTTTTCTTCTTATATCATTGATCAACAGATTAATTAGAAGTATATTATTTAATTTCCATGTGGTTATAGATTTTCTGGTTATTTTTTTAAAAATTTGATATTATAATGGTCACAGGACACAATGTATGATTTCAGTTATTTTTTTATTTGTTGAGTTTCTTTTTTTTGGTTCATAATGTGGACAATTTTCATGAACATTCTGTGGAAAATTGAAAAAATTGTGTATTCTGCTATTGGGTGTAGTGTTTTGTGTGTATATGTATATATCAAATATATCCTGCTGGTTAATTATGTTGTTCAAGTATTTCTGTTCTTATTCATTTTCTATCTAGTTCTTCTATCAATTGCTGGGAGCTGTATGCTGATGTCCATAATTCTAATTTTGGGTTTGTCTCTTTCTCACTTCAAATCTATCAGTTTTACTTCACTTATTCTGTTTCAGGTATCCATGTTGTTTGGTAGGCACACAAGATGGTTAAGTCTTCATGGTAGATTAATCTTTTGTCGTTATAAGATGTTTCTCTTTGTCGCTAATCATTTTCTTTTCACTGACATCTGCATTCTTTGATATTAATATACTCATTACTTTTTAATCAATGTTTACACCATGATATATATTTTTAAAATCTTTTGACTTTGAACTTATTTATGTTATTTTATTTAAGGTGAATTTCTTGTAAAAATATGTTTTGTTTTGCTTTTATTTATTAACTTTGTTAATTTTTTTAACTGGTACATTTAAACCATTTACATGTAACATGATTATTGATATATGAGTGTTCAAACTTCCAGTTTATTGCTTGATTTTTGTTTCTCTTAGTTCTTGTTCTCCTGGTTTGCTTTCTATTTCTTTTACTTTTTTCTTTTTGCCTTCCTGTGAAGTGCATGAAGATTTTTTCTAAGATTTCATCTTGATTTGTTTGTAGTCTTGTAAGGTATACTGTTTTATATGGTTTTCTAAATGGTTGCTGTGGTTAGTACAATATACATATGTAACTCATGATGATCTACCAGTATTGACATTTTACCATTGAGTAAAATATGAAAACCTTATTTCTATTCATATACTTTGACTCTCCCCATTTTTAAAATTAATTTATCTTAAATATTTCCTCTAGATAGACTGAGAACCATATAAGATGGTGTTATAATTTGTATTTCAATCATTAAGTATTATTTAAGAAAATCATAAGAATAGTTTATTCAACTTATTCTTCCTTTTACTCAATACAAGATGTTTTCCGTTCTGAAGTTATAGTCCTTTTCTGTTATTATGCCCTTTTTGTTAGATACTTTCATTTAGTCATTTGTGTTGGTAGTTTTACTGCCAACAAATTAGTTTTCCTTCATTGGAGAATGTCTAATTCAAATCCTTTGCTCCTTAAAGATAATTTTTTTAATAATAAATTTATTTTTTATTGGTATTCAATTTGCCAACATGCAGAATAATACCCAGTGCTCATCCCGTCAAATGCCCCCCTCAGTGCCCACCACCCATTTACCCCCAACCCCCGCCCTCCTCCCCTTCCACCACCCCTAGTTCGTTTCCCAGAGGTAGGAGTCTTTATGTTCTGTTTCCCTTTCTGATATTTCCTACCCATTTCTTCTCCCTTCCCTTCTATTCCCTTTCACTATTATTTATATTCCCCAAATGAATGAGAACATATAATGTTTGTCCTTCTCCGATTGACTTATTTCACTCAGCATAATACCCTCCAGTTCCATCCACGCTGAAGCAAATGATGGGTATTTGTCGTTTCTAATGGCTGAGTAATATTCCATTGTATACATAAACCACATCTACTTTATCAAAGAGGTAAAGGATCTATACCCTAAAAACTATAGAACACTTCTGAAAGAAATTGATGAAGACACAAAGAGATGGAAAAAAAAAATTCCTTGCTCACGGATAGGCAGAATTAATATTGTGAAAAAGTCAATGTTACCCAGGGCAATTTACACGTTTAAAGCAATCCCTATCAAAATACCATGGACTTTCTTCAGAGAGTTAGAACAAATTATTTTAAGATTTGTGTGGAATCAGAAAAGACCCCGAATAGCCAGGGGAATTTTGAAAAAGAAAACCATATCTGGGGGCATCACAATGCCAGATTTCAGGTTGTACTACAAAGCTGTGGTCATCAAGACAGTGTGGTACTGGCACAAAAACAGACACATAGATCAATGGAACAGAATAGAGAATCCAGAAGTGGACCCTCAACTTTATGGTCAACTAATATTTGATAAAGGAGGAAAGACTATCCATTGGAAGAAAGACAGCCTCTTCAATAAATGGTGCTGGGAAAATTGGACATCCACATGCAGAAGAATGAAATTAGACCACTCCCTTGCACAACATACAAAGATAAACTCAAAATGGATGAAAGACCTAAATGTGATACAAAATTCCATCAAAATCCTAGAGGAGAACAGAGGCAACACCCTGTTTGAACTTGGCCACAGTAACTTCTTGCAAGATACATCCACGAAGGCAAAAGAAACAGAAGCAAAAATGAACTTTTGGGACTTCATCAAGATAAGAAGCTTTTGCACAGCAAAGGATACAGTCAATAAAACTAAAAGACAACCTACAGAATGGGAGAAGATATTTGCAAATGACATGTCAGATAAAAGGCTAGTTTCCAAGATCTATAAAGAACTTATGAAACTCAGCAGCAAAGAAACAAACAATCCAATCATGAAATGGGCAAAAGACATGAACAGAAATCTCACAGAGGAAGATAAAGACATGGCCAACACGCACATGAGAAAATGCTCCGCATCACTTGCCATCAGGGAAGTACAAATCCAAACCACAATGAGATACCACCTCACACCAGTGAGAATGGGGGAAAATTAACAAGGCAGGACACCATAAATGTTGGAGAAGATGCGGGGAAAAGGGAACCCTCTTACACTGTTGATGGGAATGTGAACTGGTGCAGCCACTCTGGAAAACTGTGTGGAGGTTCCTCAAAGAGTTAAAAATAGACCTGCCCTACGACCCAGCAATTGCACTGCTGGGGATTTACCCCAAAGATACAGATGCAGTGAAATGCTGGGACACCTGCACCCCGATGTTTCTAGCAGCAATGAATGGATAAAGATAATTTTTTCTTGACATAAAATTCATGGTTGAAGGATCCCTGAGTGGCTCAGCGGTTTAGCGCCACCTTCAGCCCAGGGCATGATCCTGGAGTCCCAGGACCAAGTTCCGAATCGGGCTCCTTGCATGGAGCCTGCTTATCCTTCTGTCTGTGTCTCTCTCTCTCTCTCTGCCTCTCGTAAATAAATAAATAAAATCTTTTTAAAAAATTCATGGTTGAAAGAACTTTTCTTCTAATATTTGAGAACTGGTGTGTAGCCTCCTTCTGGTCCCACAGTTTCAAATGAAAAATCCACTGCCATTTAAATTAATGTTTCCCTATAAGTAATTTGTTATTTATCTCTGACTACTTTTAAGAATATTTTTGTCTTTGAAAGTTCAAATATGATGTGTGTTGACACGGACTTCCTTGGTTTTATCTTTCTTGGATTCACTCGGCTTCTTGAATCCATATTTGTCTATCTTTTGCCAAATTGGTAAATTTTCTGATACTTCTTCAAATGTTTTTAGAAATAAATTCTTTTTTCTCTCTCTCAGGAACTCCAAAAGATATTAAGGTTAGCTTTTTTGTTATTGACACATATTCTTAAGACTGTTTGTTTTGTTTTCCTATCTATTTTCTCTCTATTGGCAGATTGGATAAATTCAATTGATCTGTTTTGAGTTCATGGATTCTATCTTCTGCCATCACCACTCTAATATTGAATACTTTTAGCGTTTTTCTTTTAATTGGTGATTGTATGTTCAGTTATATCCCTTGGCTCTTTTTCATAAGTTTTATTTTTATGCTAAGATTTTTTTAAATTTTTAAAACAATTTTCAAGAGTTTTTAATTGGTTGTGAAAGCATTTTTATTGTTGCTGCTTGAATTGAACATTTTGTATGATAATTACAATATCTAATTTGGGCATTGGAATTCCCATATGGTAATTTTTGCTAAATGAGAATGAGTACAACAAGTTAGGCATGAAAGGTAGTAACAAAATCAGGAGTATTCCTGGAATCCTTGATATAGTGAAAGGTCCATGAGATATAGCAGTTCTTGTATAAACATAATGGGGGCCTATTCACTCTCTTACCCCATAATAGTAGCAACAGATACTTCAAAGCTCTTAAACAGTGGTTTCTCTCTTCTATGGGAAAGAAATTTGATAGCAAAGGAAATATGATGATAAGTGAACAGGCTTCATAGAGATAGGTAGTGAATCACAATAGATGACAGAAATTGCCTAGAGCTTTCTTGCTTTGTGTGATAGCAAAATTCTCGTTATTTTTTTGTTTATTTTTTAAAATTTTTTGTTATCTTGAAAATTTCTTGTTTTCCTTTTTGAATACTCATCCATTCATTGCCCATGTGAATCTAGTTTATTAGATGATGCCCAGCTTTATTAGAAGACTAAAAAAAAACAAAACAAAAAAAAAAAACAAAAACAATGATATGTCCTCACAGGAACCAGTTGAAGGTATACTTGTGAAATGTGATGTCTTGTTGTATACACTTTTCTATTGCTAGTATCAGTGTTCTCATTATGGAAATTACAATGAAGTCTTTAAAAATAAATTATTCTTGTTTGGGGTTTTTTTGTAAGCTAAATAATAAGCAAAAATACAACCATATCTTAAATTATTCTTTGGGTTTTCTTTATTCCATTGCCAATCAATCAGATTATGCAAAACAGCCTAGAATGGACAATGTGGATTTATTCCCTGTTATTTATGACTGTAGCTGTCAAACTTGTTAGAATAGGTTTCATTTAGTGAAATTATGAGCTGGAGATGGAATGTGGATTCAATACTGTAGGAACTCACTCTATGCTTGTGAAAACACTTTGATTTACCACTCAGTTAAGTTCAGAGCATAACCTCAATGGAGTACAATCATAGATGTAAGTTCTTCATGCAAATATTAACTTGACATTTAAAATTAAATATAATTTTAAGTTAATTGTAAGAGGGTCATGTATTCCTATCTTTAAAAATCAGTTATCTTGATATCTTCAAAGGAGATGTTGAAACATATGTTTTTGCTTAGAGTATTAATGCTTAAGAAAAAGTAAAAGCCTTCAACAAGGGAAAAAATGACTTATTTTTTAAAAAGATTTATTTACTTGTTTTAGAGAGAGAGAGAGTGTGTGTGTGGGGGGGGAGGGAGGCAGAGCACATGGGAGAGAGGAAGTACTCCCCCCAGAGCATGGAGCCCAAAGCAAGGCTCAATTCTCTGATGGAATATCATCACCTGAGCCAAAACCAAGAGCTGAATGCTTAACCAACTGAGCCACCTAGGCACTCCAAAAAAGAATGATTTTTTTAACTCAACAATATATATTAAATGTCTATTGGGTTCAAACTAATAAAATGGGTACCAGGAAAGATCATTCATTCACCAATTTATATAACAAACATTAATAAATTAACTACTAAATGAAAGTTGTTATGCTAATCTCTATAGAAAATACTAAGGGCAGCCTGTGTAGCTCAGCGGTTTAGTGCTGCCTTCAGTCCAGGGCCTGATCCTGGAGACCCAGGATTGAGTCCCACATCAGGCTCCCTGCATGGAGCCTGCTTCTCCCTCTGCCTGTGTCTCTGCCTCTCTCTCTTTCTGTATCTCTCATGAATAAATAAATAAAATTTAAAAAAAAAGAAAATACTAAGTGTTACAAGACATATTTCTGTCCCTCAAATAGTATAAAATCCATTAAGATTGTATTTATAATACAAGCGTATATCTTTTTTTTTACAAGTGTATATCTTAATTATGCAAGCATACCAACAATATTTTGAGGCTTCAGGCAAGACAACAAAATGGCTACCCATACACCACATGTCTAAATATTTAAATGACTTCTAACAAAATGTTAAATATAATCTTTATTTACTTTCCTTGTTAAGCATACTTTCAAATTGACTTGAAAGGGTGAGGGATGGGGTAACGGCATGATGGGTATTAAGGAAGGTACATAATGAAATGAGCACCAGGTGTTAAACTATATGTTGGCAAATTGAATTTAAATAAAATATGCATAATTTTAATTTTAAAAAATGACCTGAAAGACCAAGTATAAATTTAAAATTTGGAGGAGCTTCAGAATTCTGCACCAAAACAGAAGTACAGAAAAATCCTATGGCCCACTCCCCTTCTTTTATCACACACAGTTTTGTCCCACTCAAAAGAAACCTTGTATACACACTTAGGAATTCCCAGGTCCTCATTTAGAGTCCATTCCCAACTTCTGCAAGCAGTTGTTGCTTAAACATCTTTGGCCTAGTGATGTGTACGGTGAGAAAATAGGTCTAGGATAGAGGCATAGGCAGGACCAGAAGAGGGCTCAGAGAAGTTGGGAAGGGAATTCTGGGATCCCAAATAACAAAGTGTCATCTAAGAGATGTTGCAGGAATTTGGTGGGAACTTCCCCTTGGCCACATATGCTCTTTACTTTGTGGGATTGGAAGAAGAAAAAGAGTGCTAGAGTGAGGCCCTTTAAAGCACAGACTCCTAAAAAAAAGTTTTAAAAATAAAGCACAGGCTCCTTAGCAGGGGCCATTCTTGCCAGGGTTTAAGGGCAATAGAACAGCCATGGAAAAATACAGATTTCCAGTTAGATATAAAATAGTGCATCCATATAATTTAGTTATTTAAAAGGAAAACAATTTCCACATGTCTTGATGCAGAAAGATTCCAAAGTCACATGGTTAAGTAAAATAGTGCATATAATATAATTTCATTCCTGTCAAAACAAAATTAAAAACAGTACATATACACGTTTGTATGTGTTTGTATAAGCACAGAGGGGAAGACAACTGAGTAACTTTTAATATTGCTTATATGAGAAAGCATGAGATTGGAGAAAATATTTTATCTTTTTCAGCTTTAAGAGATATATTTAATATACAAAAACTTGCATGATTTAATGTATATATTTTGATGAGTTCAGATATATACACACTCATGATACCATCATCGCAGTGAAGGTAATAAACATACCTCATGCTAAATGTTCTTACCATAAAAAATTTTTAAAAAAGAAAGGGGACATAAATCTTTTTGGAGGTAATAAGCAAATATTTCTTGGTATACCTCTATATATTTTTATATATTTATTAGAGTGAGCATATACTATTTTTGTAATAAAAAATGTCAAAAAACATGTATTGATTACCTACTATGTACCATGTACTTGTAGGTGCCAAAGAAAGCCTCATCTCATTCTTTGCTCACCTCAGTCATCCAATTAAGAAAATTGTTGTTCCAAGAGATTAAATTATTTGCCCAAAGTCACTCAACTAATAAATGGAGAACCAGTTCAAATTCAGGTTTTCTGAATCTAAGTGCATTACTCTTTCTTCAATTTTACCAGAGTTTATTTCAAAATTAAAGAGCAGTGCTGGATATGTACACTCTACATATGATTTGGATCTAAGTGCTGACCAACTTTCTAAACTGCCCTAAGATTTTCAGACCCCTAGTTTACAATTTAGTGATTTATAACACTAATATCATAATTTGGACACTGCTCTGTCTTGTTTGTATGTTGTTGTTTTTTATTTTATTTTATTTTCTGGCTTTTCTAGCAAAATGATATAATCCACAGTTCACTTAATTTGGGACATTATGTTATTGCAGTGCAACAGGGAAGTCTCAAGGAAACATAGGGTACTGACACAAGAGTTAGATGAAAGTTCATGACTAAGATACCAGTTTATGTATACAATGGAATATTACTCAGCCATTAGAAACGACAAATACCCACCATTTGCTTCCACGTGGATGGAACTGGAGGGTATTATGCTGAGTGAAATAAGTCAATCGGAGAAGGACAAACATTATATGTTCTCATTCATTTGGGGAATATAAATAATAGTGAAAAGGAATAAAGGGGAAAGCAGAAAAATAAGTGGGAAATATCAGAAAGGGAGACAGAACATGAAAGACTCCTAACTCTGGGAAACAAACTAGGGGTGGTGGAAGGGGAGCTTACTGGGGGGTGGCAGGCCCTGAGGTGGGCACTTGACGGGATGAGCACTAGGTGTTATTCTGTATGTTGGCAAATTGAACACCAATAAAAAATAAATTTATTAAAAATAAATAAATAAAATTTCTTTTTATGACTTGCTCTCAAAAATGGAAGACTCTATTTTATTCTTTTAATTATGTTATTGTTTGTTTAAATTTCAGATAGATCATAATGTAGATCAATGTTCCCATATCTCATATTTAGAGGATAAACCTTCTAAGAAACAGGTAATCGGAAAAGTAAAAATATTCAGCTAATTTCATATTCATTGTAAAATGAGAAAAAAGATTAGCCATTCCCAAATTGTAACCTTTCTTTAGAAGATCATACAAATAACATTTAAGTATCAGGGATGCCTGGGTGACTCAGTGGTTGACCATCTGCATATGGCTCAGAGTGTGATCCCAGAGTCCCAGGATCAAGTCCCAGATGGGGCTTCCTGCATGGAGCCTGCTTCTCCCTCTGCGTATATCTCTGCTTCTCTCTCTCTCTGTGTCTGTCATGAATAAATAAATACAATTTTTAAAATAAAAAAATTAAGTATCAATTGAATTTAAAAACTTGTTTACTAAATCTTATTTAAACACAATTTCAAGAAATGCAGTAATCAATAAGGATAACTTCTTCATTTCAATGTAAATGTTCTCTTGAAAGTTTGATCAATGACTTACCAGACACTAAGGCTTGAAAAATACCTATTGTATCGGTGTTGTTCTTTTTAATAAGAAGAGCAGCAAAAAGGTAATTGTTAGTCATTTGAATAACTCAAAAATTACCTGCAATTGCTACTTTTCTTGCATTGCACTGAGAATAGTTTACAATGTACTTTATTTAGTAATAATAAACTATGATGGGAGTATATAAGTGCTTAGTATGCAGCCAGAGAGAGAAGTTATTTGTCACCTCTGTCCTAAACATAAAATTAAAATCATGTCTATATAACAAGCTTGAATCAAGTAGGGGGGATTTGTTTTGGTAACCTGTAGCAACAATAGATCAGTACTATAATATGATGTCTTTATAAGGATAGCTTGAGATGAGTAAATAATGTCAAGGTGGATCCACATATCAGGACTATTATAATTAACCAAATCAATTATTTCATAATCTGAGCAGTTCTACCTTTATCAGCAGGTCCAAAGCAACCATGTGCAAATTCTGGGTTGACCATGTAGTTATACATACATAATATAAATTGAAGAACAAACTGATTTATCCCTTTTATTTAAACATGAAATTGTGTTAATTTTCTGCTGCCCCCAGAAAGCCGAGTAAAATGGCAAAAATAGGACTTTTTTTAGAGGATATAACCACAACCATAAGAATAATAAGAAAGGAAATGGCAGTAAATTAGAGATGCCCACACATTTGAGGAGGATATGAACTGAACGTATGAGTGGTGATGAAAGAGATAGAAGAACTCTAGAATCTAAGAATTTTCAGAGGGAAATACTAACCAGAACCCAATAAATTAGGGCTACAGAATTCAAGAAAGTCTCAAAATATGGAGTCATCATTACTTCAGGAGTCAGGGTAGGATAGAGGTTAAACAGGACAAATGTCTGAAAATCTGCCTGTGGGCCATTAGACATTCAGGTATCCTTCCTCACTTCTGAAGCAACAGAATCACAGAGGTTATGAAGTTAGGGACTAGAACAGACACAGAGAAAGAGAAGAGAGAGGTATTTTATTGAAACATGCAATTCAATGAAAGTCAAATATTAAATGGTAAAATGACAAGTCTCTGTTTGACTCCCAGAACATTGATTGTCAGTATTACAGTTTCAAAAGTAGAAAATTAAAGATTCCTCTCTGCAGAAACTGAACCCTTGAAAGAATATTTGGAGGTCTCTGGTGAAATAACCAGATTTTATTAAATTTAACTATGGTAAGGCCTACCAATACATAGGTCCTGCTCAAGTATACAGAACTTTTGATTAAATTTTTGGTACACCAGTCTCATCTATAAACGGATACCTAAGGTTCATAGTATTCATAGTATATATATTAGTTATATATATATATATATATATTTTTACCATATACTACATGCTGTGTGTGTGTGTGTGTGTGTGTGTGTAGGAGTGCTTGTCTTGAAGGGCTATAGTGAGGACCAAGTTAATATAAGTAAAATGTTTAGAATAAAATGTGGTAATATATGAGTATTCTATTTTTAATAGTTTTTGTGAATTTGAGAATAGTTAAATATAAAACTAAGCCAAAGAATTAGAGGTAGTTTTTAACTTTGAGTATGTATATTGTGGGCTGTTGTAAAATAAAGGAAGTGAAATCATTAGGTACCATTTATCTCAGTGTGAAAAGTAGTTGCATAGTCATAATAATATGAACACTTTGAATATTGTTTTGGGCCCAGATTTTGATATATCTAAATCAGTACAATGAGAAAAGAGGAAGAATGTGTGATATAGAAAAGTTGTATGAGGAAGTTACAATAAGGAGTACAATAAGGAGTTACATATAGTTGTTCATGGTACAAATTCAATTATGTTTAACATAAATAAATCAGCCAATGGCAATGAAAACATTATTTAGTATATGGAAGCAAATACCAAAAAACTTCCCACAAAGTTGAAAGTTACTGCCTTGGGGAATTGAGAACCAGGAATGGGGATAGGTGGGGCTGTAATTGTCATTTTTCATTATAAGTCTTATTGTTCAAATGACCATGCAATTTATCATCACAAAGGGACAATGTAGAAAATAAAATGAAATGCTTTCAACAATTAGACCAGGGTAAGAGACGTAAACTAGGATTGTCCCAGGAAAATTGGGATGTGTGGTCACCCTAGCATCTGACTTTCAAAATCTGGTGCATATATTAGTTTGATGCAGAGGGGAAAAAATTTAGAAATATGGAAGTAATTATCAAGTTAATTAACTATGTTGGTGTTTTTATTTTGTTTTGTTTTTCTCAGTTATCCAATTTGGCTGTCTAAAGTTACAAGCTTATTTGTTTAAGGGTTAGACATTTAGGTTCACTTTTGGGTGAATGTAGATGCTGTCTGAAAAAGGAGACTATATAGGCTGACACTTAATTTTTTTCTGATCTATTGTGCATAAAATTAAATTGGCTACTGAAGCTACTGAAAAAAAAATTCGTAAACTTCTAGGGTTATATAAGCAAGATGGCAGAATAGGAAGTCTTGTTATTCCACAGATATACTGATTTAATATATAAGCAGAAATGACCTCATGAGAATTCTTGACTCAAGAGGTGGCAATATCCTAGATGAACACAAAGCTGAGAACAGCTGCGTTAAAATAGGTAAGAAAAATAATTTTACTTTACCTGCATAAGGCCCTCCTCCAAGTTGGCACAGATAACCAGTAGGAGAGAATACCCTGGTTAGTGGATTCTGCCTGGAGAAGGAAAAGAAAAGAGATAGAAGAGAGGAGTGTGCATCCAATATTCCATCTTTTGGAAATACACTCAAAGGACTGCTTTCTATCATGCTTTATTTAGAGCATTGATGGAACCAGCATACTTTTGATGTCTGGGGGACACTGACAAGGAAGAGTGAGTGGCTTACTGCTGTTCCAGAGGATGCACAGTACATCAGATAGAGGTCAATAGAGCCTGACAGTCTCTCAGGAAGAAAGAGAACAGTGAAACATGCATCCAGTGTTCTGGCTTTTCAGAGGGTTGCCTGAGAGAATGGAGTACAGATGGAATCCAATATATTCTAAAAGCCTGAGACCTGCTGAGAACATGAGAGTTGGGTGGCTTGTGGCAGCCCCAGAAAATCAGCAGTATGGCAAACAGGAAAAAAAAAAAAGGGATCAAGAGATTACGAGTTCCAGGAAACGAAATTAGCAGTATTCTTTTTTTTTTTTTTTTTTTTTTAACTTTTTATGATAGTCACAGAGAGAGAGAGAGAGAGAGAGGCAGAGACACAGGCGGAGGAAGAAGCAGGCTCCATGCACCGGGAGCCTGATGTGGGATTCGATCCGGGGTCTCCAGGATCGCGCCCTGGGCCAAAGGCAGGCGCCAAACCGCTGCGCCACCCAGGGATCCCAGCAGTATTCTTTTTTAAGGAATTTCTTGCACAAACCCAGCCTCCCTAAAAAGGTACAGAGACCCCAAGAAAATCTAGCCAGGCTGGTTGGAGAGGGTTTTTCCCTGTACAAGTTAGTTTGTAAAAACTAGGAGAGGGGGCAAACTTTTCAAACCCCAACTAAAAGTTATGAGAAACACAAAGAAACAGGGAAACATGGCTCAAAGAAACAAAATTAACCCACAGAAACTGACAATAAAAGAACAGAGATATATGGATTACCTGATAAATAATACAAAATAAGTATCATAAAAATGCTCAAGAAAACAGTGCATGAACAAAATGAGAATATCAACAAAAAGACAGAATATATATATATATATATATATATATATATATATATATATATTTTTTTTTTTTTTAATTTTGAGCTGAAAAATATAACGGCTGAGTTGAAAAACTCATCAGAGGATTTAATATCAGACTTGATCAAGCAGAAGAAAGAATGAGTGAACTCACAGACACGTGACTGAATAATGCAGTCAGAGGGACAAAAAGGGAAAAGAATGAAAAAGCATGAAGAGAGACTAAGGAACTTAATAAAATACCATAAGGCAAAACAGCATATGTATTATGGAAAAGCAAAAAGGAGAAATGAGTAAAAGGGGGAGAAAGTTTATTTACAGAAATAACAGACAAAAACTTTCCAAATCGGGGAAAGGAAATGGACTTCTAGATTCAAAAAGTATGTGCAGAAAGCTGATCCAAATCTGCAGGATTCACTGGTGAATTCTACCAAACATTTAAAGAATTACTCCAAACCTTCTCAAACTGTTCCAAAAACTGGAGAGCAGAGAACACTTCCAAACTCATTCTATGAGGCCAGCTTTATGCTAATATCAAAGCCAGACAAAATCAGTATAAAACAAGAAATCCACAGGTCATAATACCTGATGAACATAGATGCAAAAATACTCAACAAAATGGTAGCAAATTGAATTCTGTACCACATTAAGAAGATCATACACAGTGTCTAAGTAAGATTTATCCCTGGGATGTAAGTATGATTCAATATATGAAATCATTCAATACAACAACATATTAAACAGATAAACATAAACAAAACATAAAAATCACATAAATGTCTCAATAGATGCAAAAAATTTTGAGTAATTCAACACTCTTTCATGACAAAAACATCCAATAAACTAGGAGTAGAAGGAAAATATATCAATATAATAGACCATATATGAAAATCGGATATGTAACATTATACTCAAGAGAAAAACTGAAAAGTTTTACTCCAAGATCAGGAACAAGACAAGGATGCTACTGTCATCACTTCTATTAAACATATCCCCAGAACTCCTAACTGAAGAAATTAGTGATATAAGAAAAGACATCTAAATTAAAATGGAAGAAGTAAAATTATCTATTTTCAGATAACATGAGCTTATATTTAGAAAACCCTAAAGATTCCACTAAAGGAAAAAAATGTTATAAGTAATAAATGAATTCAGTGAAATTAGGGGATAGAAAAATCAATATATAAAAATCACTCGTGTTCCTATACACTAACAGCATTTTAAAAAGGAAGTTAACAAACAACTTCATTTATAACAACATCAAAAAGAAAAAAGAATTAGGAATAAACTCAACCAAAGAGATAAAGGACTTTTACAATGAAAATGATCAAACTTTGAAGAAAGAAATTAGAAAAGACAAAAATAAATGGAAATATATCATGGGTTGATGGATTAGAAGAATTAATATTGATAAAACGTTCATGTTACCAAAAGCAATTTACAGATTCAATGCAATTTCTATCAAAATCCTAATTGCATTTTTTTTAGAAAAAAATAGGAAAACCAATCCTAACATACTATGGAACCGTAAAACATCTTGAATGGCCAAAACAATCTTGAGAAAAAAAGAACAAAGCTGGTGGTATCACACTTCCTGATTTCAAAACATATTACAAAAAAATACATTAATTAAGACAGTATTGTAATGGCATACATGCAGATATATAGATCAATAGAAGTGAGTAGAGAGCCCAGAAGTAAATCCCACATACAGTCAAATGGTTTTTGACATAGAATGCCAGGAGTACACAATGGGGAAGGGATATTCTCTTCAACAAATGGTGCTGGAAATACCACATGCAAAGAAATGAAATTAGATGCACATCATATATCATACACAAAAATTAATTCAAAATACACTAAAGATTTAAACATAAAACCTATAATTAGAAAACTTCTAGAAGATAACATAGGAAGAAAACTCATTGGTCTACACAGTATCTTAGGATATCGAAAGTGCATGCAACAAAAGTAAAAACTACATCAAACTAAAAAGCTTCTTGTGCAGCAAAAGAAAAAAACGATAAAAATGTAATCTTCAGAATAGGATAAAATATTTGCAATCTATTCATGTGATAGAGGGTTAATATCCAAAATATATAAGAAACTTCTGTAACTCAATAACAAATATCAAATAACTGAATTTAAAAATGGTCAAAAGACTTTAATAGACACTTTTCCAAAGAATACATAAAAATGCCCAAGAGGTGTATTTTAAAAGCTCAATATCACTAATCATCTCAAAAGTGTAAATAAAACCCACAATGAGGTCTGATCTCATACCTATTACCATGGCCACTATCAAAGAAAAAAATGGATAAGAGGGGAAAAAAAAGAAAATAACAAGAATTTGCAAGTAGAGAAATCAAAACTTTTGTGAATTGTTGGTGGAAATGCAAAATGATGCAGCCTGGAAAACAGTATGGAGGTTGCCCCAAAATAAAAAATCAAACTATCATTATGATCCAGTAATCCTGCTTCTGGGTACTTATCCAAAATAATTGAAACCAGGATTTCAAAGAGACATTTGCAATTCTGTGTTCATTGTGGCATTAGTCACAATAATTAAGAGGTGGAAACAACCTAAATGTCTATCAATGAATGAACATGATGTGGGGAATAAAAGCAAAAGAAAAAAAATTCCTTACACCTTACAACCCAATGACAAATCCTTGAGATATGGAGAGTGACCTTTCTTTAGGAACTCAACTGCCAGGGTGCCTGGGTGTCAGGTTAACTCTCTGACTCTGGTTCTGGCTCAAGTCCTGATCTTGTGGTTGTTGGATAGAGTCCCATGTTGGACTCTGCTCAGTGCAGAATCTGCTTCAGATTCTCTTTCCCTCACACTCTCCTTCTCTCAAAAAGATAAATAAAATCTTTTAATTTTTTATTTTATTTTTTTTAATTTTTTTTATTTTATTTATGATAGTCACACACAGAGAGAGAGAGAGAGAGAGAGGCAGAGACATAGGCAGAGGGAGAAGCAGGCTCCATGTACCAGGAGCCCGACGTGGGATTCGATCCCGGGTCTCCAGGATCACGCCCTGGGCCAAAGGCAGGCGCTAAACCGCTGCGCCACCCAGGGATCCCAAATAAAATCTTTTTAAAAAGGAACTCAACTCCCTCAATGTTAATACTTTGCTAAGGGCAGAAGGCAACTCTAGCTTAACATTAGCCCAACCTCCAGGCTCCTGTAAGTCTCCTTTAACATATAAAAATCCCTTTGGAAACTTCCTTTATCTCTACCTTCCAAGATGTATGTTAGCAATCATCCTCCAAGCATATGGCCCACTGATACATATCTAAAAAGGTCTCACAAGTAAAGTTTTACTACACAATAATAAATGACCTCTTGCTAACAACAGCTAGCTCTCAAGGTCCTAGCTTGCTTCCAAATTCCTTAGAGACTTAAGCTATTCCTAAACACTTCCCAACTTAAAAGTATATAATCAGCCACTCTTCAAAACCCTAGTGCAGATCTTTCCGCTGATGGGTCCTGTCCTCATGCTTTAATGAAACCATCTTTGTGCATTGAAGACATCTCAATGATTCTTCCTTGATCATTCACTCTGAACCCCAACATTTTTATATCCAATAGATCAAGAAGATGTGGTGTATACACACAGTGTATATACCATATATATACATTGGTGTATACATGGCATGTACATACACCATATATATACCATATATGGTATGGTATATACCATATTATTCAGCCATAAAAACAGAAGGAAATCTTGAGTTATGCTATAATATAGATGAATCTTGCGGATTTGACAGGGAGGAAGACCTTCCTATGCCCTATGGTTCTTCAAACTGAATTTAGAATCAAATTGACACGAGACAGATTAACAGGGGCAAAATGAAATTTAATAGACATATGTGAGGGGAACCAGAAATCCAAACAGACATGAAATTCCAAAGACAATGAGGCAACATGAAGCTTATATGAGCTAAGGAAAGGGGTATGGGAGAAAACTCATTAGCAGAAGGTAAAAGGAGATGTTTGGAAAAACAAGATTGTTCTATTATGCAGATGAGTTCCTTAGGTTAAAAGGGCTTCTGTTAATACTTCTCTTCCTGCAGTAAACTCTCCTTTCCAGTATAAATTTAGGCAGTTATGAGGGAAGCAGAGAGCCTTTCCTGTGTCTGCTTGGTGTTTATTACTTTTAACCTGAAATAATTTTTATGCCAAAGTGGCACATTTTGGGGTGTCTCATCATGCACCCCTTCAGGATATTATGTTTAATGAAGCAAGCCAGTTACATAAGGACAGATACTGCATGATTCTACTCATACGAGTTATCTAAGATAGTCAAGCTCATAGAAACAGAAAGTAGTATTGTAGTTTCCCAGGGCTAGGTAGAGGGGGCAAGTTGGGTATTGCACTACTAACTATGGAGTTTTGGTCATGCAAGATTTAAAAAATTGTAGAAAGGCATGCCTGGGTGGCTGTCAGTTGAGTATGTGCTTTAGTCTCAGGTCATGATCTGTGAGTCCTGGGATAGAGCCCCTTGTCAGGTTCTCTGCTCAGCAGGAAGTGTGTTTCTCTCTGTCTCTTCCCTCAACTTGTGCTCTCTCTCTTTTTCAAATAAATAAATGAAATCTTTAAAAAAATAAAAATAATAAAATAAAAAGGTCTAGGGAGCTGCTGTACAAATTTGTGCCTATAGTTAACAATACTGTACACTTAAACATTTGTTAAAATGGTAGGTCTTGTGCTATGTGTTTTTTACTACAATTTTTAAAAAATGATAAAGTTCTTAGCACTTTCCTCTTTATTCTGACCTTCTTTCTGTACTACTTTTCAGTGAATGAGCCATATTAAACACCAAACATGGAGAAATAATAGGATTTTTTTTCTATTGGAAATAAATTAACAGTTTAAAAATATATTGAGCTATGATTGTTTTGTTTCTTAAATTCCACATGAGGGAAATCATATTTGTATTGCTCTGACTGACTTATTTTGCATAGCATAATACTCTCTAGCTCTATTGATGTCATTGCAAATGGTAAGATTTAATTTTTTTATGGCTGAGTAATAAGGAATGCACATGTGATAAGCCCTGGAGTGTTGTATGTAAGTGTTGAATCATGAAATTGTACACCTGAAATTAATACTATACTGTAGGTTAACTAACTGGAATTTAAGTAAAAACTAAAAAATATATATATAGGTTAGGACTCAGGAGGTTTGATAGATTGAAATTATCAAATATAATTTTCCACATTCAGCAACATTACTACAAAAAAAAAACATATGAAACTGGAGAAGAAAATGATAAATTCTGCTTTTATAGCCACGATAGTACAATATTACTCATTAGCCATAGCACAGCAAAATGTAGGTATTTACAATACATATCATTTTCCTGCCTAGGGGTCTGATTAAGTTTCTTAAGACTTCCTTTTGAATCTATGTGTTGGACCCTGGCTCACGGGTGCCAACGTATCCCGGTGGACGCCCCAGAGACTCAGACCCCAGACAGGCTGATGCAATTAGCAAGAGGGTTTATTGAACGTTTGCGCAAACGGGCTCTCCGCCTCCGAGGAGGAAGAGAGCACCCATTAGCAATTACAGGTATCTTTTAAAGGCAAAAGAAAAAAAACCCCCGCTTCAAGACAAAAGAACCGCGGGAGTCTCCCGCATAGCATTCAGGTTACCGATTTCTCAGGAGGTCAACATGAACCTATTCAGGGACATTCCAATCAGGGTGTGGGGGGAAATGGTTTTCTTATCACAAACAGAATGCTTTTTGTTGCTAAAACTTCAGGAAGGCACCTGGATGGGCTGCCTCTGGATTAGGGCTGATCCTACTTACGGGGGTGGGGGGGTGGGGTGGGGGGGTGGGTTTCTTCATATGGAGTTTGATGTACCACATAATCGAATGGTTTCTCTGCTATGTATCAAATGGCAGCTACTTTTAAGCGAATGTATAGTAAAAACAAAACAAAACAAAAACAAAAACAAAACAAACCCTGAAAATAGACAAGTAAATGACATTTCTTCATATGTTTTATAGCAGACAGTTCTAATTCATGCATAACCGTTAAGAGATTTACTTCCCTTACAGGACTATTATGATTTCTGTTTTTTTTTCAGGTTTGAGGTGTTTTTAAAAACATGTGATGTGGAACTGTTGGGGTTCAGAGTCAATGACCAAGAAAGAATTCTTGAGCCATTTTTGGTGAAAAAGGTGTTTTTATTATAACATGGGGACAAAACCTATGGGCGGAAAGAACTGCACTGGGTTGTGAAGAGCAAGGGATTATATATTTTGGAGTTGGGAGAGGTAAAGACAAAGGTAAATTTCCAAAAGGACTTTCATATGCTAAAGAAGACTCACAGGATCCCAGAGGCCTAGCTCTCCCAAGTTAAGGTTGTTTTCCCCTCTAGCAAGGCATTAATATTAAGATTAGGAGTTCCTGGAGGAATGTCACACTCTACCTGCCTCAAGTATTTGGCTGCAGGTTATAAGGAAATTTAGTATTATCTACATTTCTTTTGCCTTTGTTCTCCACATCAACATGTTCTCCCTTTTATTTCTTTACATTTGGTATACATGGAATAATGATCGGGACTAAGAAGGCTCATGAACTCCTACATGCTTATGGACTAGACTTGTAAAATAAAATATTTTTCTGACTGGATGTTGGCTTATTCCTGGTTCAGTTTTCAATTTTCTTGCTCAAGGGTTTAGGAAAAACAAACACACAAAACTATATTTAATGGGACTTTTCCAGAAGTTTCAAAGACAGATAACATGATTTTTCAGTGAAATATTTTCCAGCTAGAAACTGTTGGGCTGGCTGAGAGACAGGGGCACCCAAAATGGCGGACATCTCAAATTGGGTCAAAATGGCTGATCTTCCCACCAAAGCAGCCATGACCACCACATCATCTCCAGTAAATCGAAGTCTAGATGGGAAACCGAAACTTTCCATCCAGGACTTTCCAGCCAGGGACCACCCCCCATCATCTGTACTATTCCCACCCCCAGCCAATCACCTAGGGACACGGTGTTCCCTTTCCTAATTTGACAAGGGACCCCCCCACCCCGGATCCAGACCCGGAACCAATTATAAGGCTTAAAAACCCCCACACTCCCCAACCCCTCGCGACTTCCCTGACTCTGGCCACCTCTCCGAGTCACGGAACCTCGCCAGGGAGCGCTCCCCATTAAAAGCCATCTCGAACCTATTGCCTGGCTCTGCTGTTTTTTTTTTTTCCCCTCTGGCGTTCATTTTGGAAAAAAACTAACAGAAACAAGATACATCTCCAGCTTAACTTTGTTAATGGTTTAACCTACATAAGACTTGGATGGAAAATTGCTTGCAGTCTCCCACACAGTGGTTGTCACTTTTAGTAAAATGTCTGCCTGTATCAGGGGGCTTGTAAATGTCTGGCTTTGTTTTTTTTTTTTTTAATTAATTAATTAATTAATTAATTTTGGTCTTATTTGTTAGTTTAGTTTTTTTGTTTTGTTTTGTTTTTTAGTTCTGAGACGTTCTGTACTTCTGCCTATTAAGAATATAGACGAGTTGAATACTGAGATTGCCCCAATTTCTTGTAATGTTTTGGATCAAAGTGGATGCTGTCCATTTGAACAAAATTGCTTACGGAAAAACAGGCAGGTTATCCTTGCAACACTGCAATGCATTTTTTTTAATGCTGCTTTACATTGCAGACACAAAGAGTTCCAAATAGCACATATACTACTGCTTACCACGTGCAAACTAATAATTGAAACAATGCAGGTGGATTTTAGAGGGTAACTTCCAAGCCCAAATCATCACGGTGACATCATGAGTTTATAGTGTTCCTGTAAAAACACAGGATGATCTCTCTTCTCCACCCTCTGTCCCCCTCCCAAAGCCTCTCCTTCCGCTTAGCAATGTGCAATAGCCATTGACAACAAAGAAATGAATTACACTTGAAGATAACTGATCCCCTTCCATAGGGCATTATCACACAGCTGCACAACTTTAATGCTCTGTGTCCATACACAGATGGTCAGGCTAGAGGAAAGAGCATGCATATTTCTAGCTCTGTGCTCTCCTGGCTTCCCTACTAGGTTGGCTGACATGCTCTAACAGCTGCAGTTCTGTCAGCATCTAGTTGGAATTCACTCATCTTTCAAAAGATGAGATAGTTGAAACATTGAGGACAATCTGCATACTTGGAGGAGTTCCAGAATCTAGGTACAAATCAACCCCAAATCTTTTAAATGCCCCCTATATTGAATTTATTGTCCAACACATTGAGCTTTCCTTTTTTTCTCTCCATAATTTGTGCAAATCAGCCTCATAAATATAGCTTATGTGTTGATTCAGGTGAGAAAGTTTAAGATTCATTTAGGCTTTCTAATTGCATTCTGTATCTGCAATTCAACACCCTAAGTTTGCATATTTTGAATCAGAATTTAGACCTTATGCTAGCAGCCAGTTTTGTAAGAGAAGATCAGAGACACGAATACTGCAGACAAATCACAGGGAACCCATTGAGCCTTTTCTCATTTCAAAGAATGCATCTTGTAGAAGATAGAAGCAATACATAACCATGAACAGGCAAGCCTCATTTTATCTTTTGTTTTCCAACTTTGTGTAGGTTATAACATACACAAGCCTCAAAGCCCGAACAGTCTTAGCTGAGAACAGAATCAAGTTTTCATTTGTTGTTTTGTTTCAGAAAGCTGAGATAAGAACTTTTCCATGGACTGAGTGAGCATTATGCAAGTTTTGGATTATCCTTGCTTTTTACTTACCACACCGCACTTTCTGGTATAGTTTCTGATAGCAGCTCTTCCATTTTGGCTTAGCTTCTACCCTGCAACAGAGAACACAGCAGCCTCTTTCATAATAAGTGACTGACTTAGATCAAATCCAAGGCATGCATCTGAATTAATAGTCAATTTTGTTTTCTACACTTTATACACATTCTTTCTTCCAGCATCCCTAAAATAGCATGCAGTTCATGTTGTAAGGGATATAGGATGAAAAATGAAGTCAAACAAATATATTTGTCAAACAAATATATTTGTTAACCAGCTTTGACACTCAAAGTGCTGTGATGGGTACTAGGACAGTTAGAAAAATTGTAAAGGGATGTAGGCTTGTCTTTCAGAAGTCTCCAAATCAAAATCATAAAAATATACTTGGAAAAATTTAATAGGAAAATGTCTTTAAGGTTCATAAACACTGATAGAAAAGTGCTCTTAGATAAAAGTATTAGTTGAGAAGAGGCTAATGTGGCTTACATGAGAAACATCTTGAGTCTTGAGGTTTAGTTGATAGAGAAGCTGCACATTGATCTTGTGAATTTATATATAGCAGAGTGATAAGTGCATACGTCTTACTTACCTCTGGATCCTCATTGTACAAAGATATGAACATGATGATCACCATCAAATCACTTCCGGGATGCAAGATATTGAGCATTTAGGGCTTCACAAACACAATGCCAGAATTTGGGGCTTGGGATTATCTGCTGAGGAAAACAAAAATATAAAGTATATCATATGGTCCTGTAGAAAATATCTTTTAGATACACTTAGCTTTTTAGGTAAATCTTTATGCAGTTTTAACTCAAAGGGGAAAAAGTCCAGTTTGGAGAAGATTTAGGTAAGTACATGGCAAATGATCTCAACAGTCAAAAAGGAGAAATATTGTGCGAGCCTTATCTTATGTTTCAGTCTGTCTACTAGTGGTACAAAATTTCTTTCCTTTCCCAATTAAGGGAAAGGAATGTTAGTTCCCAATTAAGGGCTTATTAAATGTAGTTGGGTTTGTATAGATTTGTATAAAAGTTTGTTCTTGATTTGTTTACCATAACTTTGTTTGGTCAACAATTATACACATTGATCACTATACCTGGACCCTCTATTTCATTATAAATGTGCATTTGAGCATATTTAAGCCATTTTAAATAAGATATATGAATATAGAATTATAATGAATTCATTCGCAAGAGCCATTGATGTGGTTTAAATTTTTTGCTGTAATATATTGTAAATTATTTGTAAGGTGTACATTCCTGTATATCATCTTTAGTACACTTATAAATATATTATTAGGTCTTTATATTTCACTGAGAGCTTTATCTTAAAATAAAGCATTTTTGTATCCAAAATAACTTCTTATGCTAAATGTAGATCTAGCCAGAAAGGCAAAATGCAATATGATAGAATTATTTTTTAAGTAAAAAATCTGAGAATATGAATACTTCTTGCATTTCTGAGCAGAGACAACATAAGAAAACACTGCTCCATGTCTCTTAATCAAAGACTAATAGGTTATCACAATTTAGAAACTCCAAAGTGAAGAAACCACCCCTGTAAGTAGGATCAGCCCTAATCCAGAGGCAGCCCATCCAGGTGCCTTCCTGAAGTTTTAGCAACAAAAAGCATTCTGTTTGTGATAAGAAAACCATTTCCCCCCACACCCTGATTGGAATGTCCCTGAATAGGTTCATGTTGACCTCCTGAGAAATCGGTAACCTGAATGCTATGCGGGAGACTCCCGCGGTTCTTTTGTCTTGAAGCGGGTTTTTTTCTTTTACCTTTAAAAGATACCTGAGAGCCCGTTTGCGCAAATGTCCAATAAACCCTCTTGCTAATTGCATCTGCCTGTCTGGGGTCTGAGTCTCTGGGGCGTCCGCCGGGACACGTTGGCACCCGTGAGCCAGGGTCCAACACAAAGCATTGGCAATGTATACAGTCTATACCTCACATTTGGAAATGGGAACTGGTCCTTTTCCATACAATAGGATTGCAGCTAATACATGAATTTGTCTAAATGCATCTGCATCTCAGAACATCCCTTCTCAATTTATTTTGCAGCTGTTCTTGCCCTCTTTCAGACTCATATTTATAAGGAAAAAGCTGAAACTATACACTAGAAACAAGTTAAAAACTGAACATGGCAATGTATGTCCTCTCATTTACTCTATTTTCGGTGTAGTCTTTATTCAGATAGTAGATAAGACCTAAAGGAGTTTTGGACTTTTAAGTATCTTGAAGGAAATTAGCATCCCTTTTATAAGGGTTTTTTTGTGGCAAACCTGATGTTTAAGTAATAGGACTCTCTTTAGAAGAGTGTTATGAGACTTAAATGAGATACTATAGGCAATGCCGTTATGACAACGACTAGCAATAAGGATGTAAGCAAATAGTTTTGTTATTCTTCTATGTAGTTTGTACTTGTCCCAGAACCTGAAGAGTTAATTATAGCACTTTAACTTAAAAGTCTGGCTAGGGGATCTCTGCGTGGCTCAGGGGTTTAGCGCCTGCCTTCGGCCAGGATTGAGTCCCACATCAGGCTCCTTGCATGGAGCCTGCTTCTCCTTCTGCCTGTGTCTCTGCCTCTGTGTGTGTGTGTGTGTGTCTTTCATGAATAAATAAATAAAATCTTTAAAAAAAAAAGTGCCTAGAGGGACAGCTGAGTGGCTCAGCAGTTGAAGGCCTGCCTTCCACTCAAGGTGTGATCCCAGAGTCCTGTGAAGGAGTCCCACCTTGGGCTCTGTTGTGCCCAAGATTACAAATCCGAGAAACCACCAAGGAGCCGAAACCGATGCAAACGCACGAGGGTTTATTTACAAGCTCACAAGCTAGAGTTTGGGTCCAAGTATACTCCACACAGCAGAGCAGGGACTTGGACCCCGAGGTGGGTTCCAGTTTAGTTTTATGAGTTGGTCTAGGGGACCTCCAGAAGGGTTGGAGGAATTTCTCAAGTTCTGTTCTCATTCTGATATGGGGCTTTCTAGGGCGTTAAGCTGTAAACTGTTATTTTTCCTGTAACTGAAGTAATGTAAATTTCAGCTCTTATTCACAGGGGCCTGGGATGGCTGTACTTGTGCTAACGCTGAGCTTAAGGTAGAATGGCCTTAATTTTCTTGGCCTCCACAGGCTCCCCGCAGGGGTCCTGCTTCTCCCTCTGCCTGTGTTTCTGCCTCTCTCTCTGTGTGTCTTTCATGCATAGATAAATTTTAAAAAGTCTTAAAAAAATAAGAAGGAACACACGAAATACAGCCATCATGGCCTTGGAGCCACAGAGAGATGGAGGCAGCCAAAGATAGACGTTGTTGTGGTGGCTGCTATTGTCATTGTTGTTCGAAAGTGAAATCTAACCTAGGACTTGAGAGACGTGAGAGAGTTGATAATAGTATTAAGAGGAGAGATGATTCAGGGTATATACAAAGACCTGGAGACAAGGGAACAGTCAATATATCAGTTTGTGGATAAGTTTGTACTGAAAAAGCATTCCATGAATAGAGAGGAGAAGGCACCAGGTTTTGATTTATTCTATTCCTTTTGATAGTAAGGTAAAATGATCCCTACTATTTATTTTTATAGCTCAGAGCATTGTATCTAGTTGACTTCAGAGGCATATGTTTGTTATTTATATTTAATGCATCTATTATAGGCATAATATAGGTGCTAATATAGGTGCTATATTATATATTTAGAAATTGAGCCTGGGTAGCTCAGCAGTTGAGGGTCTGCCTTCAACTCAGAGCATCATCCTAGAATCCTGGGATCAATTCTCACATCGCCCCCCGCCCCCCCGGGAGACTGCTTCTCCCTCTGTCTGTGTCTCTGCCTCTCTCTGTGTCTCTCATGAATAAATAAATAGAATCTTTTAAAAAAAGTCTGGCTGGAACAAATGTGGACAGTTAGAAAATTTGTTTACTTTTATAAGGTATCTGAAAGTACTCCCAGGAACAACTAATGTTTGGGTAGAATTATTAGAGCTTGTACATTTTGCAGCCAATGGGCTTATTTTTGAAATCCTTCCACTCTGTCGTACATTCAGTTTTTTGGCAAGTGTTTTTTTGATGAAACACTTAGTTTTATACTGCTCAGTCAATTCATTACTATTTCCCTTTGATATAAACAGATCTTGAGAACCTAAATCAGAATGTCTCTCTGATCCTTTCAATGGGTGCATTCTGAACAGCAAACCTCACACTTGACCTGGTCTCATCTTCATCCAAAATCACTAGGTAAACAGGTCCCAATATTGCTGTAAAGGTTTACAGTTTGTCAATGCATAGGCAAAGACTACTCAGCCTGCTGCTGCCTCTGCTTAGTAGAATGTTACAAAGTGACATACTCTCCTTATTCAGTTAATCACTCCAGGTTTAGATTTGTACCAAGGATCCAAGGGTGCCTCTGCTGCTTATACCCTGGCTATTAAAGTTTGCAACCATGGGCCATGTGATCCAACATTAGAGCTATGGCCTTCATCTCAAAACAAAAACAAAAACAAAACAAAACAACTCTCTAGAGTAACCCACAGAAAGATCTCCAAAGCTTGAATCTTTCCATCTGCTCTTCTTTTATCTTTTTAAGTCAACTTCATGAATTTGGCACATGGCCAGCTTTATCAGACATGACAAAAAAATGAAACCTCTGAAATTGTGAGTAATGCAAACTGGAGGCTGAGAAACAATTTTATTAATTCTCCTATCAACTTGTATATGGAGCTTGTAAAAATGTGTTAAAGAAATATAACTCAAGACTCAAAGTATTGAAATAAGGGCTCTTATGCATGTACTATTTGTTGCAGCTTGCATATTCCAGCAGAACAAGGAAGACTTCCTCTTGGCTAAGCAAGAGAAAACTGCCCTGGCCTATAGCCAGTGAGAAGCTGCCACCACTTTGAACTCTCATTTCCTCCAATAAAACTTTGTTCAAAACAACCACTTATAACTTCCTTCTTTCCTTTATAAAAGGATGGTCTCTTCTTTTGTTCTGCAGACTTGCCAATGGTTTGCTATAGTTTGCTTGTCACAATTTGCAATTCCTCAGCTATTCCTGAATAAACTCAATTTTGCTAAGTGAATCACTTACTACCTTTTTCTTTTAAAATGTTGACAAGCCAGGGATCCCTGGGTGGCACAGCGGTTTGGTGCCTGCCTTTGGCCCAGGGCGCGATCCTGGAGACCCGGGATCGAATCCCACATCAGGCTCCCGGTGCATGGAGCCTGCTTCTCCCTCCGCCTGTGCCTCTGCCTCTCTCTCTCTCTCTGTGACTATCATAAATAAATAAAAATTTAAAAAAAATGTTGACAAGCTCAATCTTCACTCTTCCAGTGATATGTTTAGAAAAATATCCCTCAACATGCTACAAATTCTTAAGCCTCCATCTTCACATTTCACATACTCCTCTTTCCCACATCTTTGCCATAGGTGTTTCTAAGAAATGAGGAGCATATCTTGCTTTTTAAATGCCTTTCTTATTATCAGAGGGAGGCCTCTTGGGAGGAGCATAATATTCTTACTAATGGGCTGTCAAATTATGTTCAAAAGGAAACCAACTTCTTTAACTCAGTTGTGTCTCAGAAGAGGAAACATAAATCATAATTCTGAAGTTATCAGCCTGCTCTCCATGCATAAGCATATATGGAATTTTTAGGATAAAATATAACAGATAACCTAAAAAACTAAAAGATAAGATACTCATAAAATTGTGTTATTAAAAATGTAACAGATGAAATAAATCAAAAATATCATTTTCTCCAACATTTCTGCCAGTATTAGAATAATTTTTTTTTGTTCCTTCTGTGAGACTAATTGTGCTGCCTCCTGCTAATATTTCATTGTACCTACAGTGGGTCCTCAGCCATATAAACTCTTCAGGCAAAGAAATGGTTACAGCTTTACCTACCAAGATGTTTTCCTGACTGAGGGATCAGGAAAAGAAACACTTCTTAAAATTCATGAATGTATGTCATATGTCCCAAGGGTAGAGAATGAGTAAATGTCAACAGGGCCCCTCAATATAGTTTTCCAAGAAAAATTTCAGTTGAAGTTTAAATGTCATAAAGTAGTAGAATTTCGTTGCCTTTAATGTACATTTAAAGGCCTTTGCAATTGATTTGATAGGATGAGAGACATAGAGGGAAGATGGGGAGAGGAGGAGAGATCATGAATGACCAGATAGTTCTGTCAACAAAGAAACTGACAGGAACATTCAAAATAGCTGAGCTTTGGGGTGGGGCAGCCTAGCAGTATGCAGGAAAAATATGGTCACAAAACATCTCTGGCATTTTTATTTATATCTAGCTGAAGGGGTGAATATATTTTAGCAACTCCTTCCTAATGAGGAAACACTTTTTATCTGATATTAGTGTGGACAATTATTTCCCACAATAATAGGATGCTCACAAACTATTTTTTCTTTGGATTATTCATTAAAGAAAGTGATGAAGAAAGAATAAAATGGATTTTCATGATGCTGCATCAGGCTTCATTTTTCACTTTCTTAAAGGAAAAAAGAGACTGAAAAAGTATAAAGGAGGAATAAAACAGATTAGTTTAAAGTGGTTGGAATATTAACTCACTCAAACACTTGCCCCAGTATTGAATTTAACCCAGAAAACCATACTAGGGAATTTCTGTGGTTTAAAGAAATTCAGTTTATACTTTTTGGTTGGCATTAGATTAAGAACAAAAGAATATGGATTAAAAAGGGGGAAAAATTAGTTTGGAACCAGAAAACCTGCCTCCATTTCCCTCCAAGGGCAGGATAAAAGCAAAACCAAAAAAGGTCTAAATATCACTAGGTGCAATTTAATTTAGATATTAAAATATCATGGAATTTGGAACTTAATCCAATCAAAGGAACATTGATTTTAATTTCTAAATCCTTCAAAATCCTTGAGACTCAGTTTTCTTGCCTTTAAACAGAACTATTATTACCAAACTTATAGGATTGTTATAAGTAATAGACGTGTTCTTAAGAAGACTAATGCATAGCTGTCATGAATCAATCAAATTGTGTTTACTTTTATTGTCCTCACAGGTTTCTACCCAAAGAAAGCATAAAATATTAATGTGCCTTGTGAATTCCCAAGACTTGATCTACATTCAACCAAAACCCACAATCTTCCTGGATCTCTGTCACATTGCTAATGTTAGGGAAAAATAGGAATTTTGGGAAGGATAATCGTCCAGGACTAGGTAGGATAAGTTAGAAGAGATTAAATTTCCTTCACACAATTCCCAAACCCATTAGAAACTAGGGAACCACAGTGGCACATAGTATTCCAAATATTTTGATGTCATTGTATCTAATCCTGGTAATGCTGAGATTTGGTGGTACTTCAGCTAGCAAAATTGCTATTTGCAATTCAGAATCAGATACAACTGCAAAATATTCCTTAATTTCCTTGGGCAAATTATGAGAACTTTAGAATAACGCTGAATGCTAGAAACTATAACTTTAGGAAACTAATCAGGACATGCAAGCCTTTTTTTCAAAAAATTTTAAATTTAAATTCAAATTAGTTAACATATACTGTATTATTAGTTTCAGGGGTAGGATTTAGTGATACATCAGTTTCATATAATACCCAGTGATCATTAATTACATCAAGTGCCCTCCTTAACAACCATCTTCTCACCCATCTCCCCTCCAGAAATCATCAGTTTGTATCCTAGAGTTAAGAAGAGTCTCTTATGGTTTACCTCCATCTCTGTTTTCATCTTATTTTATTTTTACTTCCCTTCCCCTATATTCATGTGTTTCATTTCTTAAGTTCCATATATGAGTCAAATCATATGGTATTTGTCTTTCTCTGACTGACCTACTTTGCTTAGCATAATATCCTCTAGTTCTATTCATGCCATTGCAAATGGCAAGATTTCATTCTTTTTGATGACTGAGCAATATTCCATTATATACATCTACCACTTCTTTGTCCATTCATCTGTTGATGGTCATCTGGGCTCTTTCCATATTGTGGCTATTGTGGACATCACTGCTATAAACATTGGGGTACATGTGCCCCTTCAGATCACTATGTTTGTATCCCAACAGTGTAACAGGGTTCCCCTTTCTCTGCATCCTCTCCAACATCTATTGTTTACTGAGCTGTTTGTTTTAGCCATTCTGACAGGTGTGAGGTGGTATCTCATTGTGGTTTTGATTTGTATTTCCCTGATGTCATGTAATGTTTAGCACCCTTCCATGTGTCTCTTAGCCATTTGTATGTCTTCTTTGGAGAAATGTCTATGCATGTCTTCTGACCAATTATTTTTTTTAATGATTTATTTATTTATTTATTTATTTATTTATTTATTTATTTATTTATGAGAGACACAGAGAGAGGCAGAGACATAGGCAGAGGAAGAAGCAGACTTTCCATGGGGAGCCAAATGTGGCACTCGATCCCAGGACCCTGGGACCTAAGCCAAAGGAAGACACTCAACCTCTAAGCCACCAAGGCACCCTTATGAACAATTATTGACTGGATTTTTTGTTGTTGTTTTATTTTGAGTTTGATAAGTTCTTTATAGATTTTGGATACTAGCCTTATATCTGATAAGTGTTTTGCAAATATCTCCCATTCCATAGGTTGCCTTTTAGTTTTGTTGACTGTTCTTTTGCTGTGCAAAATCTTTTTATCTTTTTATCTGTTATGATGAGGTTCCAATAGTTCATTTTTCCTTTTGTTTCACTTGCCTTTGAAGATGTGTCTAGCAAGAAATTGCAGCTATTGAGATCAAAGAGATTGCTGCTTGTGTTGTCCTTTAGGATTTTGATGGATTCTTGTCTTACATAGAGGTCTTTCAACCATTTTGAATTTCTTTTTTGTGTATGGTGGAAGAAAGTGGTCCAGTTTCATTCTTCTGAATGTGGCTGTCCAATTTTCCCAACGGCATTTGTTGAAAAGACTTTTTTCCATTGGATATTCTTTCCTGCTTTGTCGAAGATTAATTGACTATATTGTTGAGGGTCCATTTCTGGGTTCTTTATTCTGTTCCATTGATCTATGCATCTGTATTTGTGCCAATACCATACTGTCTTGATGAGTAATATTTTGTGTATTTGTATATTTGTAATATAGGCTGAAGTCTAGACTAGTGACCCTTCTAGTTTGGTTTTCTTTTTCAACATTACTTTGGCTATTTGGGATCTTTTCTGGTTCCATGGAGATTTAAGAATTGCTTGAAAACTGCTGGTGGTATTTTGATAGGGATTTCATTGAATGTGTAGATTGCTTTAGGTAGCATAGACATTTTAACAATATTTCTTCTCCCAATCCATTACCATGGAACGTTTTCCCATTTTTCAAATGGTTTTATTTATTTATTCATGAGAGACAGAGAGAGAGGTAGAGACATAGGCATAGGGAGAAGCAAACTCCCTGCAGGGAACCTGATGCAGGACTTAATCCCAGGACCTCTGGAATATGACCTGAGCCAAAGGCAGACGCTCAACCACTGAGCCATCCATGTGCCCCTGTTTTTCCATTTCTTTGTGTCTTCCTTAATTTCTTTCATAAGTGTTCTATAGTTTTCAGAGTACAGATCCTCTACCTCTTTGGTTAGGTTAATTCTTGGATATCTTATGTTTTTTGATGCAATTATAATTGGGATTGATTCTTTGATTTCACTTTCTGCTACTTTGTTGTTAGTGTATAAAAATGAAAACAACTTCTGTGCATTGATTCTATGTCTTGCCACTTTGCTGAATTCCTATATCTATTCTAGCAATTTTTGGTGGAGTCTTTTGGGTTTTTTACATAGAGTATCCTGTCATCTGTGAAGAGTGACTGACTTCTTTGCAGATTTGGATATCTTTTATTTCTTCTTGTTTGATTGCTGAAGTTAGGAATTCCAGTAATATGTTGAACAATGGTGAGAGTGGACATCCCTGTCTCGTTCATGACTGTAGAAGAAAAGTTGTCAGTTTTTCCCCATTGGGATGATATTCATTGTCGGTCTTTCATATATGGCTTCATGATATGTTTCTTCTATCCCTACATAGCAGAGGGATTTTATCAAAAAAAGGATGTTGCATTTTGTCAAATGTGTTTTCTGAATCTATTTAGAGAATCATATACTTCTCTTTTATTAATGTGGTGTATGATATTAATTGATTTGTGGATGTTGAAACACTCTTGCAACTCAGGAATAAATTTCATTTGGTCGTAGTGAATAATCATTTTAATGTGCTGTTGGATTCTATTAGCTAGTATCTTGGTGAGAATTTTTGCATCCATATTCATCAGGGATATTGGTCTATAATTCTCCTTTTTGGTGGGGCCTTTTTTTGGTTTGGGGTTCAAGGTAATGCTGCCCTCACAGAATGATTTTGGAAATTTCCCTTCCATTTCTATTTTTTTAAAGTTTCACAAGAATAGGTATTATTCTTTAAATGCTGGTAGAATACACCTAGAAGTCATCCATGCCACGACTCTTGTTTGTTGGTGGATTTTTAAATACTAATTCTATTTCATTGCTGGTTATGGGTCTCTTCAGGTTTTCTCTTTCTTACTCTTTCAGTTTTGGTAGTTTATACGTTTCTAGGAATTTAGCCATTTCTTGCAGATTGCCTAATTTGATAGCATATGATTACTCATAATACTCTCTTTTAATTTCTTCATTGTTGCTTGTGCTCTCTTCTTTTTCATTCGATTTTATTTATTTTGGTTCTCTCTCTCTCTCTCTCCTTTTTTTTTTTTTTTTTTTTTTTTTTTTTTTTAAAGTCTGGCTAGGGATTTATCAATCTTATAAATCTTTAAAGGAACCAAGTCTTAGTTTTGCTGATCTGTTCTGTGGATTTTTTCTTTTGTTGTTGTTTTAATTTCTGTATCATTGATGTCTGCTCTAATCTTTATTATTTCCCTTCTTCTGATATATTTAAGCTTTACTTGTTTTTCACTTATTTCTACAGGTGTAAGTCTAGGTTGTGTATTTGAGACTTCCTTCTTTCTTTTTTTTTTCATATTTTTTTAAATTGGAGTTCAATTTGCCAACATATAGCATAACACCCAGTGCTCATCCCATCAAGTGCCCCCCTCAGTGCCCGTCACCCAGTCACCCCCCACTCACCGCCCTTTCCACCAACCCTTGTACGTTTCCCAAAGTTAGGAGTATCTCATGTTCTGTCTCCCTTTCTGATATTTCCCACTCATTTTTTCTCCTTTCCCATTTATTACCTTTCACTATTTTTTGTATTCCCCAAATGAATGAGACCATATAATGTTTCTCCCTCTCTGATTGACTTATTTCATTTAGCATAATACCCTCCAGTTCCATCCACATCGAAGCAAATGGTGGGCATTTGGCGTTTCTAATGGCTGAGTAATATTCCATTGTAAACATAGACCAACTCTTCTTTATCCATTCAACTTTCGATGGGCATGGAGGCTCCTTCCACAATTTGGCTATTGTGGACATTGTTGCTATAAACATCGGGGTGCAGGTGTCCCGGCATTTCACTGCATTTGTATCTTTGGGGTAAATCCCCAGCAGTGCAATTGCTGGGTCGTAGGGCAGATGTATGTTTAACTCTTTGAGGAACCTCCACACAGTTTTCCAGAGTGGCTGCATCAGTTCACATTCCCACCAACAGTGCAGGAGGGCTCCCCTTTCTCCACATCCTCTCCAACATTTGAGGTTTCCTGCCTTGTTAATTTTCCCCATTCTCACTGGTGTGAGGTGGTATCTCATGGTGGTTTTGATTTATATTTCCCTGATGGCAAGTGATGCAGAGCATTTTCTCATGTGCTTGTTGGCCAGGTCTATGTCTTCTTCTGTGAGATTTCTGTTCATGTCTTTTGCCCATTTCATGATTGGATTGTTTGTTTCTTTGCTGTTGAGTTGAATAAGTTCTTTATAGATCTTGGATACTAGCTCTTTATCTGATATGTCATTTGCAAATATCTTCTCCCATTCTGTAGTTTGTCTATTAGTTTTGTTGACTGTTTCTTTTGATGTGCAAAAGCTTCTTATCTTGAGGAAGTCCCAATAGTTCAGTTTTGCTTTTCTTTCTCTTGCCTTCATGGACGTATCTTGCAAGAAGTTACTGTGGCCAAGTTCAAAAAGGGTGTTGCCTGTGTTCTCCTCTAGGATTTTGATGGAATCTTGTCTCACATTTAGAACATTCATCCATTTTGAGTTTATCATTGTGTATGGTTTAAGAGAATGGTCCAGTTTCATTCTTCTGCATGTGGATGTCCAATTTTCCCAGCACCATTTATTGAAGAGACTGTCTTTCTTCCAGTGGATAGTCTTTCCTCCTTTATCAAATATTAGTTGACCATAAAGTTGACGGTCCACTTCTGGATTCTCTATTCTGTTCCATTGATCGAGGGGTCTGTTTTTGTGCCAGTACCGCACTGTCTTGATGACCACAGCTTTGTAGTACACCCTGAAATCTGGATTTGTGATGCCCCCAGATATGGTTTTCTTTTTTAGTATTCCCCTGGCTATTCGAGGTCTTTTCTGATTCCACACGAATGTGAAGATGATTTGTTCCAACGCTCTGAAGAAAGTCCATGGTATTTTGATAAGATTTGCATTAAATGTGTACATTGCCCTGGGTAGCATTGACATTTACACAATATTAATTCTTCCAATCCATGAGCATGGAATATTTTTCCATCTCTTTGTGTCTTACTCAATTTCTCTCAGACGTGTTCTATACATTTAGGGTATAGATCCTTTTCCTCTTTGGTTAGGTTTATTCCTAGGTATCTTCTGCTTTTAGGTGCAATTGTAAATGGGATTGACTCCTTCATTTGTCGTTCTTCAGTCTCATTGTTAGTGTATAGAAATGCCACTGACTTCTGTGCATTGATTTTGTATCCTGCCACACTGCCAAATTGCTGTATGAGTTCCAGCAATCTTGGGGTGGAGTCTCTTGGGTTTTCTATGTAGAGTATCATGTCATCGGCGAAGAGGGAGAGTTTGACTTCTTTGCTAATTTGAATGCCTTTCATTTCTTTTTGTTGCCTGATTGCTGAAGCTAGGACTTCAAGCACTATGTTGAATAGCAGTGGTAAGAGTGGACATCCCTGTCTTGTTCCTGATCTTATGGGAAAGCCGCCCAGTGTTTCACCATTGAGAATGATATTTGATGTGGGCTTTTCGTAGATGGCTTTGAAGATGATGAGGAATGTTCTCTCTCTCCCTACCCTCAGAAGAGTTTTGATCAGGAATGGAGGCTGTAGTTTGTCAAATGCTTTCTCTACATCTAATGAGAGGATCCTATGGTTCTTGTTTTTTCTCTTGCTGATATGATCAATCACATTGATTGCTTTACCAGTGTTGAATCAGCCTTGAATCCCAGGGATAAATCCCACTTGGTCATGGTGAATAATCTTCTTAATGTATTATTGTATCCTAATGGCTAGTGTCTTGTTGAGAATTTTTGCATCCATGTTCATCAGGGATATTTGTCTATAATCCTCCTTTTTGGTGAGGTCTTTGTCTGGTTTTGGAATTAAGGTGATGCTGGCCTCATAGAACAAGTTTGGAAGTATTCCATCTCTTTCTATCTTTCCGAACAACTTTAGTAGAATAGGTATGGTTTCTTCTTTAAACGTTTCATAGAATTCCCCATGGAAGCCATCTGGCCCTGGACTTTTTGTCTTGGGAGCTTTTTGATGACTTCTTCAATTTCCTCCCTGGTTATTGACCTGTTCAGGTTTTCTATTTCTTCCTGTTCCAGTTTTGGTAGTTTGTGGTTTCCCAGAAATGTGTCCATTTTTTCCAGGTTGACTAATTTATTGGCGTTTAGCTGCTCATAATATGTTTTTAAAATTGTTTGTATTTCTTTGGTGTTGGTAGTGATCTCTCCTTTCTCATTCATGATTTTATTAATTTGAGTTTTCTCTCTCTTCTTTTTAATAAGGCTGGCTAATGGTTTATCTATCTTATTAATTCTTTCAAAGAACCACCTCCTGGTTTTGTTGATCTCTTCCACAGTTCTTCTGGTCTCTATTTCATTGAGTTCTGTTCGAATATTTATTAACTTCTTGTCCTGGGTGTAGGATCTATTTGCTGTTTTTTCTCCCGCTCCTTTAGGTGCAAGGTTAGCCTTTGTATCCGCGTTCTTTCCAGTTTTTTGATGGATGCTTGTATTGGGATGTATTTCCCCCTCAGGACTTCTTTTGCTGTATCTGAAGGATTTTGAATGGTTGTATCTTCATTCTCATTAGTTTCCATGAATCTTTTTAATTCTTCTCTAATTTGCTGGTTAACCCTTTCATTTTTTAGCAGGATGGTCCTTAACCTCCACATGCTCAAAATCCTTCCAAACTTCTTCTTGTGATTTAGTTCTAATTTCAAAGCATTATGATCTGAAAATATGCAGGGGACTATCCCAATCTTTTGATATTGGTTAAGGCCTGATTTGTGGCCCAGTGTGTGGTCTATTCTGGAGAAAGTTCCATGTGCACTTGAAAAGAATGTGTTTTCAGTTGTGTTTGGGTGTAAAGTTTTGTAAATATCTGTGAAATCCATCTGGTCCAGTGTATCATTTAAAGCTCTTGTTTCTTTGGGGAGGTTGTGCTTAGAAGACCTGTCAATTGTAGAAAGTGCTACATTGACGTCACCAAATATAAGTGTATTATTATCTAAGTATGTCTTAACTTTGGTTATTACTTGATTGATATACTTGGCAGCTCCCACATTCGGGGCATAAATATTGATGACTGCTAAGTCTTCTTTTTTGTTCCCTGAAGGCCTTCAGTATCAATGAGTAGGCTGAATATGGCTGCACCCCAGTCTCTAACCCAAGAGCTGAAAATCCGTGTCCCCCAATTTTTCAGTGAGCCCTCACAGAAAAGTAGTCAATCATGCTTATCTCCTCAGTTTCTGTCAGAATTCTGTGTTCACTTGGACTGTGATCAAGCATTTTATATCAGGCACATGACTGAGTTCCAGCACTCCAAATTTTATGAACTCCCGCAGTATGAACCCACACTGTTCCTCCCAGGGGAGGGGTGGTTTTTTGCTACACTTCTGCCTTTTGCTGGATTCCTCCCAGGAAAGCAGTCACATGACTTCATAACAATTCAAAGTTTATGTCAACATAGAGCAGAAATCCCGCACCTAGGATCGCTGTTTTCAGCAGGCTTCCTAGCTTCTATGCTGGGAACTCTACTGCTCTCAGGCACACTGATTCTTCTTATGACTCCGTGATCCTGAGACCATGCTGTCACACCTGGGATTCTGACCCGCTTTACTACCTGAGTACTTTTAAGCCAGGGACATCCCCTGCTGTAGCAGAGTTCTAAAAGTTCTGACTTTGCACTCTTCTACTTATAACACTTTACACAGCCTCTTTAAGCAGGCTCCCTCCCCCCCACCATATCCTCAGTTATAGCACACTTCATTCAAGTTTCTGCACCTTCTACCTTCCTAATGGTGGTTGCAGTTCTATTTGTAGACATACAGTGTTTCTTTTCTCAGATCTCTGATTGATTTCACAGATGCTCAGAATGATTGAAAACCATCTAGTTGTATTTGATGGGCCAGACGAATTTATGGTCTCCCTATTCTGCCATCTTAACTTCTCTTAAATGCAAGCCATTTAAACGTATTTTCAGCCAAATGGCTCTTTGATCCTATGATTCCTTTCAAAAATTGATGAGGGGATTTTGCCTCACTATATCTGTTTCCTATTCTGTAAAATGAAAGTAACAATGACTCTGACTCATTACAAAAGCTTTTGTAAATATTCTTTTTACAAGGAGATTAAAAATGATAATAAAGTCATGAAAATAAACCTCTTGCTTTTCCCACATCATAAAATATGTACAGAAATTAGAGATTTGATTATTCATTCATTCATTAATCTATTTATAGATTTTACTTATTTATTTCAGAGGAAGTGAGAGAGTGAGAGCACAAATGGGGGGAGGGACAGAGGAAGAGGGAGAAGCGGACTCCCTGCTGAGCAGGGAGCCAGATGTAGGGCTCAATCCCAGGACCCTGATATCATGACCTGAGCCAAAGGCAAATGCTTAACCAACTGAGCCACCCAAGCATCCCAGAAATTAGAGTTCTAAAGATAAGAATTGGACAAAAGATTGTGATAGCTCAAGAGCAATTTAACATTTCTGGTTTCTTCTATTTTTTTTTTATGGAAATGTATGCCTGGAAAAACTTTTAAGCTATTTATTATGGTTCCATGTCCTCTTCACTTAATGACAAAGGTGAAATAAATCAGGAAGATGGGAAAGAGAGAGAAATCCAGGATATATATTATGGGTGTGATCAGGGTATGTTAATGAACCTAATAATTTTTTAAACCTACTGGTATAAAGGTGGTACAGTTTAGTAGTTAATAACATGAGCTCTATTATCAAAGAATCCTGGGTTTGATTTCCAGCACTAAGACAATGAACAAGACTGTTCAAATATCTTTCTAACACACAGTAGCATTCAATGAAGTGTAACATTTTTTATTTTTTTTATTTTTTTTAAGTTTTACAAAAACATTTTTTAAAGTCTGTTTTTCACTTTCACCATTTATGGAACACTGGATATCCAAACCAAAATCAAACCAAAGGTATTTGTAGATACAAACTAAATCCCAGCCAGAGATTGGAAAGTTTCCAAGCAGAAGCAATATGTCAAATATATCAAAATTGGGGAGAGGAGCAGAATAACTAAAATTGGGTGAAAAAATACAGCAATTGTCTCCAAATGGCAGGAGAGAGATACAAAAGGTGCCCAGGCACTAAAAGTCAATGAGCATCAGGAGCATTTCCTCATTTGCAGAGATGGCTTTGATCTTCTAGATCTTTATGCATGGCTAGGTTTCCTGCTGTTATTAGAAGTACTCGAGTGCCTTCAGTTAAGTCTCTTAAGATATTTTTTCCCCCTTCTTAACAAACTTAAGTGGAAATTACAACAAAACCTCACAAGAAAAGTAGTTCCCATGAGGTATGTAGCACCTGGTGGTTTGGAGAGTTGAGAAAAGGTTCAGATAAAAGTAAATTTTTGAGCTTTGGTCTTCAATAGAATTCCCTGAGCTCATCAAAGCCAGGTCAGACTAGTACTCAAGTTTAACAAGCTGCAATTTAACAGTCTCTTTGACTTTGCTAAAACTTGAAATATCACTGGTGTGGATCAGCACTCCTTGTAATCAATTGCTTTCTTGCTTTGGCTCTTTGTTACTCTAAATCAGTTCTGCTGACCAGGGTCTCTAGATACTGCCCTTCAGGTTGTGCACTTTACAACTCCAGGGGATGACATTCACATAGATATTAATGTGAATATTGATACCCTGGAGTTGAGTAATAGGCCTGGCATTGCTGTTTATATTTATAGTCTTCCTTTGGGATTGGGAATATTATTGCAAATTTAAATTTGACCTCTAATTTCCTATTAGTATTTTTTGAGTGATATCTGTATTTAGAGTTAGATCTTAACAACAATTATTAGTTTCAAATGATAAGATAAAGCAAGGCTGCCAGATATTATGTCACTTTAATTTATTCCCTAGACAATAATTAGATAATTTTTAAAATGTATATTTTAAAGATTGACTTGACAGTTGAAATATGAGCACAGTAGGGAAGATGTTGACATACAGTTGATTTGGCATATGGACTATCCTTGTGGAATATTAGCATATTTGGTGTGGTTTTCATTTTATTCTCAGAAAGTGTTTGATAAGCCAATGATTTGAATTGGACTGGTTTAAAAAAAAAACTTGCTTGTTTGGAGCATGCCTTTCTGTGGAAATGTCTCTTAAGAATCTTCCATCCATGGATCCAGCTAGCTGCATTACAGAAGTACTTAAAGAATGACATACTTGTCAATTCTGACATATGGCCATGAAAAAGCATAGAGTCAGACAGAGTTTGACACACTAAGTAAGAACAGGGAAGCAGATTGAGACTCTGGTCAAAATGTGATTATTGTGACATTATTAATCTAATTCATTCATTTCCTCAGCAAAATATCATTGAACACATAATATGCAGAGGTACTATGGAAGAGGGAGATGAATGATGAATAAATGGAAGTTTCGATCTTAGAGTCAGTGTCATATAGTTGCTAAGCACACCAACTCTAGAGTCAGGTCACACAATTTTGAATCCACCTCTGCCTATGTATAACAATGGAAGCTTTAATTAAACTATCTGTGCTTCAATTTTCTTGACTATAATGTGGAAATCATAAAAGTACTTGCCTTACAAGGTTGTTGTAAGGAATAGGTGACATAATCCATGTAAAACACTAAGTGCAATGTCTGGTACATAGCTCTCAATAAAGACAGCTATCTTTATTCTTACTATTATTAGCACTAACAATAATTAGGAATCAGTATATAGAACAATTAAGAACATGAGCTCTGGAGCCACAATGGTTTTGAATTCTAGCTCTACAAATTACCACTATGTGTTTCTGAAAAAGTAAAATATCTCTCTGTTTTTCAGTTTTCATCCTATCTTGTCATCAGGAGGACAAAATAGATCGATGTATTTAAAATGCTTTAGAGAGGGGGATCCCTGGGTGGCTCAGAGGTTCAGCACCTGCCTTTGGTCCAAGGCATGATCCTGGAGTCCTGGGATGGAGTCCCACACTGGGCTCCCTGCATGGAGCCTGTTTCTCCCACTGCCTGTGTCTCTGCCTCTCTCTCTCTCTCTCTCTCTCTTTGTCTCTCTCTCTGTTTCTCATGAATAAATAAATAAGTAAATCTTTTTTTTTAAGTAAATCTTTTAAAAAATAAAATGCTTTAGAGAATGTTTTGCCCATAGTATGCACTTACTGATAGCTATGATTATTACAGTTTATATGAAGGCTCCTTCCTATGGTGGATTCCATCCCCCCCCCAAAATAACTCCATGACACCCCATATTTGTGCATGTGACCTTATTTGGGAATAGGGTCCTTGCAGATGTAATTAAGATAAGAATCTAAAAATAAGATCACCATTGATTTACAGTGGACCATAAATCCAATAACTAGTGCTTTTATAAAAGAAAGGAAATTTGTGATTCAAAGACACAGGAGAGATTTCTACATGAAGAAAGAGATAAAAATTGGAGTTATAGTACCATAAGCCAAAGAAACCCAGGAGCCTGCAGAAGCTGGAAAAATCAAGGAAGAATTATCTCTTAGAGCCCTTAGAGGAGATACAGTACTGCTGACACCCTGATTTCTGACTTCTGGCCTCTGTAAGTGTGAAAAAACAAATTTCAGTTGCTTAAAGCCACCAAGTTTGTGGTAAATTTACTGTGGTAGCTCCAAGAAACTAATAGATTCTTCCATCACTTTCACTTCCTACTCTCAGAAAAAAAAAAAGAAAAAAAGGTAACATTTATTTCTATTTTGAGAAACCTTTAAATAGTAGAAAAATTAAGCATTTTAATTCCATTTTCAGTTTTAAAGTCTGCTTTTTAAATATATTTTATTTGCTTCCTGTTAGGGACATTTCAAAGATTGCTCTGTTTAATTCAAATGTGCCTAAGGATTTTGATTCATATATTCACAAATATTTAATGTATTCATCAAACAGGTCCAAAGCCCTCAGAAAATGGCAAAGCAGAAGGACCCTAAACTCACCCCATTCATGGACAGAACTAGATAAAACTCACATTAGTGCAAACAATCCAGAAAATAACCTGAAGACTGATATAACAAATTCCACAAGTCAATGTAGAGAAATGGCCACACAGAGGAGGGTAGGAAAGGCAGAGACACTGGAGAGATAAACCAGATGGGTCTGGCTGCAAGAGGGAGGGAGCCAAGGACATGGAAATGGGTGAGAAATGGACTCTCACACCAGGGAGCCTGTATGGGAAAGAAAAACCCTCATAGTAATTGGCATTGAAAATCAGAAGGGCTGAGTTTTGTAAGTTCTTACAAACAGTGGGACTTAAAGCCTAGAGTTTTGAAAATCAGTGAGCTCAACCCTAGAAGAGCCCAAGACAATAAGAAGTTGAGTTTCTACCCTTCAAGGGATAGCACAACAAATAGCCCACAGAGATCCAGCTTAGAAGCAGCAGATTGAAAAACACCTGGGACACGTGGGAGGGAATGTTAGTTACTAATCTCAGAGTCCTCTGAGGGACTTCTTCAGGAACAAAAGAACTGACCAATGCCATTTCCATCCTACCAAACTTGCTTATACCATACCATGCCCCCTCCAGCTGAGATTGCCTCTGTCACAGTGCTGTGGGTCCCCTTCCCCAGAAAAGAAGAGCAAATCTCGGCAAAACTTCTTTCCCAACCTCCTATGGAGGACACACACACACACACACATTGTCAAAACTGCACCCTCCCACCAACTCTCACATGATTCTTGAAGCTGCCTGGACAGTCATAGACTTCAACTATGCATCCCTTATGGGAGAGGCCCTAACCTGTTCCCAAAGCTTGTGGCACCACTCCACTACAAATGCAGGATTTGCAGATAATACCAGGATGAAACAGTCTTGGTGACAGCAGTGTGTCTCTTGTCAAAGAGGACCAGTGACACCGTATTAAAAACAAACCCAAGGAAGTCCACACCAAGATACATAGTAATTAAAATATAGAAAAGGACTCATAAAAAATTAAAAACAGCAAGAGAAGAGAAGACAGTTACATACAAAAACCTTACCTTAATGCTATCAGATTTTTCTGCACAAAATTTGCAGGCCGGAAGGGAGTGAAATGATACATTCAAAGTGCTGAGAGGGAAAAATCTGCAGCCAAGAATACTATATTCAACAAGGCTATCATTTAGGATAGAAGGAGAGATAAAATTTCTCAGACAAATAAAAGCTAAAGAAGGACATGACGGCTAAACCATGCCTAAAAGAAATGTTAAAGGAGACTCTGTGGGTAGAAAGGAAAGACCATAAGTAAGAATATGAAAAGAAAAAAAAAAAAAAAAACAAAAACAAAAAACCTCATAAATCAGTAAAAATAAGTATATCTGTACAGTCAAAGGATTCACAAAATAAAAGGATGTAAAATATGGCACCATATACCTAAAACATGGGAAGGAGAGGAGTAAAGAAGAGTTCAAACTTAAGCAACCATTAACTTCATGTAACTGTCAAATGAAGATGTTATACACAAACCTAATGGTAACCACAAATAAAAAACTAGTAATAGATATGCAAAGAATAAAGAGAAAGGAATCCAAGTATATTACTAAAGAAATCCAATAATTAATGAAAGAGAGCAAGAGAAGAAAAAGCAAAATATAAGTAATATAATAGCAATAAGTATATATTTATTAATAATTACTATGAATGTAAATGGACCAAATGCTTTTACCAAAAGATGTAGGTTGACAGATTGGATAAAAACACAAGACTCATCTATATGTTGCCTACAAGAGACTCATTTCAGACATAAAGACACCTGCAGTTTGAAAGTTAGGGAATGAAGAACCATGTATCATGTGAAAGGATGTTAAAAGAAAGCCAGGATAGCAAAACTTAAATCAGACAGAATAGAATTTAAAATAAAGACTGTAACAAGAAACAAAGATGGATGCTTTATAATAATAAAGGGGAAAAATCCAGTAAGAAGATATAATAATTATACATATTTATTCATCCAGCATGGGAGAACTCACTTATACAAAACAGCAAACATAAAGTAACTTGTTGATAGCAATTCAATAATAGTAGGTGATTCTAACACCCTACTTACAATCAATGGACGGATCATCCAAATAGAAAATCAATAAGGAAACAGTGGCTTTGAATGACAGCCTGAACCAAATGGATTTAAAAGATATATTCATAATATTGCTTCCTGAAAGAGCAGAATACACATTCTCCTCAAGTTTACATGGAACAGTCTACAGAATACATCACATATTAGGCCACAAAACAAGTCTCAATTAATTCAAAATGATCAAAACTATACCATGCATTTTTTCCACTCATAATGTTATGAAACTAGGAATCAAGAACAAGCCAAATCTGGAAAGAGCACAAATACATGGAGGTTAAATAACATGGTACCCAACAATGAATGGGTCAACCAATAAATCAAAGAAGAAATAACAAATTACGTGAAAATACAATAGTTCAAACCTTCAAGATGTAGCAAAAGCAGGTCTGATAGGAAACTTCATAGCAATATAGGCTTACCTGAAGGAACAAGGACAATTTCAAATAAAAACCCAACCTTATACCTAAACGGGCTAAAGTAAGAGAGCAAAACTGAAAACCACCACAAGGAAAAATAATAATAAAGATCAGAGCAAAAATAAATGACATACAGAAACTAAAACAAAACAAAAAACAGATCAATGAAACCAGGAACTAGTTCTCTGAAAAGATCAACACATTGATAAACCTCTAGCCAGTTTCATAAAAAAAGAGAGAGAAAGGACTCAAATAAACAAAATCATAAATGAAAGAGGAGAAATAACAACCAATACCACAGAAATACAAATTGTAAGATAATATTATGAAAAATCATATGTCAAAAAATTGGAGAACCCAAAAGAAATGAATAAATTTCTAGAAACATACAATGTACCAAAACTGAACAGGAAATTTTTGAAAATTTGAACAGGCTGATTATTAGGAATGAAATTGAATCAAGAATAAAAAACCTCCCAACAAAAAAGGGCAGAACCAGATGCTTTCACAGGCAAACTATACCAAGGATTAAAACACACACACACACACACACACACACACACACACACACACACACACAAAACAAAACAGTTAATACCTATACTTCTCAAAATTTTCCAAAAAAGAAGGGAAAGGAAAACTTCCAAATTCATTCTATGAGGTCAGCATTACCCTATACCAAAATCAGCTAAAGACACTATAAAAAAGAGAACCAAAGGCTAATATCTCAAATAAACATAGTTGCAAAAATTCACAACAAAATATTAGCAAACTGAATCCAACAATATATTAAAAGAATCATTCACCATGATCAAACGGGATTATTTTCCAGGATGCAAGGGTAGTTCAATATTTATAAATCAATCAATGTGATACGTCACATCAATAAGAGAAAGGGTGTTTTTACATTTGATCATATAAATAGATCAGAAAAAGCTTTTGATGAAGTACAACATTCATTTGTGATAAAAGCAATCTACAGGTTAAATGCTATCCATATTAAAATACTAATTCAAAGTGATACATGTACCTCTATGTTTATTGTAGCATTCTTTACAAGAGTCAAATTATGGAAGTACCCCAAGTGTCCATTGATAGATAAATGGATAAAGAATTATGGTCTATATCTATCTATATCTATATATATTAGAATATTATTCAGCCATAAAAGTAATGCAATATTTCCATTTGTAATGATATGAATGGAGCTAGAGAATACAATGCTAAGCAAAATAAGTCAGTCAAAGAAAGACAGATACCTTATGATTTCACTCATATGTAGATTTTAAGAAATAAAATAAAACACCAAAGGGGGAAAAGAGAAAGAGAGACCAAGAACTATAGAGAACAAACTGATAGCTACCAGAGGAGAAGTAAGAGAAGGGATGGGTGAAATAGGTGATTGGAATTAAGGAATACATTTAACACAATTAGCACTGAGCAATATATAGAATTGTCAAATCACTGCATTGTATACCTGAAACTATTATAACACTATTAACTGAACTGGAATTAAAAATTTAAAACTTAATAAAAAATATATATTTAACAAACATTTATTAGTGTTTATGCTGTGTGAGACATAAAATAAGTAGTGGTACAGTTCTTATCATAAAGGAGATTACAGTCTATCCATTTAACTATGAGTGAAATTTTAGGAGTCTAGCAGATAAACATGCTAAGAACTTGTGTATCTGAGAATTTCCCCAGAGTTTCAAGATATCCTATGAATCTTAATAAAAAATGCGTATCACTTTGTTCCCTTGACAGACATACTGGGTGTTTCCCCAGCATCTGTGTGCTTTTGTTTTTTGTTGTTTTTGTTTTTTACATTATAGCACCTGTTATTGAATTAAGATTTGGGAATCACTGGTTTACTCCAACTTCACTCCTTATGCAGAATATATTAAGTGCTTTGTCGCCTAAATTTGAAAATTACTCGTGACAGAATCTCATTCTTTGTGAGAAAACTGGTTTTATTTTTCATACAAAATATTAGAAATTTCTTCCATTTATTGATTTGCAATGTAGCTGCTCTTAATTTCTATTCACTGGCCACAGTTCATCATGAATGGAGCTAGAGTTTTCCATCATTATGGAAAAACAATGCATAATCTAAACAGTGTTTCCTTAACCCTTATAACCTATTCCTTTTCTGATTTGGCTTTGCATACCTAGATTCTCATGCTGTTACTTATTTTGCATTTATTTCAGACCCTTCATATTCTTGGTCTATTTCCACCGATTAGGGTCTAGTTTGGGGCATCCCTGGGTGGCTCAGTGGTTTAGCGCCTGCCTTCGGCCCAGGGCGTGATCCTGGAGTCCCAGGATTGAGTCCTGCATTGGGCTTCCTGCATGGAACCTGCTTCTCCCTCTTCCTGTGTCTCTGCCTCTGTGTGTGTGTGTGTGTCTCATGAATAAATAAATAAAATATTTTTTTAAAAAAGGTCAAGTTTGCATATATATTCCCTTTAAAACTTGACTTCCATAATCAATTGTGACACTCTGACCAGTGAATACTGCAATATGGCTGTACTTGGAGGTGAGATTTATATTAATCCAACCTATTTGTAGCATGTTGTTTTTTGTTTTGTTTTGTAGGGGTCACATCACCCTGCTAGCTCACAATGAACTTAAAATCAAAACTTCCAGTCTAGGTCTTTTTTTGTTATTTGTTTTGTTTTTTTACAAATGCTATTTATAAGCCAAGGCTTCACTCATTCATTCTTTCTCATATATTTAAACACTAAGAGCAGGATTTCAAATTTATTTCTATTATGTTTCATTTTATTAGTTTTGGGTCTAGATCCCAATCTGTAGTAGTGTACTTTTGGTGTTGTATTTTAGTCTTTCAATATATTTCCTTGTGTTTTATACTCCTGAAATCTGAAACACTGATAACATTTTCCTAAATGAGATAAGGAGAGTAACATATAAGATTAAAAGAATGGGCTCCAAAGTAAAATAAAGTTAAATTATGTATCTGGGTACCAACATTGATATTTATTATCTCCATTGCCTTTGGGAATTTATTTAACTGTATAATCTCAGCTTCTTTATCTATAAAATGAGAATAATAATAAACATACTTTTTAGTGTTATGTGCATGACATGTAATAATGTTTATAAACAATTTAACATGATACCTGAATCACTCATTAATTCAGACAATGTTCTAAGCCTAAAAGATGGTATATTATTATTAAACAAGGCATATAAAGATCTTTCATAGAACTTACATTCTGAGGTATTCATAGCAAAACAGTAAGCATATAAGCATATAAAATATTAATAAATAATATAATTTCAGAGAGTGGCAATTGCTATGAAAAAGAAGGAGATAAAAGGGAATAAATGAAATGAAACATTTTTAAAGAGGCATTATATTTGGTAAGACCTGTATGAAAGAATGGAACCAGCCATATGAATGACTGGAAGAATAGTACTCTAGGTAGAGAAAATAACAAGTTAGAGACCTTGAGGAAAGAACAAACTTATAGCAGTCAAGGGACATTATGAAGTTCAGTATCATTAGTGCATTGTGAGCATTAAGGAGAGAAGTAGAAGATGTAGTCATAGAGATAGATAGGGACTAGATAATTCAGGGGATTTTATGCTATGGTAAGATTTTGGATTTTATTATAAGTGCAATGGGAAGCCATTAGAACATTTACATTTTTTGTTTAAAGATTACTGTGATTGAAAAAAAAAAAAGATTACTGTGATTGTTGTGTGGAGAATGAATGTAGATATAGCAAGAGTGGAGGTAGAAAGTCTAGTTAGGATGGAAGTTCAGCAAACAGTTAAAAATGGTGATGGAAGGGCCTATGGTGGTAGCAATATAAATTGAGTGAGTTGGTGATTTAGACTTATATTTTGGAATTAGATTTGACTGAATTTGCTAATGGATTGAGTATTAGAGATGAAAAAAAGCACAAGAATGATTCCTACAAGTGTTCATTTTTTATGTAATATTATTATCCATATCTTCATGCAAATAACATAAAAATATACAATATATGATACTGGAGACTTTTAAAATATATTGATAACCATTCTTAATCAACACTAATTAGGATGAAGCATTTTCTTCTCCTTTGGGGGGGGCTTTAATTATTACAAACTAGTGCAGTTACCTAGTAAAACTCTCTGGACCACTGTGAGTCTTCTAGGGCAGTGCTTCTAAATGCAGTTCTGAGGACCAGTGCTGGTCCAAGATAAGGTTATCAGCAATCTATGGTAATAAGAATTAAAAAAATAACAAGGAACTTATATACACAGAAAGAGAACGAGAGAGAGAAAATTAAATTCTTACATCTTAAATGTAATGTGATATGTTCTGTTCTAAGAAATTTATATGTTAATTCCTATACTCCTCATAACAAATGACACTGTCTCTCAGAGATGGAGAACCCAACGAAATTGGCAGGTTAGGTAACTTGCCCAATAGACACAAAATACATAATGTGGTTCTAAGTTTGCTATGTGCCCTTTCTTATAATAGTTTACTTATTCTGTGTTTAAGTATTTCCTATTTCTTATATTTTAAAATGTACTTTATTTTTTGAAATGATTATAGTAGTACATGATAAATATATGCTAATACTCTGAAGATACATGAAATCCAAAAATCTGGAAACAATTGCTTTAGATATGTATTCCAGTCCAGAGCCTCCCTGAGATTTGAGGCTAAGGTCTGAAAGGCTACTTAGTATTAAGAAGCTTTTGAATTTTTATTTGCAAATGTCTTCTCCCATTCAGTAGATAACCTTTCCATTTTGTTGACAGTTTTCTTCGTTATGCAGAAGCTTTTTAGTTTAAGGTACTACCATTTGTTTATTTTTGCTTCTGCTGCCCTTGTGTTTGGAGTCAGATAAAATATATATATATATATATATATATATATATATATATATATATATACACACAAACACACACACATATATATTGCAAAGGCTACTATCAAAGATCTTATCATCTGTTTTCTTCTAGATATTTTATGATTTCAGGTCTTACATTCAAGTCTTTAATCCATTTTGTGTATGTTGTAAGATAGTGATTCAGTTTTATTCTTTTGCTTATAGCTGCCCAGTTTTCTCAATATCATTTATTGAAGAAACTGTCCTTTCCATATTTTATGTTATTGTCTTCTTTCTTTTAAAGTAATTGGCCATATATACATGGCCTTATTTCTGGGCTTTATATTCTGTTGCATTGATCTATGTGTCCGATTTTATGTCAGTACCATACTGAGGTGATTACTATAGCTTTGTAGTATAATTTGAAATCCAGGACTGTGACACCTAGATTTGTTCTCTGTTTTCAATATTTTTTTAATGAATTTATTTTTTATTGGTGTTCAATTTACCAACATACAGAATAACACCCAGTGCTCATCCGTCAAGTGTCCCCCTCAGTGTCCGTCACCAACAGACCCCCACCCCCCGCCCTCCTCCCCTTCTACCACACCTAGTTTGATTCCCAGAGTTAGGAGTATTTATGTTCTGTCTCCCTTTCTGATATTTCCCACACATTTCTTCTCCCTTCCTCTCTATTCCCTTTCACTATTATTTATATTCCCCAAATGAATGAGAACATATAATGTTTGTCCTCCAATTGACTTACTTCACTCAGCATAATACCCTCCAGTTCCATCCATGTTGAAGCAAACGGTGGGAATTTGTCGTTTCTAATAGCTTAGTAATATTCCACTGTATGCATAAGCCACATCTTCTTTATCCATTCATCTTTCGATGGACACGGAGGCTCCTTCCAGAGTTTGCCTATTGTGGACATTGCTGCTAGAAACATCGGGGTGCAGGTGTCCCGGCATTTCATTGCATCTGAATCTTTGGGGTAAATCCCCAACAGTGCAATTGCTGGGTCATAGGGCAGGTCTATTTTTAACTCTTTGAGGAACCTCCACACAGAACCTCCAGAGTGGCTGCACCAGTTCACATTCCCACCAACAGTGTAAGAGGGTTCCCTTTTCTCCGCATCCTCTCCAACATTTGTTGTTTCCTGCCTTGTTAATTTTCCCCATTCTCACTGGTGTGAGGTGGTATCTCATTGTGGTTTCGATTTGTATTTCCCTGATGGCAAGTGATGCGGAGCATTTTCTCATGTGCTTGTTGGCCAGGTCTATGGCTTCCTCTGTGAGATTTCTCTTCATGTCATTTGCCCATTTCATGATTGGATTGTTTCTTTGGTGTTGAGTTTAAGAGGTTCTTTATAGATTTTGGAAACTAGCCCTTTATCTGAGAGGTCACTTGCAAATATCTTCTCCCATTCTGTAGGTTGTCTTTTAGTTTTGTTGACTATATCCTTTGCTGTGCAAAAGCTTCTTATCTTGATGAAGTCCCAATAGTTCATTTTTGCTTTTGTTTCTTTTGTCTTCGTGGATGTATCTTGCAAGAAGTTACTGTGGCCAAGTTCAAAAAGGGTGTTGCCTGTGTTCTGCTCTAGGATTTTGATGGAATCTTGTCTCACATTTAGATATTCATCCATTTTGACTTTATCTTTGTGTATGGTGAAAGAGAGCAGTCTAGTTTCATTCTTCTGCATGTGGATGTCCAATATTCCCAGCACCATTTATTGAAGAGACTGTCTTTCTTCCAATGGATAGTCTTTCATGCTTTATCGAATATGAATTGACCATAAAGTTCAGGGTCCACTTCTGGGATCTCTATTCTGTTCCACTGATCTAGGTGTCTGTTTTTGTGCCAGTACCGCACTGTTTTGATGACCATAGCTTTGTAGTACAACCTGAAATCTGGCATTGTGATGCCCCCAGATATGGTTTTCATTTTTAAAATTCCCCTGGCTATTCGAGGTCTTTTCTGATTCCACACAAATCTTAAAATAATTTGTACTAACTCTCTGAAGAAAGTCCATGGTACTTTTATAGGGATTGCATTAAACGTTGCCCTGGGTAACACTGACATTTTCACAATATTAATTCTTCCACTCCATGAGCATGGAATATTTTTCCATCTCTTTGTGTCTTCCTCAATTTCTTTCAGATGTGTTCTATAGTTTTTAGGGTATAGATCCTTTACCTCTTTTGTTAGGTTTATGCCTACGTATCTTATGCTTCTGGTGCAATTGTAAATGGGATTGACTCCTTAATTTCTCTTTCTTCAGTCTCATTGTTAGTGTATAGAAATACCATTGATTTCTGAGCATTGATTTTGTATCCTGCCACGATACCAAATCACTGTATAAGTTCTAGCAATCTTGGGGTGGAGGCTTTTCGGTTTTCTATGTAGAGTATCATGTCATCGGCGAAGAGGGAGAGTTCGACTTCTTCTTTGCCAATTCGAATGCTTTAATGTCTTTTTGTTGTCTGATTGCTGAGGCAAGGACTTCCAGTACTATGTTGAATAGCAGTGGTGAGAGTGGACATCCCGGTCTTGTTCCTGATCTTAGGGGAAAGGCTCCCAGTGCTTCCCCATTGAGAATGATATTTGCTCTTTGCTTTTCGTAGATGGCTTTTAAGAAGTCAAGGAAAGTTCACTCTATCCCTACACTCTGAAGAGTTTTGATCAGGAATGGATGCTGTATTTTGTCAAATGTTTTCTCTGCATCTAATGAGAGGATCATATGGTTCTTGGTTTTTCTCTTGCTGATATGATGAATCACATTGATGGTTTTACGAGTGTTGAACCAGCCTTGTGTCCCGGGGATAAATCTCACTTGGTCATGGTGAATAATCTTCTTAATGTGTTGTTGGATCCTATTGGCTAGTATCTTGTTGAGAATTTTTGCACCCATGTTCATCAGGGATATTGGTCTGTAATTCTCTTTTTGGTGGGGTCTTTGTCTGGTTTTGGAATTAAGGTGATGCTGGCCTCATAGAACGAATTTGGAAGTACTCCATCTCTTTCTATCTTTCCAAACAGCTTTAGTAGAATAGGTATGATTTCTTTTTTAAATGTTTGATAGAATTCTGCTGGGAAGCCATCTGGCCCTGGACTCTTGTGTCTTGGGAGGTTTTTGATGACTGCTTCATTTCTTCCCTGGTTATTGGTCTGTTCAGGTTTTCTATTTCTTCCTGCTCCAGTTTTGGTAGTTTGCGGCTTTCCAGGAATGCGTCCATTTCTTCTAGATTGCCTAATTTTTGGCGTAGAGCTGTTCATAATATGTTTTTAAAATCATTTGTATTTCCTTGGTGTTGGTAGTGATCTCTCCTTTCTCATTCATGATTTTATTAATTTGAGTCTTCTCTCTCTTCTTTTTAATAAGGCTGGCTAATGCTTTATCTGTCTTATTAATTCTTTCAAAGAACGAACTCCTGGTTCTGTTGATCTGTTCCACAGTTCATCTGGTCTCAATTTCGTTGAGTTCTGCTCGAATGTTAATTAACTCTCTTCTTCTGCTGGGCATAGGGTCCCTCTGCTGTTTTTTCTCTAGCTCCTTTAGGTGTAAGGTGAGCTTTTGTATTTGAGTTCTTTCCAGTTTTTGAATGGATGCTTGTATTGCGATTTATTTCCCCCTGAGGACTGCTTTTGCTGCATCCCAAAGATTTTGAACGGTTGTATCTTCAGTCTCATTAGTTTATATGAACATTTTTAATTCTTCTTTAATTAGCTGTTTGACCCTTTCATCTTTTAGAAGGATGGTCCTTAACCTCCATGTGTTTGTGGTCCTTCCAAACTTCTTGTTGTGATTTAGTTCTAATTTCAAGGCATTATGGTCTGAGAATATGCATGGGACAATCCCAAACTTTTGGTATCGGAGCAGACCCAATTTGTGACCCAGTATGTGGTCTCTTCTGGAGAAAGTTCCATGTGCACATGAGAAGAATATGTATTCATTTCAGTTTGGATATAAAGTTCTGTAGATATCTGTGAAATCCTTCTGGTCCTGTGTATCATTTAAAGCTCTCGTTTCTCTGGAGATGTTGTGCTGAGAAGACCTATCGAGGGTAGAAAGAGCTAGATTGAAGTCACCAAGTATAAGTGTATTATTATCTAAGTATTTCTTCAGTTTGGTTATTAATTGATTTAAATATTTGGCAGCTCCCACATTCAGGGCATATATATTGAGGATTGTTAATTCCTCTTGTTGGATAGATCCTTTAAGTATGAGATAGTGTCCCTCTTCATCTCTCACTACAGTCTTCGTGGTAAATTTTAGTTTATCTGATAAAAGGATGGCTACCCCTGCTTTCTTTCGAGCACCATTTGAATGGTAAATGGTTCTCCAACCTTTTATTTTCAGGCTGTAGGTGTCCTTCTGTCTATAATGAGTCTCTTGTAGACAGCAAATAGATGGGTCCTAGTTTTTTATCCAGTCTGAAACCCTTCACCTTTTGATGGGGTCATTAAGCCCGTTCACGTTCAGAGTTATTATTGACAGATATGAGTTTAGGGTCATCATGGTGTCTATTCAGGCCTTGTTTTTGAGGATTGTCCCACTGAAGTTCCTCTTAAAGGGGAATTTTAAGAGTCCCCCTTAAAATTTCTTGCAGAGCTGGTTTGGAGGTCACATATTCTTTCAGTTCCTGCCTCTCTTGGAAACTCTTTATCTCTCCTTCCATTTTGAAAGAGAGCCTTGCTGGATAAAGTATTCTTGGTTGCATGTCCTTCTCATTTAGGACCCTGAATACATCCTGCCAGCCCTTTCTGGCCTGCCAGGTCTCTGTGGAGAGGTCTGCTGTTACCCTAATATTCTTCCCCATAAAAGTCAGGGATTTCTTGTCTCTTGCTGCTTTAAGGATCTTCTCTTTATCTTTGGAATATGCAAGTTTCACTATTAAATGTAGAGGTATTGAACGGTTTTTATTGATTTTAGGGGGGGATCTCTCTATTTCCTGGATCTGAATGCCTGTTTCCCTACCCAGATTCGGAAAGTTTTCAGCTAGGATTTGTTCAAATACATATTCTGGCCCTCTGGCCCTTTCTGCGCCCTCGGGAATCCCAATTAAATGTAGGTTTTTCTTCCTCAGGCTGTCATTTATTTCCCTTAATCTGTCTTCATGGTCTTTTAATTGTCTGTCTCTTTTTTCCTCAGTTTCCCTATTTGCCATCAACTTGTCTTCTATGTCACTCACTCCTTCTTCCACCTTGTTAACCCTCATCGTTAGAACTTCTAGTTTGGATTGCAGCTCATTCAATTGATGTTTAATTTCTGCCTGATTGGATCTAAATTCTGCAGTCATGAAGTCTCTTGAGTCCTTTATGCTTTTTTTCTGGAGCCACCAGTAGCTGTATAATAGTGCTTCTGAATTGGCTTTCTGACATTGATATGTAATCCAGATTTTGTAATTCTGTGGGAGAGAGGACTGTTTCTGAATCATTCTTTTGAGGTGAGGTTTTCCTTCTAGTCATTTTGCTCAGTGCAGAGTGGCCAAAAACAAGTTATATTGGGAGAAGGAGAAAAAGGTAGGAGAGAAAGAAGGAAAGAAAAGAGAAAAAGTAAAAAAGGAAGAAAAAAGGAAAAAAGAGAAGAAAAAGCAAGAAAAAGAAAGAAAGGGGGAAAAAGGGTGGGGGAAGCAATCAGAAATCAAAAAGTAAAACAAAAACATAGGGGAGTATCTTCTGATTCTGTATACATTAATTCCCTTGACTACCCCTGGAACTTGTCCGTCTACCTGGTCTTCTGGGGGAAGGTCCTGTTGTGCTGATTTTCAGGTGTTAGCTTTTGGATGAGCTGCTCTGCCCCCTGCCTGGTGCAGGGCTCAGTGGGGGTTGTTTACCCTGTGGGGCCCCTGGAGGAACAACCCCAGTTACAGAGCCAGCTCTGGAGCCCTGGATTCAGCTCCCGCAGTAACTACGGAGCTCTCAGTCTGCAGGGGCCTGGATGCTCCTGGGACGGGCCGCTGATCTGCTCAGCTCGGGGCAGGAGCGTCCTTGCTGTCCTGGACCCTTCCCACCTCTGCCTGTCCCGGGGGGGAGGTGCCGGATCCTGGGGTGTGTCCTGGCACCCTGTGCTCCGGGGCCTGTGCTGTTGGATTCACGCTCCTGGCCGCTAGCCGCCTCTCTGCAGAGCTGCCACCAGAGCCCCTCAGATATGCTCCCAGGTCAGTGTTTCTGCGCTGCAGCCGTTAGGGAGCTCGGCGCACTCTCCTGGGCGCACAGGTGCCTGTTAGTGTCCCAGGGAGTCTGAGGGCATCCCCGCCCTCCTGGGGTCCTGCTCTAACTCCCTGTGGACGCCTTTCCACCCGGGAAGGTTGGTGTAGCTCCTGCTTCTCCGGGAGGGTCTCTCCTGTCCTGGGGGCACTCGCCCCGGCCTTAGCCCGGCTCCTCGCGGGGCCCCTCCCCCTTGGATGCCTTTTGTTTCTTTATTTCTTTTTTCCCCCGCCTTCGTACGTTGATAGAAGCGTGAACTCTTCTCACTATCATTCCAGCTGTTCTCTCTTTAAATCTCAGGCTGAATTCGTAGATTTTCAGGATGATTTGAAGGTTATCTAGGTAATTCGTTGGCGACAGGTGATTTGGGGACCCTTCTCTTCCGCCATCTTGCCCCTCCTCCCGTTTTCAATATTATGTTGGTTATTCAGGGTCTTTTGTGGTTCCATATAATTTTTTAGAACTATTTGCTTTAGCTCTGTGAAAAATGCCTTTGGAACTGTGATAGAAATTGAATTAAATCTGTACATTGCTTTGGGTAATATGGGAATTTTAATAATATTAATTCTTTCAATACATGAGCATGGAATATCCTTCCATTTGTTTATGTCTTCTTTAATTTCTTTTATCAGTGTCTTATAGTATTCATTGTACAAGTCTTTCAACACCTTGGATAATTTAATCCTAGGTATTTATTCTTCTCAATATGATTGTAAATAGAATAATTTTCATGATTTCTCTTTCTAATAGTTCATTATAACTTTATAAAAACACAATATTTTTAATTTTTTTTATTTATTTATGATAGTCACACAGAGAGAGAGAGAGGCAGAGACACAGGCAGAGGGAGAAGCAGACTCCATGCACCGGGAGCCCGACGTGGGACTCGATCCCGGGTCTCCAGGATCGCGCCCTGGGCCAAAGTCAGGCGCCAAACCGCTGCGCCACCCAGGGATCCCTAAAAACACAATATTTTTAAAATTAATTTTGTATCCTACAACTTTACTGAATTTGTTAGTTCTAACAGCTTTCTGGTGGAGTCTTTAGGGTTTTCTATATACACTGTCATGTCATCTGCAAATAATGACAGTTTTACCACTTCCTTTTCAATTTGGGTGCCTTTAATCTCTTTCTTGCGTAATTTCTGTGGTTAAGATTTGCAATATATATTAAAAACTCATAAACCTCAATAACAACATAAAAAATTTTAAAAATGGACAAGGATCTGTATAGGTGTGATCCCTGGGTGGCTCAGTGGTTTAGTGCCTGCCTTTGGCCCAGGGCATGATCTTAGAGTCCCAGGTTCGAGTCCCACATTGGGCTCCTTGCATGGAGCCTGCTTCCAGCTCTGCCTCTCTCTCTCTGTCTCTCATGAATAAATAAATTAAAATCTTTAAAAAATAAAGATCTAAAAAAAATAAAGATCTGAATAGGCATTTTTTCCAAAGGAAAAAAAAATATATAGATGGCCAACAGGCATATGAAAAGATGCTCAACATCATTAATCATGAGAAAAATGCAAATAAAAACCACAATAAGCTATCACTTTACACCTATCAGAATGGCTATTATCAAAATATAAGAGATAACAGATGTGGTGAGGATGTGGAGAAAAAAGAGCCCTGGTGCACTGTTGGTGGAAATGTAAATTGGTGCAGCTTCCATGAAAAATGGTATGGAGGTTCCTCAGAAAATTAAAAATAGAAATACAATGTAATCCAGCAGTTTTACTGCTGGGTATCTATCTGAAGAAAATGAAAACACTAATTCAAAAAGATATATGCACTCCTATAATCACTGAAGCATTATTTACAATAGTCAGAATAGGAAAGCAACCTAAGTGTCCATTGATGAGTAATGAGTATGCACACACACACACTCACACACACTCAGGCACACACACACACACACACACACACACTGGAATACTACTAATCCATAAAAAATACAAAATTTTGCAATTTGAACATTTATGAAATGGTTGGACATTAAGGGTATTATATGAAGTTAAATAAGTCAGCCAGAGAAAGACAAAAACTGCATGGTTCATTTATATGTGGGATATAAAAAAAATAATAACAAAACTGAGACTCATGGATACAGAAAATATATTGGTGATTGCCAGAAGAGAAGGGGTTTGGAGAAGCAAAAGGGGTGAAGAGAATCAAGAAGTACAAACTTTCAGTTATAAAATAGAGAAATCACAGGGATATAATATACAGCATAACAGATACAGTCAATATTTTTAAGATGACAAATGATAACTAGATTTATTGTGGTTATTATTTCACAATGTATACAAATGTCAAACCATTATATTGCATACATGAAACTAATATTATATTTCAGTTATACTTTAATAAAAAAATCCTTTTAAAACATACAGCTGCCTCTTTGAGTTTTCAGGTGGTTTACTCATGGAATTAGAGACAGATCCATATTCCTTTTTGAATGACACACTTTTCCATATAGGCTTTTAATTCAATTTGCACTTTAATTACAAGTGAATTGACACTTAAATTTGCGTTTAATTTTATAATTTGTAAGTTTAGCCAATAGCAACAGTGTTCATGCCAGAGATCTGAGGAGTGAGTGAGCATGGCAAGGGCTTTTCTCACTCACCACAGCACTGGGTAAGTAACAGTGACTGAAGGAAGATATGCTATGTGAGTCTTCTGGTTGACAGCCTTGTTAAGATTACAATATTACACTACATGCAACTCTGCAAACATAGTAGGGCTGCAGAAATATCTGGTTTTCTGTTAATCATGAAGATTTCTTCATATAAGATATAGTTTATGAACTTTGGCGCATTCTAGGCAATTGCCTTAGTGCAGTGCATGGTAGAATGGAGGGTAAGGTGAGGTGGAAGTGCCCATCTGATTTTATATTATGGTCATATGCTGCTATTTTTTCCCTTCCTAATGGAGTAGATGCTGGTGTATGTACCACAGGATAATGGCTATTATTTAGACAGCAATTTTCATCTTCAGTATGCATTACAAATACTAACACATTGATCCTCAGGAGAGAAGTGTTACATAATGCCTGGAGCAAATATGCACCCTTTGTAATTTCCAATGAATTAAGTAGGTTCTTGAAACATAATCAATGGATCATCAGTATTAGTTGGAACTATATTAAACAAAATGATCCCCTAGTACACACGTTAATGAATGATGGTTACAGGTTCAGGTCACACTACATTACCAGAGCCCCTGCAGGGGAGACATTTGCAAAGCAACCACCTGCTTCCTGGTCTCAGATGATTTCCTTTTTTAAGGAAATTTCCTTTTCTGGTATGAGGTCTGAAATTCTGAATTTTTAAAAAGGTTTTATTTAAAGTAAATTAACAAACGTATAATATGTTATTGGTTTCAGAGGTAGAAGTCAATGATTCATCAGTCTTATATAGTACCCAGTGCTCATTGTATCACATGCCTTCCAATTTTTTTAAATTTATATTCAATTTGCCAACATATAGTATAACACCCAGTGCTCATCCCATCAAGTGCCCTCCTTAGTGCCCATCACCCAGTTACCTATCTCTCCAACCTCCTCCCCTTCTGCAACCCTTTGTTTGTTTCCCAGAGTTAGGAGTCTCTCATTTTTTGTCTCCATCTCTAATTTTTCCCATTCAGTTACCCTTCTTTCCCAAATAGTCCCTTTCACTATTTCTTATATTCCACATATAAATGAAACTATATGATGATTGTCCTTCTCTGACAGACTGATTTCACTCAGCATAATAGCCTCCAGTTCCATTCATCTCGAAGCGATGGTGAGTATTCATCTTTTCTGATGGCTGAGTAATATTCCATTGTATATAAAGACCACATCTTTATCCATTCATCTTTCCATGGACACTGAGGCTCCTTCCACAGTTTGGCCATTGCGGACATTACTGCTATAAACATTGGGGTGCAGGTGTCCCAGAATTTCACTACATCAGTATCTTTGGGGTAAATACCCTGTAGTGCAATTGCAGGGTCACAGGTAACTCTGTTTTTAACTCTCTAAGGAACCTCCACAGTGTTTTCTGGAGTGGTTGTAACAGTTTGCACTCCCACCAAGAGTGCAAGAGGGTTCCCCTTTCTTCACATCCTCTCCAACATTTGTTTCCTGTATTCTTAATTTTCACCATTCTCATTGGTGTGAGTTAGTATCTAATTGTGGTTTTGATTTGTATTTCCCTGATGGCAAGTGATGTGCAGCATTTTCTCATGTGCTTGTTGGTGATGTGTATGTCTTCTTTGGAGGAATATCTGTCCATGTATTCTGCCAATTTCAGGATTGGATTGTTTGTTTCCTGGGTGTTGTGTTTGATAAGTTCTTTATAGATCTTGGATACTAGTCCGTTATCTGATGTGCCATTGGCAAATATATCCTATCATTCTGGTGGCTGTCATTCAGTTTTGTTCACTGTTTCTTTTGCTGTGCAAATGCTTCTTATCTTAAGGAGGTCCCAATAGTTCATTTTTGCTTTTGTTTCTCTTGCCTTCATGGACGTATTTTGCAAGCAGTTACTGTTGCCAAGTTCAAAAATGTTGTTTTCTGTGTTCTCCTCTAGGATATTGATAGAATCTTTTCTCAAATTTAGAACATTCATACATTTTGAGTTTATCTTTGTGTATGACATAAGAGAATGGTCCCATTTCATTCTACTGGACTTGGCAGTCCAATTTTCCCAACACCATTTATTGAAGAGACTGTTTTTTTTGTCCAATGGATCGTCTTTCATGCTTTGTAGAATATTAGTTGACCATAGAGTTGAGTGCCCATTTCTAGGTTCTCTATTCTGTCCCATTGATGTATGTGTCTGTTTTTGTGTCAGTACCACACATCTTGATGATCACAGCTCTGTAGCACAACTTGAATCCAACATTGTTATGCCTCAGCTCTGGTTTTCTTTTTCAATCTTCCCTTGAATATTCAGGGTCTTTCCGATTCCACACAAATCTTAAGATGATTTGTTCCAACTCTGTGAAGAAAGTCCAAGGTATTTTGATATGGATTGCATTAAATGTGTACATTGCCCTGGGTAGCATTGACATTTTCACAATATTAATTCTGCCAATCCATAAGCATGGAATATTTTCCCATCTCTTTGTGTCTTCCTCAATTTCTTCCAGAAGTGTTCTATACTTTTCAGGGTATAGATCCTTTACCTCTTTGGTTAGGTTTATTCCTAGGTATCTTATACTTTTGGGTACAATTGTAAATGGGATTGACTCCTTAATTTCTCTGTCTCCAGTCTCATTGTTAGTGTATAGAAATGCCATTGATTTCTGGGCATTGATTTTGTATCCTGCCATGCTACCAAATTGCTGTATGAGTTCTAGCAATCTTGGGGTAGAGGCTTTTGGGTTTTCTATGTATAGTATCATGTCATCAGTGAAGAGGAAGTGTTTGACTTGTTCTTTGCCAATTTGAAGGCATTTAATGTCTTCTTGTTGTCTGATTGCTGAGGCAAAGACTTCCAATACTATGTTGAATAGCAGTGGTGAGAGTTGACATCCCTGTCTTTTTCCTGACCTTAGGGGAAAGGCTCCCAGTGCTTCCCCGTTGAGAATGATATTTGCTCTGGGCTTTTCGTAGATGGCTTTTAAGATGTCGAGGAAAGTTCCCTCTATACCTACACTCTGAAGAGTTTTGATCAGGAATAGATGCTGTATTTTGTCAAATGCTTTCTCTGCATCTAATGAGAGGATCCTATGATTCTTGGTTTTTCTCTTGCTGATATGATGAATCACATTGACTGTTTTACGAGTGTTGAACCAGCCTTGTGTCCCGGGATAAATCCTACTTGGTCATGGTGAATAATTTTCTTAATGGGTTGTTGGATCCTATTGGCTAGTATCTTGTTGAGAATTTTTGCATCCATGTTCATCAGGGATATTGATCTGTAATTCTCCTTTTTGGTGGGGTCATTGTCTGGTTTTGGAACTAAGGTGATGCTGGCCTCATAGAACGAATTTGGATGTACTCCATCTCTTTCTATCTTTCCAAACAGCTTTAGTAGAATAGGTATGATTTCTTCTTTAAACGTCTGATAGAATTCCCCTGGGAAGCCATCTGGCCCTGGACTCTTGTGTCTTGGGAGGTTTTTGATGACTGCTTCAATTTCCTCCCTGGTTATTGGCTTGTTCAGGTTTTCTATTTCTTCCTGCTCCAGTTTTGGTAGTTTGTGGCTTTCCAGGAATGCGTACATTTCTTCTAGATTGTGTAATTTTTGGCGTAGAGCTGTTCATAATATGTTTTTAAAATCGTTTGTATTTCCTTGGAGTTGGTAGTGATGTCCCCTTTCTCATTCATGATTTTATTAATTTGAGTCTTCTCTCTCTTCTTTTTAATAAGGATGGCTAATGCTTTATCTATCTTATTAATTCTTTCAAAGAACCAACTCCTGGTTCTGTTAATCTGTTCCACAATTCATCTGGTCTCGATTTCCTTGAGTTCTGCTCGAATCTTAATTAAATCTCCTCTTCTGGGCGTAAGGTCCATCTGCTGTTTTTTCTCTAGCTCCTTTATGTGTAAGGTTAGCTTTTGTATTTGAGTTCTTTCCAGTTTTTGAATGGATGCTTGTATTGCGATGTATTTCCCCCTGAGGACTGCTTTTGCTGCATCCCAAAGATTTTGAACGGTTGTATTTTCATTGTCATCAGTTTCCATGGATCTTTTTAATTCTTTCTTAATTTCCTGGTTGACCCTTTCATCTTTTAGAAGGATGGTCCTTAACCTCCACGTGTTTGAGGTCCTTCCAAACTTCTTGTTGTGATTTAGTTCTAATTTCAAGGCATTATGGTCTGAGAATATGCAGGGGACTATCCCAATTTTTTGAAATCGGTTCAGACCCGATTTGTGACCCAGTATGTGGTCTCTTCTGGAGAAAGTTCCATGTGCACTTGAGAAGAGTGTGTCTTCAGTTGAGTTTGGATGTAAAGTTCTGTAGATATCTGTGAAATCCATCTGATCCAGTGTATCATTTAAAGTTCTCATTTCTCTGGAGATGTTGTGCTTAGAAGACCTATCAAGGGTAGAAAGCACTAGATTGAAGTCACAAAGTATAAGTGTATTATTATCTAAGTATTTCTTCACTTTGTTTATTAATTGTTTTAAATATTTGGCAGCTCCCACATTCGGGGCATATATATTGAGGATTGTTAAGTCCTCTTGTTGGATAGATCCTTTAAGTATGAGATAGTGTCCCTCTTCATCTCTCACTACAGTCTTGGGGTAAATTTTAGTTTATCTGGTATAAGGATGGCTACCCCTGCTTTCTTTTGAGGAGCATTTGAATGGTAAATGGTTCTCCAACCTTTTGTTTTCAGGTTGTAGGTGTCCTTCTTTCTAAAATGAGTCTCTTGTGGACAGCAAATTGATGGGTCCTGCTTTTTTATCCAGTCTGAAACCCTGTGCCTTTTGATGGGGTCATTAAGCCTGTTCACCTTCAGAGTTACTATTGACAGATATGAGTTTAGGGTCATCATATCTATTCAGTCCTTGTTTTTGTGGATTGTTCCACTGAAGCTCTTCTTAAAGGGGAATTTTAAGAGTCCCCCTTAAAATTTCTTGCAGATCTGGTTTGGAGGTCACATATTCTTTCAGTTCCTGCCTTTCTTGGAAGCTCTTTATCTCTCCTTCCATTTTGAATGAGAACGTTGCTGGATAAAGTATTCTTGGTTGCATGTTCTTCTAATTTAGGACCCTGAATGTATCCTGCCAGCCCTTTCTGGCCTGCCAGGTCTCTGTGGAGAGGTCTGCTGTTAGCCTAATATTCCTCCCCATTAGTGACAGGGATTTCTTGTCTCTTGCTGCTTTAAGGATCTTCTCTTTATCTTTGGAATTGGCAAGTTTCACTATTAAATGTCGAGGTGTTGAACAGTTTTTATTGATTTTAGGAGCGGATCTCTGTATTTCCTGGATCTGAATGTCTCTTTGTTTCCCAGATTAGGAGTGTTTTCAGCTATGATTTGTTCAAATACATATTCTGGACCTCTGTCCCTTTCGGCGCCCTCGGGAACCCCAATTAAACGTAGGTGTTTCTTCCTCAGGCTGTCGTTAATTTCCCTTAATCTGTCTTCATGGTCTCTTAATTGTCTGTCTCTTTTTTCCTCAGTTTCCCTCTTTGCCATCAACTTGTCTTCTATGTCCCTCACTCGTTCTTCCACCTTGTTAACCCTCGTCGTTAGGACCTCTAGCTTGCATTGCATCTCATTTAATTGATTTTTAATTTCTGCCTGATTGGATCTAAATTCTGCAGTCATGAAGTCTCTTGAGTCCTTTATGCTTTTTTTCTGGAGCCACCAGTAGCTGTATAATAGTGCTTCTGAATTGGCTTTCTGACATTGAATTGTAATCCAGATTTTGTAACTCTGTGGGAGAGAGGACTGTTTCTGAATCTTTCTTTTGAGGTGAGGTTTTCTTCTAGTCATTTTGCTCAGTGCAGAGTGGCCAAAAACAAGTTGTATTGGGAAAAGGAGAAAAAGAGAGAGAGAGAAGGAAAGAAAAGAGGAAAAGAAAATAGAAAGAAAAAAGGGAAAAAGAGAAGAAAAAGAGAAAGAAAAAGAAAGGTGGCAAAAAAGGGGTGGGTGTAGCAATCAGAAATCTAAATTAAAAAAAAAAAACACGGGGGAGTATCTTCTGATTCTGTATACTTTAAGTCCCTTGACTTCCCCTGGAACTTGTCCGTCTAGCTGGTCTTCTGGGGGAGGGGCCTGCTGTGCTGATTTTCAGGTGTTAGCACTTGGGGGAGCTGCTCTGCCCCCTGCCTGGTGCAGGGCTCAGTAGGGGTTCTTTACCCCATGAGGCCGCAGGAGGAACAGCCACAGTGGCGGGGGCAGCTCTGGAAACCTGGATTCAGTTCCCGCAGTAACTCCAGGGCTCTCCGTCTGCAGGGCCTGGAGGCCCTGGGGCGGGTCGCTGATCTGCTCAGCTCCGGGCAGGAGTGTCCTTGCTGTCCTGGGCCCTCCCGGCCTCTGCCTGTCCCGGGTGGAGGCCGGATCTTGGGCTGTGTCCCAGAGCACTCTTTTCCCGGTCTGTGCTGTTGGATTCATGCTCCCGGCCGAGCAGCCCCCTCTGCGGAGCCGCCGCCCGAGCCCCTCTGAGCTGCTCCGGGTCCCGCCGTGCGCGCTGCAGCCCTTAGGGAGCTCGGCGCACTCTCCCGGGGTGCAGGTGTCTGTTAGTGTCCCCGGGAGCCCGAGGGCATCCCCGCCCTCCTGGGTCCTGCTCTAACTCCCTGTGGGCGCCTTTCTGCCCGGGAAGATTGGTGATGCTCCTGGTCCTCCGGGACGGGGCTCTCCTGCCCTGGGGACACTCGCCCCAGCCTCAGCCCGGCTCCTCGCAGGGCCCCTCCCCCTTGGAGGCCTTTTGTTCCTTTATTTCTTTTTCCCCGTCTTCCTACCTTGATAGAAGCGTGAACTCTTCTCACTGCAGCATTCCAGCTGTTCTCTCTTTAAATCTCAGACCTAATTCGTAGATTTTCAGGATGATTTGACGGTTATCTAGGTAATTTGTTGGGGACAGGTGATTTGGGGACCCTACTCTTCCGCCATCTTTCCCCTCCTCTCTCTTTTTTTTTTCTTAATTATTTTGGTGTCTCTTCTTAAAAATAAACTGACCAGAAATATATGGATTTATTTTAGACTTTAAATTCTATTCTCTTATAAATCTATTCTTATGCCTATGCTATACTGTCTTGGTATCTGCGGCAGCATTTTAATATGCTTTGAAAAGGGGACATGTGAATTAAGACTCATAATTAGTTGTTTTTCAAAATTGTTTTGGCTAACAGTGGCAAAAGCCTCACTTTTTTACTTTGTTTTCCAGCTCATCCTTAATACTAGTTGAAAAAATACAGCTACATGAGAGATAACATAGCAGGAATTTTGTCCTGTGGAAATTGAATTTATCTCTCATCAATGTAGTATTATTTCCTTGAAATCTATGAGATATTATCCTCCTAGCTTATTCTTACTAGACATATCTAAGTCTTTTCAGTAGTTTACCATTAAGTTGCAAATTCATCAGAGTAAGGACTCAACAAAAGTTGATTATAAACTAAGCACAATTGTATAAAAGCCTATTGCTTTATAGTGCAGCATGTTTTGACAACCCAGCAGCACAATTACCTTGATACTAGATGTCTCATGATAACAATGCTATCTAATATGACTCTCTAATTTTTGTTTTAAAAGCTGCCTGTAGGCATTTCTATAATATCTAAAATGTAAGACACCAACAGTTGAACTTTCAGAAAATTTATGAAAATGAGATGTTTGTTGTGAAAAATAATTCCCTTTCATATTTTCATAGCTTTATTGTTAGAGAGGATTTGGCAATAAAAAAGATGTTTTTTTCTTTCTCTGTTGGCTAATGTTTTCAGACAATGGGTATTCAGGCTACCTAGAGAACTAACTAAAGTCTAACTCAGAAAATGAAGTCTAACTCAAAACTGCCTAGAAAAATAACTTAAAAATGCAGATTCACTAGACGTATGACACCTCCACCGGTTTCTGAGATATCTCCAGATTATTTTTTAAAGTTTTTATTATACAGTGTTATATTAATTTCAGGTATAAAAAATACTGATTCAATACTTCTGTACAATACCTGGTGCTCATCACAACAAGTGTACTCCTTAATCTCCATCACTTATTTCACCCATTCCCCCACACCCTCCCCTGTGGTAACCATCAGTGTGTTCTGTATAGTTAAGAGTCTGTTTCTTCTCTCTCTCTCTCTCTCTTTATCTCTCTCTGTTTATATAAATTACAGTACAAGAAGAAACCTCCCGGTAATTCTAACATAGGCTGTGATATGAAAACTATAGCTGTAGGCATTGTGGGCATCTCAGAAAACAAAGCTGATATGTTAAGTAAAGTGGTGAGAAAGGCTTTTCTCCCAACCTATCTTGTTATTCTTTACTTTGTTGACAATAGAGATTTATTTTTCTACTTAAGAAATTCATATTTTTGCCATTTTAAGTTTGGATGCATTTCAGACTCCTCATTAGTGACCAAACGATATTATTCTATTACCCTGTGGTGAGGCTCATAGTACCTGCTCAGTGGGAAGTGCTCCACCTTTTCATGAGAATCCTGACACCTGGTCTCCTTGCTGTGTTTAAGAATAGTTCTAACTGAACTGGGTTCAGCAGAGGATTGTGAGCTCATTGCAGGGCTACTTATTGATTTCAAAAATATTTGGCTTGCTTTCCAAAGACGTTGGCTGTCACTGTGCTTGTTAGCCACCTTATTTTAACATTGAGGACCTGGAAAGGGAATTGTTTTAAAAGATTTAGTTCCACTAGCCCTTTTATCTCTATCAGTTGTTCAGATAATCAGTGTCAACCTATCACCATTTGAGGAAAAAGTTCATTCCACTAAAGACTTGTCCAGGTCTGAGAAGTTAAGTTTCTTCAGTAGATGGTTACTGATGGGTCACCAAATGCCTTAGGTGAAACATGCTTATTGCTTTAAAAAAACACATTTACTTAATTATTTGTGTGTGTCAGAGAGAGGAGAGAGAAGGCATGCATGAATTGGGGGAGGAGCAGAGGGAGAGAATCTTAAACAGATTTCCCACTGAGTGCAGAGGTCCACTCAGGGCTCTGTCCCGCAATCCCTGAGATCCTGACCTGAACCAAAACCAAGAGTCAGATGCTCAACTGACCGAGTCACCCAGGTACCCCATGCTTCTGGCTTTTGGGTAAGATTTCCCATGTCTATACACTGATGTTACACCAGCAAATGTCTTTTTGAAATGCAAAATTGATGCATATTATGATATAGGCAAAAAGGTGCTTTATCCATTGGAAATTTAGTCAATCTGTTGTGCTAGTGTTCGGCGGGGAAAATGCATCACAGAGTTCTAGGACTCAAAAGTAGTCTAGAAAATTAGATAACTTTTTTTTAAAATAACTGTCTTCATACATTTCTTTTTTCCTCTCCGTACCTCAATTCCTTTTGTCCTCAGCCCATTCTTTTCTATTTTCTTTCTGCCTTTCCTGATATCCACCATCAGTATCAAATAAAATCCAACATTAGCATATAATCTAATCTAGTTCCCTTTTTTTGCATAGAGAACTACACTAAGCCTTTTATGAATAAATGGAGGTGCAGCAAGAACTACTCAGGCTGTTAGGACAAAGAAACTTGATTTTTAAATTCTGGTTACAGGGATACTGGCTGGTTCAGTTGGTAGAGCATGCAACTCTTGCTCTCAGGGTTTTGAGTTCTAGCCCCTCGGGTATAGAGATTACTTAAAAATAAAATAAAATCTTAAAAATAAATTCTGGTTACATAGGTAGCAATACGACCTTAGACAGTGGTTCTCAAAGTATCAAAGCCTCATTTTTTATGTGTAAAATAGGACACAGTATTCCTACATCACAGCATAGATTGAAGATACTACCGATACAGGAGAGCTTGGTTCTTGTTTCACGAAGTCGAAGAATGAATCATGTGGACATAGGAGAGTGAATAAAAGGATAGAAATTTAATAAGCAAAGATACAGAGAAAGCTCTCAGGAGTGAGAGGGGTCCTGACAGGATTGCCACTGAGAGCTTGTAGGGTTGGTCTTTTATTGAGAGACTATTCAGGGAACCTAAATCCTTTTAACATAGTCATTGATACCACCATTGAGTATGGACTATTGACAACATCTTTAATGTTTTGCTTCCTTTTTAGAGTCTAATGATTTTTTGTTGGTCACAGATGACTATCATAAAAAAAGATGCCGGAGGAGGGAGCAAGTTGGCAAAAGAGTAGGGTCCCCAAGCCACCTGTCTCCACCAAATTACATAGATAACTTTCAAATCATCCTGAAAACCTACAAATTTAGTCTGAGATTTAAAGAGAGAACAGCTGGAATGCTACAGTGAGAAGAGTTCGTGCTTCTATCAAGGTAGGAAGATGGAAAAAATTAAAGAAATAAAAAAGCATCCAAGGGGGAGGAGCCCCGAGAGGAGCTGGGATAGGGCCACACAGCGAGTGCCCCCAGGACAGGAAAGCCCCGTTCTCGGAGAAGCAGGAGCTTCACCAATCTTCCCAGACAGAAAGGCGCTGGCAGGGAGTTGGGCCAGGAACCAAGAGATGCGGGGATGCCCTCTGACTCCCAGGGGCACTAACAGAGGACATGGGCCCTGGGGAGAGCACGCCACACACCGCTGGGCCAAGCTCCCTAAGCGCTGCAACATGCACCCCGCAGGACCCTGGAAGCAGCGCCCGGGAGGCTCTGGCAGCGGCTCCGCTCGGAAGAGGCTTCTCGCCCCAGAGTGGGATTCCAGTGGCGATGGCCCCAGAGCCCAGGGTGCTGGGAGACACAGCCCAAGAACCGGTGCTTTGCCCGGGACAGAGGCTGGGAAGACACAGGACAACAAGGACGCTCCTGCCTCTGGACGGCCCTGAGCTGTGTAGATCCACGGCCCCTGCCCCTGGAGCATCCAGGCCCCTGCAGACTGAGAGCTCTGTAGTTACTGACGGAGCTGACTCCAGGGCTGGACAGCTGGCCGCTGCCACAGTTGTTTTTCCTCCTGGGGCATCACAGGAAAAACAGGATAAACAACTCCCACTTAGCCCTGTACCAGGCAGGGGGCGGAGCAGCTGCCCCAGGTGCTCACACCGGAGAATCAGCACAGTAGGCCACTCCCCTAGAAGACCACCTAGAAGGACAGGGGAAAAGCTAGTTATTGAACAAACAGCATTGAATAGCTCCAGGGGAAGTTGAGGGACATACAGTATATAGAATCAGAGGATACTCCCCCTTGTTTTTTGTTTTCTATGTGCTTCCCCACTTTTTTTTTCTACTTTTTTTTTTCTTTTTTCTCTTCTCTCTTTTTCTCCCTTTTCCAGTACAACTTGTTTTTGGCCACTCTGCATTGAGCAAAATGACTAGAAGGACAAACTCACCTCAAAATAAAGAATCAGAAACAGTCCTCTCTCCCACAGGGTTACAAAATTTGGATTACAATTCAATGTCAGAAAGCCAATTCAGAAGCACAATTAATAAGCTACTGGTGACTCTAGAAAAAAGCATAAAGGATTGAAGAGACATCATAACTGCAGAATTTAGATCTAATGAGGCAAAAATTAAAAATAAATTAAATTAGATGCAATCCAAACTAGAGGTACAAACAATAAGGGTTAACAAGGTAGAAGAACAAGTGAGTGACTTAGAAGACAAGTTGATGGCAAGGAAGGAAGCTGAGGAAAAAAGAGAAAAATAGTTAAAAGATCACGAGGATAAGTTAAGGGAAATAAATGACAGCCTCAGAAGGAAAAATCTACGTTTAATAGGGGTTCCCAAGGGTGCCGAAAGGGACAGAGGTCCAGAATATGTATTTGAACAAATCATAGCTGAGAACTTCCCTAACTTGGGGTAGAGAAACAGGCATTCAGATGCAGGAGATAGAGAGATCCCCCCCCCCAAAAAAATCAATAAAAACCGCTCAACACCTCAACATGCAATAATGAAACATGCAAATTCCAAAGATAAAGAGAAGATCCTTAAAGCAGTAAGAGACAAGAAATCTCTAACTTTTATGGGGAGAAATATTAGATTAAAAGCAGACCTCTCCACAGAGACCTGGCAGGCCAGAAAGGGCTGGAAGAATATATTCAGGGTCCTACATGAGAAGAACCTGCAGCCAAGAATACTTTATCCAGGAAGGCTCTCATTCAGACTAGAAGGAGAGATAAAGACCTTCCAAGATAGGCAGAAACTGAAAGAATATGTGACCACCAAGCTGGCTGTGCAAGAAATACTAAGGGGGATTCTGTAATAGATACAGGAAGTCCACGGGAATAATCCACAAAAACAGGGACTGAATAGGTATCATGATGACACTAAACTCCTATCTTTCAATAGTAACTCTGAACGTGAATGGGCTTAATGACCCCATTCAAAGGCGCAGGGTTTCAGACTGGATAAAAAAGCAAGACCCATCTATTTGCTGTCTACAAGAAACCCATTTGAGACATAAGGACACCTACAGCATGAAAATAAAAGGTTGGAAAACATGTAACATTCAAATGGTCTTCAGAAGAAAGCAGGGGTAGCCATCCTTATATGAGATAAGTAAGTTTATCCCAAAGACTAGTAACAGATGAAGAGGGACACTATTTCCTACTTCAAGGATGTATCCAAGAAGAGGACCTAACAATCATGACTGTTTATGCCCCGAATATGGGAGCTGCCAAGTATATCAGTCAATTAATAACCAACGTTAAGACATAGAAAATAATACACTAATGCTGGGAGACTTCAACACAGCTCTTTATACAAATGACAGCTATTCTAAGCACAACATCTCCAAAGAAAGAAAAGCTTTAAATGATACAATGACCTGATGGATTTCACAGATATTTACAGAACTTTACATCCAAATGCAACTGAATACATATTCTTGTCAAATGCACATGGAACTTTCTCCAGAATAGACCACATACTGGGTCACATATCAGTTCTTTACCAATACCAAAAGATTGGGAATGTCTCCTGCATGTTTTCAGACCATAATGCTTTTAAATAAGAACTAAATCACAAGAAGAAGTATGGAAGGATTTCAAACACATGGAGGTTAAGGACCATCCTGCTAAAAGATGAAAGGGTCAACCAGGAAATTAGAGAAGAATTAAAAAGATTCATGGAAACTAATGAGAATGAAGACACAACTGTTCAAAATCATTCAGGTACAGCAAAAGCAGTCCTGAAGGGGAAATACATCGCAATACAAGCATCCATCCAAAACCTGGAAAGAACTCAAATATAAAAGCTAACCTTTCACCTAAAGGAGCTAGAGAAAAAACAGCAAATATCCTACATCTAACAGAAGAAGAGAGTTGATAAAAATTCGAGGAGAACTAAATGAAATAGAGACCAGAATAACTGTGGAACAGATCAACAAAACCAGGAGTTGGTTCTTTGAAAGAATAAGATAGATAAAGCATTAGCCAGCCTTATTAAAAAGAAGAGAGAGAAGACTCAAATTAATAAAATCATGAATGAGAAAGGAGAGATCACTACCAACACCAAGGAAATACAAACGATTTTAAAAACATATTATGAACAGCTGTACGCCAATAAATTAGGAAATCTAGAAGAAATGGACGCATTTCTGAAAAACCACAAACTATGAAAACTGAAACAGGAAAAAACAGAAAACCTGAACAGGCCAATAACCAGGGAGGAAATTGAAGCAGTCATCAAAAACCTCCCAAGACACAAATGTCCAGGGCCAGATGGCTTACCTGGGGAATTCTATGAAACGTTTAAAGAAGAAACCATACCTATTCCACTAAAGCTGTTCGGAAAGATAGAAACATATGCAATACTTCTAAACTCGTTCAAAAAGGCCAGCATCACCTTAATTCCATAACCAGACCAAGACCCCACCAAAAAGAAGAATTATAGACCTGATGAAGATGGATGCAAAAATTCTTAACAAGATAGTAGCCAAGAGGACCCAACACTACATTAAGAACATTATTCACCATGACCAGGTGGGATTTATCCCCAGGATGCAAGGCTGCTTCAACACTCATAAAACAATCAATGTGATTGATCATATAAGCATGAGAAAAACCAAGAACCATAGGATCCTCTCAATAGATGCAGAGAAAGCATTTGACAAACTACAGTATCCATTCCTGATCAAAACTCTTCAGAGGGAGGGGCAAGATGGCAGAAGAGTAGGGTCCCCAAGTTACCTGTCCGCACCCAATAACCTAGATAACCTTCAAATCACACTGAAAACCTACGAATTCGGCCTGAGATTTAAAGAGAGAACAGCTGGAATGCTACAGTGAGAAGAGTTCACGCTTCTATCAAGGTAGGAAGATAGAAAAAAGAAATAAAGAAACAAAGGCATCCAAGGGGGAGGGGCCCCGCCAGGAGCCGGGTGAAGGCCGGGGCGAGTGCCCCCAGGGCAGGAAACCCCAGTCCCGGAGAAGCAGGAGCTTCACCAATCTTCCTGGACATAAAGGGGCTTGCAGGGAGTTAGAGCAGAACCCCTGGAGGGCGGGGATGACCTCAGGTTCCCTGGGACACTAACAGACCCCTGTGCCTCGGGGAGAGTGTGCCGAGCTCCCTAAAGGGCTGCAGCGCCTACACAGCGGGACCCGGGAGCAGCTCAGAGGGGCTCAGGCGGTGGCTGGCGGAGAGGGAGCTGCCCGGCTGGGAGCACGAATCCAACAGCAGGCACAGGAGCACAGGGGACACAGCCCAGAATCCAACCTCACCCTGGGACAGGCAGAGGCCAGGAGGCCCTAGGACAGCAAGGACGCTCCTGCCCCAAGCTGAGCAGATCAGCGGCCCCACCCCCAGAGCATCTAGGCTTCTGCAGAGGGAGAGCTCTGTAGCTACTATGGGAGCTGAATCCAGGGCTCTACAGCTGGCCACTGCCTCTGTGGTTGTTCCTCCTGGGGACTCACGTGGTAAACAACCCCCACCGAGCCCTGCAGAAGTCAGGGGGCTGAACAGCTCCCCCAACTGCTAACACCTGAAAATCAGCACAACAGGACCCTCCCCCAGAACAACTAGATGGACAAGTTCCAGGGGAAGTCAAGGGGCTTAAAGTATACAGAATCAGAAGATACGCCACTATGTTCTTTTTTTTAAAATTTAAATCTTAATTTTTTGCTTTTTGATTTCTGTTTGCTTCCTCCACCCCCTTTTTTTCCTTTCTTTCTTTTTCTTTCTCTTTTTATTCAATTTTCTACCTTATTCTCTTTTTTTCCTTTTCTCTTTTCTTTCCTTCTTTCTCTCCTCTCTTTCTCTCCTTTTCCCAATACAACTTGTTTTCGGCCACTCTGCACTGAGCAAAATGACTAGAAGGAAAACCTCACCTCAAAAGAAAGAATCAGAAACAGTCCTCTCTCCCACAGAATTACAAAATTTGGATTAAAATTCAATGTCAGAAAGCCAATTCCGAAGCACTATTATACAGCTCCTGGTGGCTCTAGAAAAAAGCATAAAGAACTCAAGAGACTTCATGACTGCAGAATTTAGATCTAATCAGGCAGAAATTAAAAATGAATTGAATGAGATGCAATCCAAACTAGAGGTCCTAACAACGAAATTTAATGACGTAGAAGAACGCGTGAGTGACATAGAAGACAAGTTGATGGCAAAGAGGGAAACTGAGGAAAAAAGAGAAAAACAATTAAAATATCATGAGGATAGGTTTAGGGAAATAAATGGCAGGCTCAGAAAGATATTCTATGTTTAAGGGGGTTCCCGAGGGTGCCGAAAGGGACAGAGGTCCAGAATATGTATTTGAACAAATCATAGCTGAAAACTTTCCTAATGTGGGAAGGGAAACAGGCATTCAGATCCAGGAAATAGAGATTCCCCCCCATAAATCAATAAAAAACGTTCAACACCTCGACATTTAATAGTGAAGCTTGCAAATTCCAAAGATAAACAGAAGATCCTTAAAGCAGCAAGAGACAAGAGATCCCTAAATGTTATGGGTGGAGTATTAGGGTAACAGCAGACCTCTCCACAGAGACCTGGCAGGCCAGAAAGGGCTGGCAGGATATATTCAGGGTCCTAAATGAGAAAAACATGCAACCAAGAATACTTTATCCAACAAGGCTCTCATTCAAAATGGCAGGAGAGATAAAGAGCTTCCAAGAGAGGCAGGAACTGAAAGAATGTGTGACCTCCAAACCAGCTCTGCAAGAAATTTTAAGGGGGACTCTTAAAATTCCCCTTTAAGAAGAAGTGTAGTGGAACAGTCCACAAAAACAAGGACTGAATAGATATCATGATGTCACTAAACTCATATCTGTCAATAGTAACTCTGAATGTGAACAGGCTTAAACCCCATCAAAAGGTGCAGGGTTTCAGACTGGTTAAAAAAGCAGGACCCATCTATTTGCTGTCTACAAGAGACTCATTTTAGACAGAAGGATACCTACAGACTGAAAATAAAAGGTTGGAGAACCATTTACCATTCAAATAGTCCTCAAAAGAAAGCAGGGATCGCCATCCTTATATCAGATAAACTAAAATTTACCCCAAAGTCTCTAGTGAGAGATGAAGAGGGACACTATATCAACTTAAAGGATCTATCCAACAAGAGGACTTAACAATCCTCAATATACATGCCCCGAATGTGGGAGCTGCCTAGCCTATCAATCAATTAATAACCAAAGTTAAGATATACTTAGATAATAATACACTTATACTTGGTGACTTCAATCTAGTGCTTTCTACACCCTATAGGTCTTCTAAACACAATATCTCCAAAGAAACAAGAACTTTAAATGATACACTGGACCAGATGGATTTCACAGATATCTACAGAACTTTACATCCAAACTCAACTGAATACGCATTCTTCTCATGTGCACATGGAACTTTCTCCAGAATAGACCACATACTGGGTCACAAATCGGGTCTGAACCGATACCAAAAGATTGGGATCATCCCCTGCAAATTCTAGACCAGAATGCCTTGAAATTAGAAGTAAATGACAACAAGAAGTTAGGAAGGACTTCAAACGTGTGGAGGACCATCTTGCTAAAAGATGAAAGGGTCATCTTGCTAAAAGATGAAACAGTCAACCAGGAAATTGGAGAAGAATTAAAAGATTCACAGAAACTAATGAGAATGAAGATACAACAGTTCAAAATATTTTGAATAGAGCAAAAGCAGTCCTGAAGGGGAAATACATCGCAATACAAACATCCACCAGAAAACTGGAAAGAACTCAAATACAAAAGCTAACCTTACACCTAAAGGAGCTAGAGAAAAAACAGCAAATAGATCCGACACCCAGCAGAAGAAGAGAGTTGATAAAGATTCGAGCAGAACTCAACGAAATCGAGACCAGAATAACTGTGGAACAGATCAACAAACCCAGGAGTTGGTTCTTTGAAAGAAGTAATAAGATAGATAAACCATTAGCCAGCCTTATTAAAAAGAAGAGAGAGAAGACTCAATATAATAAAATCATGAATGAGAAAGGAGAGATCACTACCAACACAAAGGAAATACAAACGATTTTAAAAACATATTATGAACAGCTCGACGCCAATAAATTAGGAAATCTAGAAGAAATGGATGCATTCCTGGAAAGCCACAAACTACCAAAACTGGAACGGGAAGAAATAGAAAACCTGAACAGGCCAATAACCAGGGAAGAAATTGAAGCAGTCATCAAAAACCTCCCAAGACACAAGATTCCAGGGCCAGATGGCTTCCCTGGGGAATTCTATGAAATGTTTAAAGAAGAAACCATACCTATTCTACTAAAGCTGTTTGGAAAGATAGAAGGAGATGGAGTACTTCCAAATTCGTTCTATGAGGCCAGCATCACCTTAATTCCAAAACCAGACATAGACCCCACCAAAAAGGAGAATTACAGACCAATATCCCTGATGAACATGTATGCAAAAATTCTCAACAAGATACTAGCCAATAGGATCCAACAACACATTAAGGAAATTATTTGCCATGACCAAGTAGGATTTATCCCTGGGACACAAGGCTGGTTCAACACTCATAAAACAATCAGTGTGATTCATCATATCAGCAAGAGAGAAACCAAGAACCATATGATCCTCTCATTAGATATAGAGAAAGCATTTGACAAAATACAGCATCCATTCCTGATCAAAACTCTGCAGAGTATAAGGATGGAGGGAACTTTCCTCAACATCTTAAAAGCCATTTACGAAAAGACCATAACAAATATCATTCTCAATGGGGAAGCAGTGGCAGCCATTCTCCTAAGATCAGGAACAAGACAGGGATGTCCACTCTAACTACTGCTATTCAACATAGTACTGGAAGTCCTAGCCTCAGCAATCAGACAACAAAAGGACATTAAAGGCATTCAAATTGGCAAAGAAGTCAAAGTCTCCCTCTTTGCCAATGACATGATACTCTACATAGAAAACCCAAAAGCCTCCATCCAAAGATTGCTAGAACTCATACAGCAATTTGACAGCATGGCAGGATACAGAATCAATGCCGAGAAATCAATGGCATTTCTATACACTAACAATGAGAGTGAAGAAAGAGAAATTAAGGAGTCAATCCCATTTACAATTGCACCCAAAAGCATAAGATATCTAGGAATAATCCTATCCAAAGAGGTAAAGGATCTATACCCTAAAAACTATAGAACACTCCTGAAAGAAATTGAGGAAGACACAAAAATATTCCATGCTCATGGATTGGCAGAATTAATATAGTGAAAATGTCAATGTTACCCAGGGCAATTTACACATTTAATGCAATCCCTCTCAAAATACCATGGAATTTTTTCAGAGAGTTAGAACAAATTATTTAAGATTGTATGGAATCAGAAAAGACCCCGAATAGCTTGGGGAATTTTGAAAAAGAAAACCATATCTGGGGGCATCACAATGCCATATTTCAGGTTGTACTACTAAGCTGTGGTCATCAAGACAGTGCGGTACTGGCACAAAAGCAGACACATAGATCAATGGAACAGAATAGAGAATCCAGAAGTGGACCCTCAACTTTATGGTCAACTAATATTCAATAAAGGAGGAAAGATTATCCATTGGAAGAAAGACAGTCTCTTCAATAAATGGTGCTGGGAATATTGGACATCCACATGCAGAAGAATGAAACTAGACCACTCTCTTTCACCATGCAGAAAGATAAACTCAAAATGGATAAAAGATCTAAATGTGAGACAAGATTCCATCAAAATCCTAGAGCAGAACACAGGCAACACCCTTTTTGAACTTGGCCACAGTAACTTCTTGCAAGATACATCCACGAAGGCAAAAGAAACAAAAGCAAAAATGAACTATTGGGACTTCATCAAGATAAGAAGCTTTTGCACAGCAAAGGATACAGTCAACAAAACTAAAAGACAACCTACAGAATGGGAGAAGATATTTGCAAATGATGTATCATATAAAGGGCTAGTTTCCAAGATCTATAAAGAACTTCTTAAATTCAACACCAAAGAAGCAAACAATCCAATCATGAAATGGGCAAAAGACATGAAGGGAAATCTCATAGAGGAAGAGATAGACATGGCCAAGACACACATGAGAAAATGCTCTGCATCACTTGCCATCAGGGAAATACAAATCAAAACCACAATGGATTCCACCTCACACCAGTGAGAATGGGGAAAATTAACAAGGCAGGAAACCACAAATGGAGAGGATGCAGAGAAAAGCGATCCCTCTTACACTGTTGGTGGGAATGTGAACTGGTGCAGCCACTCTGGAAAACTCTGTGGAGGTTCTTCAAAGAGTTTAAAATAGACTTGTCCTATGATCCAGCAATTGCACTGTTGGGGATTTACCCCAAAGATACAGATGCAATGAAACGCCGGGACACCTGCACCCCAATGTTTATAGCAGCAGTGTCCATAATAGCCTAACTGTGGAAGGAGCCTCGGTGTCCATCGAAATATGAATGGATAAAGAAGATGTGGTTTATGTATACAAGGGAATATTACTAAGCCATTAGAAATGACAAACACCCACCATTTGTTTCAACGTGGATGGAACTGGAGGGTATTATGCTGAGTGAAACAAGTCAATCAGAGAAGGACAAACATCATATGTCCTCATTCATTTGGGGAATATAAATAATAGTGAGAGGAAATAGAAAGGAAGGGAGAAGAAATGGGTAGGAAATATCAGAAAGGGAGACAGAACATAAAGACTCCTAACTCTGGGAAACAAACTAGTGGTGGTGAAGGGGAGTAGGGCAGGGAGTGGGGGTGAATGGGTGATGGGCACTGGGGTGGGGTCACTTGACGGGATGATCACTGAGTGTTATTCTGTATGTTGGCAAATTGAATACTAATAAAAAATAAATTTATTATTAAAAAAACTCTTCAGAGGGTAGGGATAGAGGGAATATTCCTCTGGATTGTAAAAGCCATCTGTGACAAGCCCACAGCAAATATAATTCTCAGTGGGGAAACACTGGGAGCCTTTCCCGTAATATCAGGAACAAGACAGTGATGTCCATTGTCACCATTGTCATTCAACATAATATCAGAGTCCTAGGCTCAGCAATCAGACAACAACAACAACAACAACAACAAAATAAAACGCACTCCAATTGGCAAATAAGTAGTGAAACTCTCCCTTTTTGCAGATGACATGATACTGTACATAGAAAAACCCACAAGACTCCATGCCAAGATTGCTAGAACTCAAACAGCAATTCAGCAGTATGGCCGAATACAAAATCAGTGCCTGGAAATCAGTGGCATTCGTATCCACTAGCAATGAGACTGAAGAAAGAGAAATTAAGGAGTTGATCCCATTTACAATTGTACACAAAAGCTTAAGATACCTAGGAATAAACCTAACCAAAGAGGTAAAGGATCTCTACCCTAAAAACTACAGAACGCTTGTGAAAGAAATTGAGGTAGACACAAGAAGATGGAACAATATTGCATGCTCATGGATTGGAAGAAAAAATATTTTGATAATGTCTATTCTCTCCAGGGCCATTTACACATTTATGCAATCCCTATCAAAATACCATAGACTTTCTTCAGAGACTTGGAACAAATTATATTAAGGATTGTGTGTTATCACACTGGGTGTTTTATTATATGTTGGCCAATTGAACACCAATAAAAAATAAATTAGAAAAATGAATTTTGTTTTTTTTTTATTTTTTTTTAAATTTATGATAGTCACAGAGAGAGAGAGAGAGGCAGAGACACAGGCGGAAGGAGAAGCAGGCTCCATGCACCAGGAGCCCAATGTGGGATTCGATCCCGGGTCTCCAGGATCGCGCCCTGGGCCAAAGGCAGGCGCTAAACTGCTGCACCACCCAGGGATCCCGAAAAATGAATTTTGTTGAATCAGAAAAGACCCTGAATAGTCAGGGGAATATTAAAAAAAAAAACATTTCTGGGGGCATCAGAATGCCAGATTTCAGGTTGTACTACAAAGTTGTGGTCATCAAAACAGTGTGGTACTGGAACAAAATCAGACACATACATCAATGGAACAGAATAGAAATCCAGAACTGGACCCTCAACTTTATGGTCAACTAATATTCGAAAAAGCAGGAAAGACTATCCACTGGAAAAAAGACAGTCTCTTCAATAAATCGTGGTGGGAATATTGGACATCCACGTGTAGAAGAATTAAACTAGACCATTATCTTACACCATACACAAAGATAAACTCAAAATGGATGAAAGATCTAAATGTAAGACAAGAATCCTTCAAAATCCTAGAGGAGAAGACAGGCAACACCTTCTTTGCGCTTGGCCACAGCAACTTCTTGCAAGATACATCCATGGAGGCAAGGGAAACAAAAGGAAAAATGAATTACTGTGACTTCATCAAGATAACAAGCTTCTGTACAGCTAAAGAAACAGTCCACAAAACTAAAGGGCAACCTACAGAATGGGAGAAGATATTTGAAAATGACCTGTCAGATAAAGGGCAAGTATTCAGTGTCCATAAAGAACTTATGAAACTCAACAGCAAAGAAAGAAACAATCCAATCATGAAATGGGCAGAAGACATGAACAGAAATTTCACAGAGGAAGACATAGACATGGCCAACAAGCACATGAGAAAATGTTCCACCTCATTGGCCATCAGGAAAATACAAATCAAAAGCACAATGAGATACCACCTCACACCAGTAAGAATGGTGAAAATTAACAAGACAGGAGACAACACCTGTTGCAGAGGATGTGGAGAAAGTCGAGCCCTCTTGCACTGTTGGTGGGAATGTGAAATGGTGTAGCCACTCTGCAAAACTGTGTGGAGGTTCCTAAAAGCATTAAGAATAGATATGCCCTACGACCCAGCAATTGCATTCCTGGGGATTTACGCCAAAGATAAAGATGCAGTGAATGCCAGGACACTTGCACCCCAATTTTTATAGCAGCAATGTCCACAATAGTCAAACTGTGGAAGGAGCCTCGGTGTCCATTGAAAGATGAGTGGATAAAGAAGATGTGGTTTATGTATACAATGGAATATTGCTCAGCCATTAGAAACGACAAATACCCACCATTTGCTTCAATGTGGAAGGAGTTGGAGGGTATTATTCTGAGTGAAGTGAAAGGGAATAAGGGAAAGGAGTGAAAATATCAGTGAGGGTTACAAACATGAGATACACTTAATTCTGGGAAACAAACAAGGGGTAGTGGAAAGGGAGGTGACCATGGGTTGGGGTGACTGGGTCATGGGCACTGAGGGGGACACTTGGTGGGTAGAGGCCTTGGTCTTATCGTATATGTTGGCAAATTGAACTCCAATAAAAAGAATTTTTAAAAAAGACAGCTTGAGCGTGGTACAAAAACAGACACATAGATCAGTGTAATAGAATAGCGAACCCAGAAATGGGCCCTAAACCCAATGGACAACTAATACTTGACAAAGCAGGAAAGACTATGCATTGGAAAAAAGGACAGTCACTTCAATAAATGGTGGGGGGAAAAATTGGACGTCCACATGCAGAAGAATGAAACTAGACCATTATCTTACACCATAAACAAAGATAAACCCAAGATGGATGAAAGATCTAAATGTGGGACAAGAATCCATCAAAATCCTAGAGGAGAACACAGGAAACACCCTTTTTGAGCTTGGCCACAGCAGCTTCTTCCAAGATACATCTATGAAGGCAAGGGAAAGAAAAGCAAAAACGATCTATTGGGACTTCAAGATAAAAACCTTCTGCACAGCAAAGGAAACAGTCAACAAAACTGAAAAACCACCTACACAATGGGAGAAGATATTTGCAAATGACCTATCAGATAAAGGGCCATGATCCAAGATCCTTAAAGAACTCATTCAACTCAACAGCAAAGAAACAAACAATCCAATCATTAAATGCGCAAAAACATGAACAGAAATGTCACCAAAGAGACATACACATGGCCCACTAGCACCTGAGAAAATGCTCCACATCATTGCCATCTTGAAATACAAATCAAAAGCACAATGAGATCACTTTACTCCTGAGAATGGTGAAAATTAGTGAGACAGGAGACAGCAAATGTTTGGAGAGGATGTGGAGAAAGGGGAACCCTCTTGCACTGTTGGTAGGAATGTGAACTGCTACAGCCACTCTGGAAAACTGTTTGGAGGTTCCTCAAAGAGTTAAAAATAGATCTGCCCTACAACCCAGCAATTGTACTGCTGGGGATTCACCCCAAAGATACAGATGCAGTGAAATGTCAGGACACCTGCACCCCGATGTTTAGAGCAGCAATGTCCATAATAGATAAGCTGTGGAAGTATCGTCAGTGTCCATCGAAAGATAATGGATAAAAAAGGTGTGGTATATGTGTACAATGGAATATTACTCAGCCATTAGAAATGACAGACACCCACCATTTGATTCAACGTGGATGGAACTGGAGGGTATTATGCTGAGTGAAATAAGTCAATCAGAGAAGGATAAACAGTATATGGTTTCATTCATTTGGGGCATATAAAAATAGTGAAAGGGAATAAAAGGGAAAGGAGAGAAATGAATAGGAAATGTCAGTGAGGGGGACTGAACATGAGAGACACCTAACTCTGGGAAATGAACAATGGTTGGTGGAAACGGAGGTGGGCGGGGGGTTGGGGTGACTGGGTGATGGGCAGTGAGGGGGGTACTTAACAGGATGAGCCCTGGGTGTTATGCTATATGTTGACAAATCAAATTCCAATAAAAATATACAAAAAACAGACAATCCAGATTAAAAAAGAAGATAAAACAGTAAGTGGCAAAAAAATTTAACTGAAGGAAAGAGTGGCTCAGCTACAACTGCAGTGAATATACAGCACACTAGGAACCACTCCTAAAAGGCTAGGTTCTGGTAAATAAAGGACACACACTGGAAGGCAATGCAGGACCACTTCTTCATAGAGCCATTATTTTCAAGAGCTCGAGAGAATTGTCTTTCCTAACACATTGAAGTAGACACAGAAAGTTACAAATGAAAAGAGAAGAATATGTCCCAAATGAAAGAACAGAACAAAATAACAGCAAGAGACCCAAGCAAAGCAGAGTTAAGTAATATGCCTAAGAGCAAACTTAAACTTATGATCAACCATAAAGATTCTCACTGGACTTAATAGTAGAGGACATCAATGAGACCACTAACTCTGAGAAAAAAAAGAACCAGTCATAGATGAAGAACACAATAAATGAAATTAAAGATAAACTAGATAGAGTAAAGCAAACAGATCAAATCAGCCACCTGGAAGGCATAGTAGTGGAAAACATACAAGCTGAGTAGGTTGAGAGAAACAAAACATATGCACAATGAAAATAGACATGGAAAACTCTGTGACAACTACAAACATAATAACATTAGTATTATAGGGATACCAGAAGAATAAGAAAAAGAACATGGGGCAAAAAATTTCTTTAAAGAAATTATAGGTGAAAACTTCCCAAATCTGGAAAAGGAAGCAGAAATTCAGATTCAGGAGGCACAGAGAGCTCCCAATAAAATCAACCCAAGGAGGTCCACACCAAGATAGATAGTAATTAAAATGGAAAAAGTAGGAGTGCCTGGGTGATTCAATTGGTTAAGCAGCCAAGTCAATTTCAAGTCAGGTCATAATTTTCAGGGCCCTGAGATTGAGTCCTGAGTCAGGCTCCATGCTCAGCAAGGAGTCTGATTTAGATTCTCTCTTCCTCTGTTCCTCCCTCTTTCTCTGTGTCTCTCTTTATCTAAAATAAATACATCTTTTAAAAAATGGTAAAGGTAGTGATAAAGAGAAAAATTTAAAAGAAGCAAAACAAAAGAAGATAGTTACATACAAATGAAACCCCACAAGGATATCAGCATATTTTTTTCCAATTTTAAACTTATTTATGATTGATATATAAAAAGTCATACATATTTAATGTATACAACTTGATGAGTTTGGAGATAAGTACACATCCATGAAACAATCACCACAATCTATGCCATGAACATTTCCATTACCACCAAAAGATTCCTACTGCCCCTTTATAATTATCATTATTACTGATAATACAACATAAGATACACTCTCAGCAAATATTTAGTATATAATTTGGTATTGTTAACCATAGGCTTTATACTGTATAGCAGCTCTCTAGAACTTATTCATTTTGTATACATGAAACTTCATATCCTTTGAATAATACCTCCCCATGCCCCCCCCCACCACAGTGATTGGTGACCACCACTGCACTTTCTGTTTCTATGAGTCTATTTTAGATTTCTCATATAAGTGGGATCATGCAGTATTGTTCTTCTATGACTGGCTTATTTCACTAAGCAGGATGTCCTTCAGGTTCATCCATGTTGCCACAAGTTTCAGGATTTCCTTTTTTCTAAGGCTGAATAGTATTACTTTGTATGCATATACCATATATTCTTTATCAATTCACCTATTGATGGACACTTAGTTGGATTCTATATCTTGGCTACGATCATGGGTGTGCAGTATCTTTTTGAGATCCTGATTTCATTTCCTTTGAATATATACCCAGAACTGCGATTGTTTGATCATATAGTAACTGTATTTTTTTTTAATTTTTGAGGGATCTCTATATTGTTCTCCATAATGGTCACAGCAATTTGTATTCCCACCATCAGCAAATTTTTCAGCAGAAATTTTACAGGCCAGAAGGGTCTGGCATGACATATTCAAAGTGATGAAAGGGAAAATATCTGCAAGCCAGTATACTCTAATCAGCAAGGCTATCATTCAGAATACAAAGAGACATTAATAGCTTCTCAGATTAACAAAAATTAAAGGAATTAGTGACTACTAAACTAGCCCTACAAGAAATGTTAAAGGGGACTCATTAAGTGGAAAGGAAAGACCATAAGCATGAGTAAGAAAAGTAAGAAACACAAAATCATCAAAAATAAGTATATCTATAAATATAAATCAAGAGACTCTCAAAATAAAAGGAAATAAAGTATGAAACCATATACCTCAAATGTAGATAAGAGTAATGGATGGGTACAAACTTAAGTGACCATCACCTTAATATATACTGCTATATGAAATGTTATATACAAACCAAATGGTAACCAGAAATAAAAAAATCAATGATAGATATGTGAAAGATAAAGAGAAAATAATCCAAGTATATCACTAAAGAAAACCAACTAATCATGAAAGAAGAGAGCAAGATAGTAACAAAGAAAACTACAAAACAACCAGAAAATCAGAAACAAAATGGTAATAAAGACATATTATCAAAAATTACTTTGAATTTAAGTGCATTAATTCTCCAAACAAATCACATAGGATGACAGAAGAGATTTAAAAAAAACACAAACAAACAAGACCCATCTCTATGCTGCCTACTCATATCAAACCTAAAGACACATGCAGATTGAAAGCAAAAGAATGGAGAAGCATCCCATCATGCAAAGGTTTGTAAAAAAAATTATTGTAGCAATACTTATTTTGGACAAAATAGACTTGAAAACAAAGATGGTAATAAGAAACAAAGACAAAGAGTATATAATAAAGAGAACAAACCAACAAGAAGATTAAACAATTATAAATATTTATGCACCCAACCTGGGTGCACCTCAATACTTAAAATCGTTAATAGCAAATAGAAAAGAAGAAATCAATACTAGCAGTAAGGACCTAACATACAACTTACATCAATGGACAGATAGTCCAAACAGAAACTCAACAAGGATATAGTGGCTTTGAATGACACACTGGAACAGATGGACTTGACAGATATATTCAGAATAACCCATCCTAAAACAGCAGAATACACAGTTTTTTCAAGTGTACAAGAAAAATTCTCCAGAATCGACCACATATTAGGCTACTGACTTGAAATCATTTGAGAACTAAAATATCTCTTTTTCCCAAAGTTCTGCAAACTAAATATAAATGACTTTATATATAAAGAAATAAACATAATAGCTCATGCATAGACAACCTTTGTGCTATTGCTCTATGACCCACTCAAAAGACCACCAGAGACATTTAAACTATAAACCAGGAAGACCAATCAGGTTGCCCCTAGCTGTCTTCTCTCTATCTGAAGATATTTCAAGTTTGACATCTACAAGAATTATCAACTGGCTACACTCAGAACCCAGAAAGTGGGTTACCATTTGATCCAAACATTAAGAACCGATTTTCTTTTGTTTCCATAGAAATGGAACCTGATTCAACACCTGATTTCTTTGAACCATAGGCCTAACTTTGAAAATAAACCAGCATCATAATCTCCTCAAATGAGTTTGACTGAACTAACCTATTATCAGAACTAAGGGATTAAAAAAAAGAACTAAGGGATTAGATCAAAGAAATGAAACCACCTATCAGCTCAAATTTTAATATGTAAAACCCCCAAGGATGTTTCAAATGGGGGTACTGGGGGTGTGTGCCTGTGTGGCTCAATGGTTGAGCATCTGCATTCGGCTCAGGGTGTGATCCTGCAGTCTTGGCATTGAGTCCCACATCATGTTCCTTTGGGGAGCCTACTTCTCTTCTGCCTATGTCTCTGCCTCTGTGCGTCTCTCATGAATAAATAAATAAAAATCTAAAAAGAAACAAGTTCTTTATGATCTATAAAGAACTTCTTAAACTCAACAGTAAAGAAACAAACAATCCAATCATGAAATGGGCAAAAGACATGAACAGAAATCTCACAGAGGAAGACATAGACATGGCCAACAAGCCCATGAGAAAATGCTCCGCATCACTTGCCATCAGGGAAATACAAATCAAAACCACCATGAGATACCATCTCACACCAGTGAGAATGGGGAAAATTAACAAGGCAGGAAACCACAAATGTTGGAGAGGATGTGGAGAAAGGGGAGCCCTCCTGCACTGTTGGTGGGAATGTGAACTGGTGCAGCCACTCTGGAAAACTGTGTGGAGGTTCCTCAAAGAGTTAAAGATAGAGCTGCCCTATGACCCAGCAACTGCACTACTGGGGATTTACTCCAAAGATACAGATACAATGAAATGCCGGGACACCTGCACCCCGATGTTTATAGCAGCAATGTCCACAATAGCCAAACTGTGGATGGAGACTTGGTGTCCATCGAAAGATGAATGGATAAGGAAGATGTGGTATATGTATACAATGGAATATGACTCAGCCATTAGAAACGACAAATATCCACCATTTGCTTCGACGTGGATGGAACTGGAGGATATTATGCTGAGTGACGTAAGTCAATCGGAGAAGGACAAACATTATATGGTCTCGTTCATTTGGGGAATATAAAAAATAGTGAAAGGGAATAAAGGGGAAAGGAGAAAAAATGAGTGGGAAATGTCAGAAAGGGAGACAGAACATGAGAGACTCCTAATTCTGGGAAACGAACTATGGGTGGTGGAAGGGGAGGTGGGCAGGCGGTAGGGGTGACTGGGTGACGGGCACTGAGGGGGGCGCTTAAGGGGATGAGCACTGGGTGTTATTCTATATGTTGGCAAATTGAACACCAATAAAAAATAAATTTATTAAAAAAATAAAAAATAAAAAAATAAAAAGAAACAAATGGGGATACTAAAGGGGTTCAGGACAGGTCCTCCACCCATAACATGTACTTTGGAATGTGGATTATTTTGAGCTGAAAGCACTTGAGACCCTGCAGGCTCAAAAGAAACGTCTGCCTCCTCCCCTTTAACTACATAGAAGAATATAAATTGGGAGTCTTTCCCAGAATAAGGGTTATTAACTGAGATAAATTTCACCTGGGTGACCCATCTGTATGGGAAAAACAAACATCTAATTACCAAAAATATGTTCTTATCACCCTGTGAGATGCATTCCTTTCCTCTGAAATCCCAGACCCTTCTTAGTACAGAATGACATCTATACCTCATTTTGCCTGTCTTTAGAATTTCCATGTCTATGTGGATTCCCTGTATGTACACCTATTACATTTGATTTTTTTTTCTCTTAATCTGTCTCATGTCAGTTTGATTCTTAGTCCAGCTACAAAAGTCTTTGAGGGGACAGGAATTATTGCTCCCTGACAAGTTATATCGTCTAATGCACTATGCAATTTTAAATGTCTCCAGAACTGAGACATCCACTCTTTCATCATCAATTACAAATATGGAATTAATATATAAAATTACCTTCACATAAATTTACCCTTCCTTCTTTCCTTCCTTCTTTCTTTCTTCCTTCCTTCCCCCCTCCCTCCCTCCCCCTCTCTTTTTTCCTTTTCTTTTGTTCTTTTTTTTTTTGCCTATGAACCTTAGTTATATTTTTGAAACTTCCCTAACTGCTTTTATTTTTACCTTATTTATGGCTCTATACCTTTCACAGATGTGTTGAAAATACCATGTCCTGAATTTTTCTATGCTTACTAGTAGTAGTAATTCTGCGAAATTGCATGTTATTAACACAGGTAGTACATTATAAAGATGAAAAGGCCAGGATCCAAAATAAGACTGCCTGGATTTGAGTCCTGGCTCTGCCATACACATCACTCTCATTTTCCTCATCTGTAAAATGAGGACAGTGCTCACTTTGGAAGCACATATACTGAAATTGGAACAATATAAAGGAGACTAGCATGGCCCCTGTGCAAGGATGACATGCAAATTCATGAAGCATTCCATATTTTTTTGGACATTAAGGCGAGCACGTGATATAATGAGCACTGGATATTATATAAGACTGACAAATCACTGAACTCTACCTCTGAAACCAATAATACACTATATGTTAATTAACTGAATTTAAATTAAAAAATAAAATGAGGATAATCAAAGCACATGTGTAACTTCTAGAAGATTAACAGATACATGCTCACATATTAATTTTAATTATGATCTCCAGAGTATACCAAAGAACATGTGTTTTCAAAGGAAAAACAGAGTGGTATAAATATATAATATTAGTATATATATGGCATAAATATAATTATATTATATATAGATATAAATATGGTCATTTAATTTTAGTAAAATCATCAGATTATTTATATAACGTATTTTCTACCACTCCTTATTAAAAAAATCCCAATCACTTCAAATTACCTTGGACATGGTATGGTAAAAGAGAAAAAGCAAGATTTTTATTTAGAAAACCTCTACAGTTTCTCCCACTATTCAAATTTAGAACATCTCTGTGCAATCTTTCATAAGCTGAAAGGTTTCATAAACCTTTTTTATATTGTATAAAGCAAAGAGTATCCTCTGTATTCCAAAAGTTTGCATTAAGCCACTTCATCTTTAAGAAAGACTTGCATTAATACCTGGTTTTGCTAGCCAAAGTAAATCTGAGAGGATTTTCACTTTTGCAGAAAAAAGCTGTTACCATACTAATGTAGGTCTTTTGTAAAAGCAAAGATGGGTAATATCTATATTCAAATTCTAGCTCTAACATTTACATGCTGTGTAACCGCATACAAAATTCTTATCTCTTTGAGCCTCATTCTCTTCATTTGTAAAATAAGGATAATAATAGTATTCCCTCATAAGATTGTTATGAGGTTTAAATAACTGGAAATAATAATAGACATTTTTATGTTAAATGTTCAAAAATATTCAGAGCTCTGCATAATCAGACTTCCTGGGTTCATATCTGTGATGGTTAATTTTCTGTGTGAACTTGAAAGTTGTTTTTGGATGACATTGACATTTAAATCATTGGGTTTTGAGTAAGTATATTGCCTTTCGTTATGTTTATGTACCTCATCCAATCAGTTGTAAGCTTGAATAGAACAACAACAAAACCCTCCCAGAGCAAGAAAGAATTCTCCAGAAGACTGTTTCTGGACTTTATCTGTACCATTGGCTCTTCAGGATCTCAATTACTGCCAGCTCACACTGTAGATTTGGACTAGCAAGCCATTATAATTGCCTGAGCCAATTTCTTATCATAAATCACTTCTCAAAATATACACATTCTATTGGTTTTGTTTCTCCACAGAGCCTTAACTAATAGAATATCCCAGCTTTGCAGTTTACTAACTGACTTTGTTCTAGTTATTTAGCCACTCTGAGTCTTAGTTTTTCATCTACAAAATGAAAATAATGTTTGCCTTACTTGCTTGTTGTAAGAATTAACCAAGTTAGAATCTATAAAGTGGCTAACCCACTATTTAGCACCTAGGAAATTATCGTTAAATGAGTTTCATGGAGTCCCTGAAAACAGAAGACACTATTTCCCCATATAAGGATGTGTCTGTTTTCAGTTATTTTGTCCAAGAACTAATAGAACATGGATATATAAACAGTCTCTTCAAAGCAAAATACATGACTGTCAGGATAAATTATTTCAGAAAAGTGAGGTAAGTCCCATAGATAAAAATTTAGTTTATGAAAAAAGTTTCCCTATTTTCTCAGATCCAGCCATTTTCTCAGACCCACTAGGGCCACAATATGTGTGGTCAATGAAATCTTAGGGAACTTGAGCCATGAGAAAACTATGCCAATATATGTTACATCCTGTTCTGCCCTGTGTGGTCCCTAATTCAGGTCAGTTTCTAGATCCTGATTTTCTTGCCTCACCATTTTCTGAGAAGGCATTTATGTATCCCCATGACACTAGTTTATTATTTTTTTTAAAAAGTACTAAAAAAGATTTGCTTATTTTCTAGTATAGACCAGTCTATTATATCTTGCATTGCTAGTTGCAACCTACTCGATTAGTTTTACAATTCATTAGTCGGTCACTAACCAGAGCTTGAAAACACTGCTCTTTATACTGCTTTGTGAAAAATGTGTTTAACTTTTGCTACCCCTCCCTGCCATATATTCTAGTCAATCCTTCCTTTCCGCATGGGATGCCATTCGTTTTTTTAAGTGCTGAAAAGCCACTCCCATTCACTTCCTTTCTGGTACCTTCTGCTCATTCTACATACCCTTCCTGTTTTTTTTGTGCATGGTAATTGGCTCTGTCACACTTTAAGCATGTGATTCTTAGAACAACAATGCTGAAAGTCAAGAAAAGTGATCTGTTTTAGGTCTAAGAAATGGTGACAAATCCATAAATTTTGTTCCATTCTGGAGCAGAAAAACCAATACTATTAGTTTTTTTTTTAATTGCTGTATAACAAATTACCACAAAATTAATGGTTTTAAAGAAATACCATTTCCACTGGTCAGGTGCCAGGAACAGCTTAGTTGGGTCATCTGCTTAGCATCTCACCAGAATGAAATCAAGGTGTTGGCTGGGGCTGTGATCTCATCTGGGGCTCAAGTTCCTGCTCCAAGATCACTGGTTGCTGGCAGAGTTCAGTTCCTTCTGGCTATGTCTATCAAACTCATGGTGGCTGGCTTCTTCAAGGTCTGGAGTAGAATCTTTTCAGGAGTGACTTAGTCCCTTTTTGAAGAGCCCACGGGATTACACCACACCTACCTAGGATAATCTCCCTCATGATTAGCTGTAAGTCAACTGGTTAGTAGCCTAATCGTGATAGTGATATCCCATTCCCAGTTCCTGCTCATACTTAAGGGGGTGGAAATCATAGAGGATATATACATTAAGCCTTAAGAATTATATTAGAATTTAGTTTACCACACCAATCATCTCAATTTTCCAAGATATGCCCTGGGTTTAGCAATGAAAATCCCACATCCCCAGGGAAGAACTTCAGTCACAGGCAAACTGATATACTGGTCACATTATCAATGGAACCCAGGCATGTAATTTGTTCCTGTTCTCCTCTGATACAGTGTTTGTAAAGAACATTGAAGTGTGCCAAAAGTCAGACGCCTCAGAGTCAGCATCATAGAAACACTTGACCCAAAACATATATTTTTCTTGGTCATATTCCACCTACTGCACACACTGAACAATATTCACAAATGAAACAGTTTGGAGAGGGAAGGAAAATCACATTTTTACAGTTCTTTTTGAACACACTATGTGTGTCAAATAATAAATATAGTATTACCTCAGTGATATAACTTTTTTCTGATTGTAGGCAACAACAGGTCAAGTCAGAAGCATATTAGAACAAATATAATTTAAATTTTAAAAAAATTATTAGGAAGCATACATTTTATTATTTAATAATTTTTTATTTTTTTAATTTTTAAAAATGTCCTATAAAATTATTTTTATTGGTGGTCAATTTGCCAACATATAGAATAACACCCAGTGCTAATCCCATCAAGTGCACCCCTCAGTGCCCATCACCCAGTCACCTCCAACCCCCGCCCACCTCCCCTTCTACCACCCATAGTTCGTTTCCCAGAGTTAGGAGTCTCATGTTCTGTCTCCCTTTCTGATACTTCCCACTCATTTTATTCCTTTCCCTTTATTCCCTTTCACTATTTTTTATATTCCCCAAATGAATGAGACCATATAATGTTTGTCCTTCTCCGACTGACTTACTTCACTCAGCATAATACCCTCAAGTTCCATCCACGTCGAAGCAAATGGTGGATATTTGTCGTTTCTAATGGCTGAGTCATATTCCATTGTATACATATACCACATCTTCCTTATCCATTCATCTTTCGATGGACACCAAGTCTCCATCCACAGTTTGACTATTGTGGACATTGCTGCTATAAACATCGGGGTGCAGGTATCCCGAGTTTCATTGTATCTGTATCTTTGGAGTAAATCCCCAGCAGTGCAGTTGCTGGGTCATAGGGCAGCTCTATCTTTAACTCTTTGAGGAACCTCCACACAGTTTTCCAGAGTGGCTGCACCAGTTCACATTCCCACCAACAGTGCAGAAGGGTTCCCCTTTCTCCACATCCTCTCCAACATTTGTGGTTTCCTGCCTTGTTAATTTTCCTGATTCTCACTGCTGTGAGGTGGTATCTCTTTGTGGTTTTGATTTGTATTTCCCTGATGGCAAGTGATGCAGAGCATTTTCTCATGTGCGTGTTGGCCATGTCTATGTCTTCCTCTATGAGATTTCCCTTCATGTCTTTTGCCCATTTCATGATTGGATTGTTTGCTTCTTTGGTGTTGAATTTAAGAAGTTCTTTATAGATCTTGGAAACTAGCCCTTTATATGATACATCATTTGCAAAAATCGTCTCCCATTCTGTAGGTTGTCTTTTAGTTTCGTTGACTGTATCCTTTGCTGTGCAAAAGCTTCTTATCTTGATGAAGTCCCAATATAGTTCATTTTTGCTTTTGTTTCTTTTGCCTTCATGGATGTATCTTGCAAGAAGTTACTGTGGCCGAGTTCAAAAAGGGTGTTGCCTGTGTTCTTCTCTAGGATTTTGATGGAATCTTGTCTCACATTTAGATCTTTCATCCATTTTGACTTTATCGTTGTGTGTGGTGCAAGAGAGTGGTCTAGTTTCATTCTTATGCATGTGGATGTCCAATTTTCCCAGCACCATTTATTGAAGAGACCGTCTTTCTTCCAATGGATAGTCTTTCCTCCTTTATCGAATATTAGTTGACCATAAAGTTCAAGGTCCACTTCTGGGTTCTCTATTCTGTTCCATTGATCTATGTGTCTGTTTCTGTGCCAGTACCACACTGTCTTGATGACCACAGCTTTGTAGTACAACCTGAAATCTGGCATTGTGATGCCCCCAGCTGTGGTTTTCTTTTTTAAAATTCCCCTGGCTATTCGGGGTCTTTTCTGATTCCACACAAATCTTAAAATAATTTGTTCTGACTCTCTGAAGAAAGTCCATGGTATTTTGAGAGGGATTGCATTAAACGTGTAAATTGCCCTGGGTAACATTGACATTTTCACAATATTAATTCTGCCAATCCATGAGCATGGAATATTTTTCCATCTCTTTGTGTATTCCTCAATTTCTTTCAGAAGTGTTCTGTAGTTTTTAGAGTATAGATCCTTTACCTCTTTGGATAGGATTATTCCTAGGTATCTTCTGCTTTTGGGTGCAATTGTAAATGGGATTGACTCCTTAATTTCTCTTTCTTCAGTCTCATTTCTAGTGTATAGAAATGCTACTGACTTCTGGGCATTTATTTTGTATCCTGCCGCACTGCGAAATTGCTGTATGAGTTCTAGCAATCTTGGGGTGGAGGCTTTTGGGTTTTCCATGTACAGTGTCATGTCATTTGCAAAGAGGGAGAGTTTGACTTCTTCTTTGCCAATTTGAATGCTTTTTATTTCTTTTTGTTGTATGATTGATGAGGCTAGGACTTCTAGTACTATGTTGAATAGCAGTGATGAGAGTGGACATCCCTGTTTTGTTCCTAATCTTAGGGGAACGGCTCCCAGTGTTTCCCCTTTGGGAATGCTATATGCTGTGGGCTTTTTAGATGGCTTTGAAGATGCTGAGGAATGTTCCCTCTCTCCCTACCCTCTGACGAGTTTTGATCAGGAATGGATGTTGTCGTTTGTCAAATGCTTTTTCTGCATCTATTGAAATGTTCTTATGGTTCTACTTTTTTTCTGTTGCTGATATGATGAATCACATTGTTTGTTTTAGGAGTGTTGAACCAGCCTTGCATCTCAGGGATAAATACCACTTGGTCATGGTGAATAATCTTCTTATTGCATTGTTGGATCCTATTGGCTAATATCTTGTTGAGAATTTTGCATTTGTGATCATCAGGGATACTGGTCTATAATTCTCCTTTTTGGTTGGGTCTTGGTCTGGTTTTGCAATTAAGGTGATACTGGCCTCATAAAACGAGATTGGAATTATTCTGTCCCTTTCTATCTTTCAGAACAGCTTTAGTAGAATAGGTATTCTTTAAAAATTTGATAGAATTCCCCTGAGAAACCCTCTGGCCCTGGACTTTTGTGTATTTGGAGGTTTTTGATGACTGCTTCAATTTCCTCCTGGTTATTCGCCTGTTCAGGTTTCCTATTTCTTCCTGTTCCAGGTTTGGTCATTTGTGGTTGTCCAGATATGTGTCCATTTCTTTTAGATTGCCTAATTAATTGGTGTATAGCTGCTCATAATATGTTTACAAATTCATTTGTATTTCCTTGGTATTGGTTGTGATCTCTCCTTTTTCATTTGTGGATTTCTTTAATTTGAGTGTATTCTCTTTTGTTTCTAATAAGGCTGGCTAATGGTTTATCTGTATTATTAATTCTTTGAATTAACCAACTCCTGGTTTTGTTTATCTGTTCTACAGTTCTTCTGGTCTCTATTTCATTGAGTTCTGCTCCAATCTTTATTAACTCTCTTCTGCTTGGTGTAGGTTTTATCTGCTTTTCTTTTTTCTGTTCCTCTAGGTGCAAGGCTAGCTTCTGTAATTTGATTTTTTTTGAATTTTTGAGGGATGCTTATATTGCAATCTATTTCCCTCTTAGGACTTCTTTTGGTGTATCCCAAAGATTTTGAATGTTTGTATCTTCTTTCTCATTACTTTCCATGAATCTTTTTAATTTTCTCCAAGTTCCTGGTTTACCCTTTCATCTTTTAGCAGGATGGTCTCTAACCTCTACGTGTTTGAGTGTCTTCCAAATTTCTTCTTGTAATTGAGTTCAAGTTCAAAGCATTATGGTCTGAAAATATGCAGAAGACCATCCCAACCTTTTGGCATTGGTTGAGACCTGATTTGTGAGCCAGTATGTGTTCTATTCTGGAGAAAGTTCCATGTGCAGTTGAGAAGAATGTATTAAGTTGCAATTGGATATAGAGTTCTGTAAATATTTGTGAAATCCATATGGTCCAGTGTATCATTTAAAGCTCTTGTTTCTTTGGAGATGTTGTGCTTAGGAAATCTGTCATTTGAAGAAAACGCTGTGTTGTAGTCTCCCAGTATTAGTGTATTATTATATAAGTATGTCTTTACTCTTTTTATTAATTGATTGATATACTTGGCAGCTCCCACATGAGGGGCATAAATATTCATGGTTTAGGTCCTCTTGTTGGATAGATCCTTTAAGTATGATATAGTATCCCTCTTCATCTCTTACTAAAGTGTTTGGGATAAACTTTAATTTATCTGATATGAGGATGGCTACCCCTACTTTCTTTTGAGGACTATTTGAATGGTAAATGGTTCTCCAACCTTTCATTTTCAGGCTGTAGGTGTCCTTATGTTTAAAATGAGTCTCTTATAGACAGCAGATAGATGGGTCTTGCTTTTTCATCCAGTCTGAATCCCTGTGCCTTTTTATGGGATTCTTAAGCCCACTCACGTTCAAAGTTACTTTGAAATATATGAATTTAGTGTCATCGTAATACCTATTGAGTCCCTTTTTTGTGGATTATTTCTGTGGCCTCCTCTTTCTTTTTCAGAATCCCCCTTAATATTTCTTGCAGAGCTGATTTAGTGGTCACATATTCTTTCAGTTTCTGCCTATCTTGGAAGCTCTTTATCTCTTCTTCTATTCTGAATAAGATCCTTACTGGATATAGTATTCTTGGCTTCATGTTCTTCTCATTTAGGACCCTGAATATATCCTGCCATCCCTTTCAGGCCTGCCAGGTCTCTGTGGAGAGTTCTGCTGTTAATCTAACATTTCTGCCACTATTTGTTAGGGATCCCTTGTCTCTCGATGCTTTAAGGATCTTCTCTTTATCTTTGGTATTTGTAAGTTTCACTATGAAATGTCGAGGTGTTGAACAGTTTTTATTTATTTCAGGGGGGTACCACTCTATCTTCTGGATCTGAATGCCTGTTTCCCTCCTCAAGTTATGGAAGTTCTCAGCTATGATTTGTTCAAATATGCTTTCTGGTTCTTTGTCCCTTTTGGGGCCCTCTGGAACCCCTATTATAGGTTGAATTTTCCTTCTGAGGCTGTCATTTATTTCCCTTTACCTTTCTTCATGGTCTTTTAATTGTTTTTTGCTTTTATCCTCAGCTTCCTTCCTTGCCATCACTTTGTCTTCTATGCCACTTACTTTTTCTTCTACCTCATTAACCTTCATCGTTAGGACCTCCAGTTTGGATTGCATCTCAGTTAATTGATTTTCAAATTTGTCCTGATTATAGCTCAATTCTGCAGTCATGAAGTCTCTTGAATCCTTTATGCTTTTTTTCCAGAGGGACCAGTAGCTTTATAATTGTGCTTCTGAATTGGCTTTCTAACTTTGAATTTTAATCCAAATTCTGTAACTCTGTGGCATAGCATACTGTTCCTGATTCTTTCTTTTGTGGTGAGTTCTTCTTTCTAGTCATTTTGTTCATTTCAGAGTGGCTAAAAATGTGTTGTGCTTGTTAGAATGGAAAACTCTTCTCTCTGTAGCGTTCCAGCTGATCTCTCTGTAAATATCAGGTTGAATTCATGGGTTTTCAGGATGATTTGAAAGTTTTCTAGATAAGTTGGTGGGGACAGGTGACTTGTGGACACTACTCCTCTGCCATCTTGACATATGTTTCTAATATAATGGGTTCATATGTTTATTTGGGGGTTTTGATATTTGGGTTTTTTCTCTTGTACAAGAAGAATTTCTTTTGCTTTCTAGTTTGACCAGTGGCAAACATCAGCAAGATAATAGTTCACTGTCCTGATGCCTTGTCATCATAAGTGAGGAGGGTATTTCACTGCCCCACAACTGGGAGATAACTTTTCTCTTTCCATTTTCTAGAAGTTTAAGTTAATTTATTTTAGAAGTACTCAGAAGGAAGGAGGGCAAGGATTTAATACACATCTTGGGATTCTGCACTCTATGCCTTCCTGTATGTAAAACATATTTTGATATAATTGGTCGTTCTGGAATTCTTCCCAGAAGCATAGAAATGCCTACAATAGGGGTAAATCTGAACTACTAATGCTGAATCTAGATTCTCTTTTCAGACTTTTAATTCTGCCATATGCAAATGTCTTTCCAGGCCTTAAAAAAAAAAGCTTCATTAAGGATATTTAAATATATCAAAGAGCACTGTTTCATAGCTACTGCCAACATTCATTGTTAAATACTGGGGGCCTGAAGGAAACACAGACTCCTTAGAAATAGAATATTCATCAAGTTATAATGGTTGATTATTATATTGCTACATTCCAAACTTGTTTCTCAAATATATTGAAAAACAACTCTTACATGTTGGCATCACATCACCACCAACTGGCCAAGAATGTTTACTAGGAAAGTTTATTAGGAAGAAAACCGATGTTTACAAAAAATGAACAGAAATGGATTTTAAAAATCCAGTATTTGTTAAATTCATGGAGAAGCTAAATGCTCATGATCATTTTTTTTCAGTTTAGATTGAATTCCAACAACTTCAAGTGTAAAGAATGTTGTCAGCTGTGATTCTGCATTTTTTTGCGACTACATCCACCATTTGTCAATCATTTAGCCTTAAGAAATTGTGAAGAGTCAGTTCACTAAGTTTGTTCACTCTTTTATGAGCCCTGTCCAAAGAGACTATTTAATGCATTCATTTGGTGAAATTAACTGAACATTCCAGCACTTTTATAAAGGCTTCTGCTCTCTGGCAGCTGATTAGACTTCATTTCAAACATCTAGATATACTTAAGAGTATTTCTTCTCTACTGTCTGATCTAAGTAATTTATGTACACTAAGAAAATTTTACTTGGCAATGAAAATTCCAGTACCTGGTTTCCAGATTAACTATCAACTTATAAAACTGAATACCGGATTGGATTTATTAACTAACTCACTTATGGTTTATAAATAACATATAACATTCTTAAAGGTTAGTTCCAACAATTTCAGGAGCCTAAGATACTTATCCAGAAATGATATATTTCTAGTTTTTATCAAATTCTCAGTTTCACCATTTCACTGATAGAATTCACCACAAAACACACCATATAACTTGTAGATATTGCCATTTTGTGTGTGATCAAAGACATATATAGATATGTATATGGAAAACTGTAATCTTTTTCACAGTGATGAATTTTAGCTTTGTTTAGATGATTATATCAGCTATTTCCTCTTAATCTTTACTTCATTCTCAGTACAATTATATAGTTCTGGGCCAGGGAAAAAAGCTTCTGAGTGGTTAACTAGCATAGATAGGCACATAAAAATTGCTATTCTGTTTGACTGTTTCCTTGTTTGTCTTTCAACTTTCTTCTATTCTCACTTTCTACTATGGAAGCACGGTTTCTAGTACCAATCAGATTTAGGATTTTTTTCTCAATTCTGTTTTCCAGTATTCTTGTCTTGTTTGCCAGATTACAACAATCTCCAAACTAAATTCATAGTCTTAAGTATCTTTGCCCTTGGTTATACTCTCCATATCACTGTCAAATTTGTCTTTTCAAGCATCACTTATAACTTGTAATCCTCTGTGACCACATTCTTACAGTGATATTCTGTCATTCAGTGAATCAAATCCAAACTCATCATTTGACAATTCAAGCCACATAATCTAACACAACACTCCCTCTATCTAACCACTGATTTTAAATCCCTATTCTTTTCATCCCATCCCCACTCTTTATGAAAGGCTTGACACATTTATGTGATTCATCTATTAATTCATACTGCAAAATGAATGTTATATTAAAATAACAGAAAATTCCAAGAGAAAATTGCCCACAAGCTAATAACAATCAAGTATTTTGACTTTTTCTTCATATAATAATAACAGCAAATAGTGATACAGTGCTTATTAGGTATCAGGCCTTATTTTTAAAAACTATTCTATTTATTTGTTTGTTTGAGAGTGGGAGAACAAGGAGAGGAGAAAAGAGAGAGAGAGAATCTCAAGAAGACTTTTCACTGAGCACAGAGCCCAATGGGGAGTTTGATCCCACAACCCGAGATCATGACCTGAGCCAAAATCAAGAGCTGGATGCTGAAATGGCTGAACCAGCCAGGCACCCTTGTCAGGACCTATTTTGATGGCTTTAAAAATATTATCTGTATAGCCAGCATCTATTCTGATTGGCTTGGTGCTTGTGCAATACTGTGTATTAAATATAGTGGCTATCATTCTTAGAAATAGAGGTGGTCAGAAAAGGCTTTCACTTGTGCTAAGTTAAAAGCAGGAGTACTAAAAACTTCAGGCAAAGGAAGAGAAGTTCAAGATAACATAAGAAATTATAAGTAAGCCTGTATATGTGGAGTGAAAAGAGAGTAATGGATTGAGAAAAATGCTAGAAAGACATGTTCCGGAAAGACCATGATGGTCCTTGAAAATTATTGAAGCCAATAGGGACTAAAGTAAGGAAATGTCATGCTCAGATTAGTATTTTAGAAACTTTACTCCTCCAGCAGTGTTGAAAAGATTTAAAAGGTTAGGTTGTAGGCAGAGCTCCTTGTGTGAGGAGAACTCTTTTCTAACTCTGTCACATTCATCAATCTCAAATTCTCTCAACAGTATTGAGTTTTAAAACTCTTTCCCAAGTGCAAGTGAGATACAGACTTTTTCCTTTTCTCCAAAAAACTGTTTCATGTCAGTTCATCAGGAATGCCTCTCTGTCTTCTGCATTCATGTCATTTTTCAGTTCAATTTTTTCTGGACTTGTTATCAAACTTAAAATCTAAAGTCCTTTTGGCTTGCAAAGTGTTAAATGATCTTTTTTCTGACCTTGTCCATGAGCTCATCTCATATCACTCTACTGTCACTTACCGTGGCCCAGCCACACTGGGCTTATTTTGTTACATGAACAAATGAAGGACTTATCATTAGTTGTTTACTTCTGCCTGGAATATATCAAACCCTCCCCCTTTCCTCAAAACTACTACACCTGGATGCTTCCCATTCTTCATATTTCAGCTTAAATATAATGTTAAAGAGGCTTTTCTAACCAGTTAATCTAAAGAGCAAACAAAACACTTGTATTACTCTTTTAAAAATCTATGTATAGTACATATTCTTTGCTACTCCTCCCGTTATTTGTTAGTTTGTTGGTTTGTATTTTTATTTATTGTCTGTCTTCCTTCAACACTAGAATATACACAATGAAAAGATAAGAACCTTGTCTATCTCACTTAATATTGAACTCCCAGGGACGGAGCAAAGTAGGTGTTGAATAAATATTTGTAGAAGGAATAAATAAATCAAGTGCACACTGACCACATTGATTCACCTAAAATAAAAACTAAAACTCTGTTGACTAAATTTCAATAAGTAATTTTTAAAAATAATCCTCACAGGATTAATTCTTTATGCTTGATTTATTTTGCATATCAATACACAAATGATGCATATACACAATGTGAACATCAAAGAATAATGCTATTATTTTATACCCTATAAGCCCTTAAAGCGATGAGATTTTGGAGCTTTTTAAGTTGAGAGAAAAGTACAACTAATAATTTATGACCAAAAATAGAAGGAAGATGTCAGTGTAAAATTTCATGGACTTTGATTAATATTTGTCAAAATTATTGAATGTACAGATGGTATTACTATATTGACAAATTTTATCACACAAGTGTAAGACATTTTTTGGTGGATATAAATAACGAGATACTTCCTATTACTTTTGGTTATCAAATAAGCCAAATTTTTCATGAATCACTATTGTTTCCTTGATGTTTTATACTTATACATGTTGTGCAAATAAGCCTTGCATGCACTCATGTATTCAACAAATATTTATTATTGCAAACAAAAAACACTGATCAATAAGACAGAAGAGAAAGTGCAGAAATAAATCTATACATTTACTAAAATGTGATTTATGACAAAACATGGGAAGAACAAAACAAAATAAAGAGAAACATGGGAAGAAGACTTGAATAGGCAATTCACAAAAGAGGGTATCTAAATAATTAATAAGAAGATGTGCTGAGAGGACGGGCAAGATGGCGGAAGAGTAGGGTCCCCAAATCACCTGTCCCCAACAAATTACCTAGAAAACCTTCAAATCATCCTGAAAATCTACGAATCCAGCCTGAGACTTAAAGAGAGACCAGCTGGAACGCTACAGTGAGACGAGTTCGCGCTTCTATCAAGGTAGGAAGACGGGAAAAAAGAAATAAAGAAACAAAAGGCCTCCAAGGGGGAGGGGCCCCGCGAGGAGCCGGGCTGAGGCCGGGGCGAGTGTCCCCAGGACAGGAGAGCCCCGTCCCGGAGGAGCAGGAGCTGCACCAACCTTCCCGGGGGGAAAGGCCTCCCGGGGAATTGGAGCAGGATCCCCAGAAAGGCGGGGATGCCCTCAGGCTCCCTGGAACAGTAACAGAGGAACTGCGCCCCCGGAGAGTGCGCCGAGCTCCCTAAGGGCTGCAGCGCGCACGGCGGGACCCGGAGCAGCTCAGAGGGGCTCGGGCGGCGGCTCCGCGGAGGGGGCTGCGCGGCTCCGGGAACAGCTCGGCGGCGGCGGCTCGGGCGGAGGAAGAAGCTCCGCGGAGGAGGCGGCGCGGCTCCCGGAAAAGCTCGGAGGGGCTCGGGCGGCGGCTCCGCGGAGGGGGCTGCGGGGCTCCGGGAGCAGCTCGGCGGCGGCGGCTCGGGCGGAGGAAGAAGATCCGCGGAGGGGGCTGCGGGGCTCCGGGAACAGCTCGGAGGGGCTCGGGCGGCGGCTCCGCGGAGGGGGCTGCGGGGCGGGAGCGCAAATCCAACAGCGCAGGCCCCAGAGCACAGGGCGCCGGGACACAGCCCAGGATCCGGCCTCCCCCAGAGACAGGCAGAGACCTGGAGGCCCAGGACAGCAAGGACGCTCCTGCCCTGAGCTGAGCAGATCAGCGGCCCCACCCGGGAGCCCCCAGGCCCTGCAGATGGAGAGCCCCGGAGCTACTGCGGGAGCTGAATCCAGATTCCCAGAGCTGCCCCCGCCACTGTGGCTTCCTCCCGGGGCCTCACGGGGTGAACAACCCCCACTGAGCCCTGCACCAGGCAGGGGCAGAGCAGCTCCCCCAAGTGCTAACACCTGAGAATCAGCACAGCAGGCCCCTCCCCCAGAAGACCAGCGAGAGGGACCAGTTCCAAGGGAAGTCAAGGGACTTAAAGTATACAGAATCAGAAGATACTCCACCTTGTTTTTTTTGTTTTTGTTTTTGTTTCTTTGTTTTTGTTTTGGTTTCTGTTTTTTTTTTTTCTCTTTCTCCTTGATTTCTGATTGCTTCCCCCACCCCAACCCACCCTTTTTTTTCTCTCCTTTCTTTCTTTTTCTTTCTTTTTCTTCTCCCCCCCCCCCTTTTTTTCTTCTTTCTCTTTCTTCTTTTTCTCTTTTCTTTCCTTCTCTCTCTTTTTCTCCCTTTCCCAATACAACTTGTTTTTGGCCACTCTGCACTGAGCAAAATGACGAGAAGAAAAAACTCACCTCAAAAAAAAAGAATCAGAAACAGCCCTCTCTCCCACAGAGTTACAAAATCTGGATTACAATTCAATGTCAGAAAGCCAATTCAGAAGCACTATTATACAGCTACTGGTGGCTCCAGAAAAAAGCATAAAGGACTCAAGAGACTTCATGACTGCAGAATTTAGATCCAATCAGGCAGAAATTAAAAATCAATTAAATGAGATGCAATCCAAGCTAGAAGTCCTAACGACAAGGTGGAAGAACGAGTGAGTTACATAGAAGACAAGTTGATGGCAAAGAGGGAAACTGAAGAAAAAAGAGACAGGCAATTAAAAGACCATGAGGATAGATTAAGGGATATAAACGACAGCCTGAGGAAGAAAAACCTACGTTTAATTGGGGTTCCTGAGGGCGCCGAAAGGGACAGAGAGCCAGAATATGTATTTGAACAAATCCTAGCTGAAAACTTTCCGAATCTGGGAAGGGAAACAGGCATTCAGATCCAGGAAATAGAGAGATCCCCTCCTAAAATCAACAAAAACCGTTCAACACCTCGACATTTAATAGTTTGGCTTGCAAATTCCAAAGATAAGGAGAAGATCCTTAAAGCAGCAAGAGAAAAAAAGTCCCTGACTTTTATGGGGAGGAATATTAGGGTAAGAGCAGACCTCTCCACAGAGACCTGGCAGGCCAGAAAGGGCTGGCAGGATGTATTCAGGGTCCTAAATGAGAAGAACATGCAACCAAGAATACTTTATCCAGCAAGGCTCTCATTCAAAATGGAAGGAGAGATAAAGAGCTTCCAAGACAGGCAGGAAGTGAAAGAATATGTGACCTCCAAACCAGCTCTGCAAGAAATTTTAAGGGGCACTCTTAAAATTCCCCTTTAAGAAGAAGTTCAGTGGAACAATCCACAAAAACAAGGACTGAATAGATATGATGACACTAAACTCATATCTGTCAACAGTAACTCTGAACGGCAACGGGCTTAATGACCCCATCAAAAGGAGCAGGGTTTCAGACTGGATAAAAAAGCAGGACCCATCTGTTTGCTGTCTACAAGAGACTCATTTTAGACAGAAGGACACCTACAACCTGAAAATAAAAGGTTGGAGAACCATTTACCATTCAAATGGTCCTCAAAAGAAAGCAGGGGTAGCCATCCTTATATAAGATAAATTAAATTTACCCCGAAGACGATAGTGAGAGATGAAGAGGGACACTATCTCATACTCAAAGGATCTATCCAACAAGAGGACTTAACAATCCTCAATATATATGCCCCGAATGTGGGAGCTGCCAAATATTTAAACCAATTAATAACCAAACTGAAGAAATACTTTGATAATAATACACTTATACTTGGTGACTTCAATCTAGCTCTTTCTACCCTCGATAGGTCTTCTAAGCACAACATCTCCAAAGAAATGAGAGCATTAAATGATACACTGGACCAGATGGATTTCACAGATATCTACAGAACTTTACATCCAAACTCAACTGAATACACATTCTTCTCAAGTGCACATGGAACTTTCTCCAGAATAGACCACATACTGGGTCACAAATCGGGTGTGAACCGATACCAAAAGATCGGGATAGTACCCTGTATATTCTCAGACCATAATGCCTTGAAATTAGAACTCAATCACAACAAGAAGTTTGGAAGGACCACAAACACGTGGAGGTTAAGGACCATCCTGCTAAAGGATGAAAAGGTCAACCAGGAAATTAAGGAAGAATTAAAAAGATTCATGGAAACTAATGAGAATGAAGATACAACCGTTCAAAATCTTTGGGATGCAGCAAAAGCAGTCCTGAGGGAGAAATACATCGCAATACAAGCATCCATTCAAAAACTGGAAAGAACTCAAATTGAAAAGCTCACCTTACACATAAAGGAACTAGAGAAAAAGCAACAAATAGACCCCACCCCCAGCATAAAAAGACAGTTAATTAAAAATCGAGCAGAACTAAATGAAATCGAGACCAAAAGAACTGTGGAACAGATCAACAGAAAGGAGTTGGTTCTTTGAAAGAATTAATAAGATAGATAAACCAGTAGCCAACCTTATTAAAAACAGGAGAGAGAAGACTCAAATTAATAAAATCATGAAAGAGAAAGGAGAGATCACTACCAACACCAAGGAAATACAAACGATTTTAAAAACATATTATGAACAGCTGTACGCCAATAAATTAGGAAATCTAGAAGAAATGGACGCATTCCTGGAAAGCCACAAACTACCAAAACTGGAGCAGGAAGAAATAGAGAACCTGAACAGGCCAATAACCAGGGAGGAAATTGAAGCAGTCATCAAAAACCTCCCAAGACACAAGAGTCCAGGGCCAGGTGGCTTCCCAGGGGAATTCTATCAAACGTTTAAAGAAGAAATCATACCTATTCTACTAAAGCTGTTTGGAAAGATAGAAAGAGATGGAGTACTTCCAAATTCGTTCTATGAGGCCAGCATCACCTTAATTCCAAAACCAGACAAAGACCCCACCAAAAAGGAGAATTACAGACCAATATCCCTGATGAACATGGATGCAAAAATTCTCAACAAGATACTAGCCAATAGGATCCAACAACACATTAAGAAAATTATTCACCGTGACCAAGTTGGATTTATCCCTGGGATCCAAGGCTGGTTCAACGCTCGTAAAACCATCAATGTGAATCATCATATCAGCAAGAGAAAAACCAAGAACCATATGATACTCTCATTAGATGCAGAGAAAGCATTTGACAAAATACAGCATCCATTCCTGATCAAAACCCTTCAGAGTGTTGGGATAGAGGGAACTTTCCTCGACATCTTAAAAGCCATCTGCGAAAAGCCCACAGCAAATATCATTCTCAATGGGGAAGCACTGGGAGCCTTTCCCCTAAGATCAGGAACAAGACAGGGATGTCCACTCTCACCACTGCTATTCAACATAGTACTAGAAGTCCTAGCCTCAGCAATCAGACAACAAAAAGGAAATAAAAGGCATTCAAATTGGCAAAGAAGAAGTCAAACTCTCCCTCTTCACCGATGACATGATACTCTACATAGAAAACCCAAAAGCCTCCACCCCAAGATTGCTAGAACTCATACAGCAATTTGGTAGCGTGGCAGGATACAAAATCAATGCCCAGAAATCAATGGCATTTCTATACACTAACAATGAGACTGAAGAAAGAGAAATTAAGGAGTTAATCCCATTTACAATTGCACAAGCATAAGATACCTAGGAATAAACTTAACCAAAGGGGTAAAGGATCTATACCCTAAAAACTATAGAACACTTCTGAAGGAAATTGAGGAAGACACAAAGAGATGGAAAAATATTCCATGCTCATGGATTTGCAGAATTAATATTGTAAAAATGTCAATGTTACCCAGGGCAATTTACACGTTTAATGCAATCCCTATCAAAATACCATGGACTTTCTTCAGAGAGTTAGAACAGATTATTTTAAGATTTGTGTGGAATCAGAAAAGACCCCGAATAGCCAGGGAATTTTAAAAAAGAAAACCATAGCTGGGGGCATCACAATGCCAGATTTCAGGTTGTACTACAAAGCTGTGGTCATCAAGAAAGTGTGGTACTGGCACAAAAACAGACACATAGATCAATGGAACAGAATAGGGAACCCAGAAGTGGACCCTGAAATGTATGGTCAACTAATATTCGATAAAGGAGGTAAGACTATCCATTGGAAGAAAGACAGTGTCTTCAATAAATGGTGCTGGGAAAATTGGACATCCACATGCAGAAGAATGAACCTGGACCACTCTCTTTCACCATACACAAAGATAAACTCAAAATGGATGAGAGATCTAAATGTGAGACAAGAGTCCATCAAAATCATAGAAGAGAACACAGGCAACACCCTTTATGAACTCGGCCACAGTAACTTCTTGCAAGATACATCCACAAAGGCAAAAGAAACAAACGCAAAAATGAACTACTGGGACTTCATCAAGATAAGAAGCTTTTGCACAGCAAAGGATACAGTCAACAAAACTAAAAGACAACCTACAGAATAGGAGAAGATATTTGCAAATGACGTATCAGATGAAGGGCTAGTTTCCAAAATCTATAAAGAACTTATTAAACTCGACACCAAAGAAACAAACAACCCAATCATGAAATGGGCAAAAGACATGAAGAGAAATCTCACAGAGGAAGACATGGATATGGCCAACATGCACATGAGAAAATGCTCTGCATCACTTGCCATCAGGGAAATACAAATCAAAACCACAAAGAGATACCACCTCACAGCAGTGAGAATCAGGAAAATTAACAAGGCAGGTAACAGCAAATTTTGGAGAGGATGTGGAGAAAAGAAAACCCTCTTACACTGTTGGTGGGAATGTGAATTGGTGAAGCCACTCTGGAAAACTGTGTGGAGGTTCCTCAAAGAGTTAAAAATAGACCTGCCCTACGACCCAGCAATTGCACTGTTGGGGATTTACCCCAAAGATTCAGATGCAATGAAATGCCGGGACACCTGCACCCCGATGTTTCTAGCAGCAATGTCCACAATAGCCAAACTGTGCAAGGAGCCTCGGTGTCCATCGAAAGGTGAATGGATAAAGACGATGTGGTTTATGTATACAATGGAATATTACTCAGCCATTAGAAACGACAAATACCCACCATTTGCTTCAACGTGGATGGAACTGGAGGGTATTATGCTGAGTGAAGTAAGTCGATCGGAGAAGGACAAACAGTGTACGTTCTCACTCATTCGGGGAATATAAAAAATAGTCAAAGGGAATATAAAGGAAGGGAAAAGAAATTTTGGGAAATATCAGGAAGGGAGACAGAACATAAAGACTCTTAACCCGGGGAAACGAACTAGAGGTGTTGGAAGGGGAGGACGGCGGGGGGTGGAGGGGAATGGGTGACGGGCACTGAGGCGGACACTTGACAGGATGAGCACTGGGTGTTTTTCTGTATGTTGGTAAATTGAACACCAATAAAAATTAATTAAAAAAATAAAAATAAATAAAATAAATCTTACATATTTATGCATCTTAGAGATGTATAATAAATTAATAGTATTCAGAAAAGTAAATAGCACTTTAAAACAAAAATACGTATGAAAATAAATCATAAGCATATTGGATATGTACCTTTGATTATACTGTCTATTCTTATGAACATCAATGAGGTTATATTTGAAACTAACTTGCAAATATACTGCTTTCCATAACTGCTTCCATTTGGTTTTTGTGCTACATTCCTAATTACCAATTATTAATTTGGTATTCTAATTATTAAAAGTATGCATAAAGCCACAAATGTATGGAACTTTCAATTTACTAAATTACTGTACACAGTCTTACTATATAAGGAAGGCAATATGTAAAGAAATGTATTGATGTAGCAGAAACATTTTATCCCTGTATGTGCTGAGCATTTGCAACTACTCTAAATGAAACTTGAATAGAAAAGCAAACAAATGAAAAAAAAAATATTGAGCCCCAACACTATAGCCTCTTCAACCCTATACTTCTAAAGCCAGTTCCCATTATGTTTTCAAGACCAATGAAAAGTGTATGGACATGCTTATAGCTAAAAACGGCATTTGCCCCCTTTTTCTTTATAAATCAGTACAAAGAAGAAGAGTGAAAAACAGAAAAACAAACTTCATTTACAAAAAAACTAAAAGATATCTCAAATTCCAATGGCAAATCTGTAGAAAGACTACCAAAATCATTGATGGTCAAGTAGACTACAAGAAGATATAATGCCTGTGGCTAAAGATGTCAGTAAACCCTGGAAAGTAGGTGGGATAGCCTGAAATACAAAACCAGTGACAACTTATTTTCTACAACAAGAAAAGGATTAAATAGTAGTAGTTGAAGCTTTCCTGGACTCCATTAAACATGAAGTCTTGAGAAACTATGGAGATGACACCAAATCAGAAGTAATGTGAACATGTAACATTTACAGGAAATTAATAATTACTAATATATTAATTATATCAATTATATATCTATAATATATATATGCACATTTTGTCTATAAATTATTAATAGTTATTAATAATTAATCAGGGAAAAATAGACTCCACCTGTCCTCATTCTAGTTTCCTGAGTCTAAAAAAATCACACTTTTACGTGTCCTTCACATCAGGAGAATATCTGATCGTTTAAATCATCTTCTTGTTTCCTCACTCATACAAGCTTCCTAAATAGATCCATCCCAAGAAGAATGCACTGCATAGTGAATAAAGAAATTATATTTTAGTTTCAATTCTGACATGAATTGCTTTAAGTTTTCCCTTCTGTTCTTGTACAAGAAATGTCTGAACACACTGAAAAAATAATTTTGATGAATTTCAGGAGGCTGACTATGAACTAGCATTGAGAATGAAAAACTCCTGAGAGTCACACTCTAAGGGATGTCTCCATTCCATGCAAACCTAGAAATCCCATGAGATTTTCATGGTAATGAGTTAAGAAAGATCCCTCTTGGTTCTCATGTGGAGGAGAGAAGAGTGACCATTCTGACATACATGCAAAGCATGCTGCTCACCAAAGAGGAGAAAAGCCAAGAAATGAATTTGAATGTCAACTCATAAGGGCACATGTCTATTAAAAGACTGATATTTAATCATAATGTAATAAAATGTTACCCCTCTTTCACATATTACCACCACATAACAGCTCCAGTATAATCACAGAACAGAAAGAACTATAAAATTCAGATGTTCCCGGAGGAGTAGTCCAAAATCAAGACAGGAGACTAAATGATATTAGAGGAATTTGAAGACATTGGCATCTCTAGCTACAGCCAAAATTAAACAAGTCTAACTAACTCCTAGCCAAATGAATAAACCATCATGCACGGCTTCTATTCAGTTTCTAATACCTGAAACGTGTATGGATTTTTTCAAGGTTTTATTTAAATTCCAGTTAGTTAACATACAGTGTAATATTAGTTTCAGATGTACAATTTAGTATTCACCACTTACATAAAACAAGCAGTGCTCATTACAAGTGTCCTTAACCCACCATCCATTTAAAACAACCCCCACCCATCTCCTCTCCAATAACTCTCAGTATGTTCTCTTTAGTTAAAAGTCTGTTGCACCTCTTTTTTGCACCCATGTTCATCGGTTTTATTTCTTAAATTCCACAAATGAATGAAATCATATGGTATTTATCTTTTTCTGAATTATTTAGCTTAGCATAATATTCTTTAGCTCCATCCACATTGTTGTGGATGGCAAATTTCATTATTTTTTATGGCTAAGTAATATTCTGTTGTATATACTTGTGCCATCTCTTCTTTATACATTCATCAGTTGATGCACATGTGGGCTTTATACTTAATTTGGCTATTGTTGATAATGTTGCTACAAACATTAGGTGACTGTATCCCTTTGAATTATTATTTTTGTACTCTATGGGTAAATCCCTAGATCTAAAGGTAGTCCTATTCTTGACTTTTTGAGGAAGCTCCATAGTGTTTTTCAGAACAGCTGCACCAGTTGCATTCCCACCAACAGTGGAAATAGGGTTCCCTTTCTCTGCATCCTAACACCTGTTGATTCCTGTGTTGTTAATCTTAGCTGTTCTGACTGGTATGAGGTCATATGTCATTGTAGTTTTGATTTATATTGCCCTGATGATCAGCAATGTTGAATCTTTTCAAGTGTCTGTTAGCCAACTATATGTCTTTGGAAAAATGTCCATTCATGCATCCTGCCCATATTTTAATTTGATTATTTATTTTGGGGTGTTCAGTTTTATAATTTCTTTATATATTTTGGATTCTAGCCCTTTATCAGGTAGGTCATTTGCAAATGTCTTCTCTGATTCTGTAGGCTGCCTTTTAGTTTTGTTGATTGTTTCCTTCACTGTGCAGAAGATTTTAATTTGAATAAATCCCAATAGGTTATTTTTGCTTTTGTTTCCCTTGCCTCAAGAGACATATCTAAGAAGTTGCCATACCCTATGTCAGAGAGATTATGGCCTGTGTTACTCTCTAAGATTTTGATGTTTTCCAGGATCACAATTAGTTATTTTATCCATTTTGAATTTGTTTTTGCGCACAGTGTAAGGAAGTGGTCCAGTTTCATTATTTTTCATGTTGCTGTCCAGTTTTCCCAACACCATTTGTTGAAGAGACTGTCTTTTTCACATTGGATATTCTTTCCTGCTTTGTGGAGGATTCGTTGATCATATACCTGTGGGTTCATTTCTGGTTTTCTATTGTATCATTGATCTATGTTTCTGTTTTTATGCCAATACCATACTGTTTTGATCACTACAGCTTAGTAATATAACTTGAAGTATGGAATTGTGATGCCTATAGCTTTGCTTTTCCTTTTCAAATTTGCTGAGCATATTTGGGGTCTTTTGTAGTTCCATACAAATTTTAGGATTGTTTTTTCTAGCTCTGTGAAAAATGCTGATGATATTTTGATAGGAATTGCATGAAATGTGTAGATTTGCTTTGGGTAGTAGACACATTTCAACAATATTTGTTCTTTCGATTTATGAACATGGAGTGTTTTTCAATTTCTTCCTGTCGTCTTCAATTTTTTCATTGTTTTATAGTTTTCAGGATAAAGGCATTTTACCACTTTGGTCAGGTATATTCCTAAGTATCTTATGGGTTTTGGTATAATAGTAAATGGGATTAATTCCTTGATTTCTCTTTCTGCTGTTTCATTATTGGTGTATAGAAATGCAATAGATTTCTGTACATTAATTTTGGATCCTGCCACTATACCAAATTTGTGAATCAGTTCTGGCTGGTTTTTGATGAGGTTTTTCTGTTTTTTTATATAGAGTATTATGCCATCTGCAAATAGTAAAAATTTGACTTCTTCCTTATGGATTTGGATGCCTTTCATTTCTTTTTGTTGTCTGATTGTTGGAGCTGGACTTCCAATATTATGTTAAATAGAAGTGGTGAGAGTGGACACCTCTGTCTTATTCCTGAACATAGAGGAAAAGATCTCAGTTTTGCTTTTTATCCTTTCTTTAATTATTGTGGTGCATCACATTGATTGATTTGTGCATATTGAACCAACCCTGCAGCCCAGAAATAAAACCTACTTGATAGTAGTGAATGATTCTTTTAATGTACTGTTGGATTAGATTTGCTAATAGGTTGGTGAGAACTTTTGCATTCATATTTATCAGGGATATTGGCCCATAGTTCTCTTTTTTAAGTGGAGTCTTTGGTTTTGGAATCAAGGTAATGCTGGTCTTCTGGAATGAGTTTGAAAGTTTTTCTTCTATTACTATTTTTTAATAGTTTGAGAAGAATACGTATTAACTGCTCTTTAAATGCTTGGTACAATTCCCCCTGTAAAGCCATCTGGCACTGGACTTTTGTTTTTTTTTGGAGACTTTTGACTACTGATTTAATCTATTTGCTGGTTATTAGTCTGTTCAAATTTTGCATTTCTTCTTGTTTCAATTTTGGTAGTTTATACTTCCAGGAATGTGTCATTTCTTTCAAAATGTCCAATTTATTGGCATATAATTTTTCCCAGTATTCTCTTAGAATTATTTGTATTTCTGTGATGTTGGTTGTGATCTCTCCCTCTCTCATTTGTGATTTCATTTGTTTGGGTCCTTTCTCTTTTCTTTTTGATAAGCTCTGTCAGGAGTTTATCGATTTTATTAATTCTTGGTTTCATGGATCTGTTTTACTGTTTTTGTTTTGTTTTCTCTTTTAGTTTCTATATCAATCAATAATTTCTATGAATGTAAATGGACTAAATGCTCCAATCAAAAGACATATAGCATCAGAATGGATTTAAAAAAAAACTATCAGAACTCCTGGGCTGGCTCAGGGCTTGAGCATCTGCCTTTGGCTCAGAACATGATCCGGGGTCCCAGGATAGAGTCCCTCATCAGGCTCCCAGCAGGGAGCCTGCTTCTCCCTCTGCCTATGTCTCTGCCCCTCTCTCTCTCTTTATCTCTTATGAAAAAATAAGTAAAATCTTTAAAAAATAAAACAAAACCTATCTATATACTGCTTACAAGAAACATACTTTAGACCTAAGACACCTGCAAATTGAAAGTGAGGAGATGGAGAGGCATTAATTATGCAGAAGGCCATCAGAAGAAAGCCAGAGTAGTCATACTTATATCAGATAAACCCAATTTTAAACCAAACTGTAACAAGAGATAAAGAAGGGCATTATATTATAAAAGGGGGTCTATCCAACAAGAAGATCTAACAATTGTAAATACTTATGCACCCGATATGGAAGCACCCAAATGTATACAATAATTAAAAACAAATATAAAAGAAATCATTGATAAAAATACAAAAATAGTAGGAGACTTTAACACTCTATTTACTACAAGAGACAGATCATCTAAGCAGAAAATCAACAGGAAACAATTATTTTGAATGACACAATGGACCAGATGGACTTAACAGATATATTCAGAATGATTCATGCTAAAGCAGTAGAATATTTTTTTCAGGTGCACATGGGACATTCTCCTGAATAGATCACATACTAGGTCACAAATCAGGTATCCACTGACACAAAAATATTGAGATCATACCATGCATATTTTCAGACCACAACACTGTGAAACTTGAAGTCAAACACACATACAAAAAAGTTTGGAACAATCACAAATACATGGAGGTTAAACAACATGCTAGTAAAAAAATGAATGGGTCAACCAGAAAATCAAGAATGAATGAATGAATGAATAAATGGAAATAGATGAAAATGAAAACATGAGGGGATCCCTGAGTGGCTCAGCGGTTTAGTCCCTGCTTTTGACTCAGGGCGTGATCCTGGATTCCTGGGATCCAGTCCCACGTCGGGCTCCCTGCATGGAGCCTGCTTCTCCCTCTGCCTGTGTCTCTGCCTCTCTCTCTCTCTCTGTGTCTCTCATGAATAAATAAATAAAATCTTTAAAAAAAAGAAAATGAAAACATGACAGTCCAGAACATTGGAGATACAGTAGAAACATTTATAAGAAGTACATAGCAATACAGACCTAGCTCAAGAAGCCATGAAAACTCAAACAATGTAACCTTACAACTGAAGGAAGTAGTAAAAGAACAACAAACAGAGTCTAAGGCGAGCAAAAAAAGGGAAATAATAAGGATTAGAGCAGAAGTAGATAAATATATACTTAACACCTTTTTAATTACTTGTTTTATTATTTCTGGAGATTTTCTTTATTCCTTTTTATTCTTTGTCACTTTTGATCTTTCCTTCCCACTCAGAGTCCCCTTTAATATTGTTTGCAGGTCTGTTTTTACTAGTCATGAACTCCTTTAGTTTGTGTTTGTCTGGGACACTTTTTATCTCTCTTTCTCTTCTGAATGATAGCCTTGCTAGATAGCGTATTTTGGCTATAGATTTTTCCCTTTCAGCACATTTAATATATCATGCTTTCCTCTTCTGGCTTGCCACATTTCTGTGGAGATATCGACTGCTAAATTTATTTATCTTCCCTTGTAAATTTGAGACCTCTAACCCTGGCTGCTTTTAGGATTTTTTCTTTACCACTAAAATTTGCAAATTTAACTACCATTTGTCTTGATGTTGGCTTGCTTTTGTTGATTTTGAGGGGAGTCATCTGTGTCTCCTAGAGTCATCTGTGTCTCCTTGGATGTCTGTTTCCTTCCCAGATTAGGGAGTTTTCCTCAAACAAATTTTTTGCCCCCTTTTCTCTCTATTCTTCTGGGACTCCTATGATATAAATATCACACTTCATGAAGTCACTAAGTTCCCTAATTCTACTCTCATGTTCCATAATTCTTTCTCTCTTTTATTCTGCTTCATTGTTTTCCATATTACTATCTTCTATATCACTTATTCAATCTCTGCTTCTTCTGTCCTGTGGTCATTACATCCAGTCTATTTTGAATCTCACTTATAGCATTTTTCATTTCTGCCTGATTGTTTTAACTCTTTTATCTCTGTTGTAATGGTCTCCTTGATATTTTCCATGCTTTTCTCAAGCCCAACAAGTATCCTTATGATTGTTGCTTTAAGTTCTGGATCAGGCATATTAAATCTGTTTCAATTTGATCTGTGGTCATCACCTTTTCTTGTTCATTCTTTTGGGAAGAATTCCTCCATATTGGAATTTTGTCTAGGTCTCTGTCTTCTTCTCTGTGTTAGGAAACCTGTTATGTTTCCTGCTTATAATAATAATGGCTTTATGAAGAGATCATTTAGTTTCTAGGCCCTTCAGAGAGTGTCTATTATGTGCTGCATATACTCTGCTGCCGTATTTTTGCTGCTCTATCCCTCAGGTCAGTCATTTGCAGAGTTTCTCCTCACCTGCAGTGGGCACTGTTTGGACTTTGGCCATAGTGTTGTGAGTTTCTACTAGATGTGCTTTGGTCTGCTTGATAAATGAGAACTAATGTTCCTTCTACTAGAATTGAAGTCTTACAGAAGTCTATGATCAGTAGATGTAGTGCGTTTGGGGTTTTCTGCTGTTCTTCTGGGGAAGGGGCCTGATGCATTGGGTCCTAGGCATTCTTGTCCAAGAAAGTCAATACCAGCAGATTGAGGGGACAGGACTTAGTGTAACTAATTTAGGCAGTCAGTGTTGGTACTGTTTACTAAAGCTTACTTATGTTGAGAGGTGGGGAGAGAAATGGCACTACCAACATCTTTGACCCTGGAAAGGGGATTTTGTTCTTGCTACTCTCAGAGGAGTACTCCCAGAAGAGTGGATAATTTCCCTTCTTGAATCCCAGGTGTGTTTTTGGATCACTGTTTTCATACTTTCTGTCTCTGGTTTGCTTCCCGCCTGGAGCAAGACAGTGCACTTTAGCTCCAACTCAGCCAAGCCTGATAACATTTAAAACTTCAACTTTAGGAACCTGTTGTGACAGGGACCTGAATTATTCGTCTAAGGTGGCTATCACCACTCTGGGACTAATGCAGGTTTGACCCAGAAGGACAGTTGTGCCAGAGTGTAGAGGCATGGGATTTGGAGGAAAGCAGGCAATACACCCAGTATCTGGGTTAGCTGCACTCAGCAGGTATCTCTGGGTGGGGGAAGGAAATGGTACCCACTGGCTCTTTTGTCTTCAGAGAGGCATTCTGCAAATGCCATCTTATACAGATGTGCTCCAAGTAGAGCAAACTCTCTCCCAATGTACCTTAGATGATCCTCAGATCATGCAGTCTGGCCCCAGGTTTCTTGTGTGCCTTCTAGCCAGGAACAGAGCAGCATCTTCAGGGATTTATCCTAGTCAAGATCACCACCCTCCAAAACTCTAGTCATTGAGCCCTGCTGATTTCAAACATGTATGAAAATCAGCCCTTCTCCTTTCCCAGACAATGGCTTTGGGGAAGTGTTCTCTTTGTGTGTATCCATGTGCACTCCACTTTTTCCCTCTTGCCTTTCTCCATGACCAGGGCTCCCTCTCCTCCACAGCAACCCTGATCTGTTTCTTCCCTAAACCTCCTCTCAGCACTTCCTACCTTCCTTGATGTGGCCCCTTCACTCCCTCTACTTGTGCAGTTTATTCTTTCAATCCTCAGGTTCATTTCTTGGGTATTCAGAATGATTTTATAGTTATCAAATTATATTTGAGGGACAAGGCAACCCTAAGATCCTCCTATTATTCCACCATCTTAACTTCTCTCCCTGATACATGTCTGGTTTCAAACAGAATATTACCAGATATAGCAAAACACATTCAGTAAATAAATAACACTTATTAAATACAAACTCAGGGATCCCTGGGTGGCGCAGCGGTTTGGCGCCTGCCTTTGGCCCGGGGCGCGATCCTGGAGACCCGGGATCGAATCCCACGTCGGGCTCCCGGTGCATGGAGCCTGCTTCTCCCTCTGCCTATGTCTCTGCTTCTCTCTCTCTCACTGTGTGCCTATCATAAATAAATAAAATTTAAAAAAAATTTAAAAAAAAATAAATACAAACTCAGATATGACAAAGATGTTGGAATTATCAAGTGGTAGTTTTAAATTACTTGATTAATGAGTTAAAGGTACTATGAAAAATGTAGGTACCAGAAGCAGAGAGACTTAAATGCTAAGAAAGAATGAAAGTGATTTGTTAAAGACAAAATCACTGTTAGAGAAATGAAGAATGCTTTTATGAGCTCATCAGTAGACTGGATATTGCTGAGGAAAGAATCAGCAAATATGAAGACAAGCCAGTAGAAACTTCTGAAAGTTAAATGCAAAGAAGAAAATAGTTTTAAAAAGAACAATACATCAAAAACCGTGGAGAAATAACAAAAGATACAACATGTAATGGGAATTCCAAAAGGAGGAGAAATACAGACAAGATTAAAGTAAATGTGTGAGGGTGCCTGGGTGGCTCCATGGTTGAGCATCTGCCTTGGCTCAGCTCATGATCCCTGGGACCTTGGATTGAGTCCAGCATCAGGCTCCGTGTATGGAGTCTCCTTCTCCCTCTGTCTGTGTCTCTGCCTCTCTCTGTGTTTCTCTCATGAATAAATAAATAAAATATTAAAAAATAAAATAAATGTTTGAGGTAGTAACAGGTAAGGATTTTCTACACACCAAACCACAAACCCAGGAAGCTCAGAAAACACTATGCATAATACATATTTAAAAATACACGTAGGCATATTTTATTCAAGCTGTAGAAAACCCAAGAAGACAAAATCATTTTTTTGTAATATTTTTTATTTATTTATAAGAGACACACAGAGAGAGAGAGGCGCAGAGACACAGGCAGAGGGAGAATCAGGCTCCATGCAGGAAGCCCCACGTGGGACTCGATTCTGGGTCTCCAGGATCACGCCCTGGGCCGAACGCAGGCGCTAAACTGCTGAGCCACTCAGGGATCCCAAGAAGACAAAATCTTAAAGGTAATCAGAAATAAAATGCTTTATAAACAGAGTGACAAGTAGAAGATTTCCATGGATTTCTCATCAGAACACATGAAAGCAAGAATGAGTGGAATGAAATATTTAACATGATGAAAGAAAAAAAAAACCAGAATTTTGTATTCAGTTAATTTATCGTTTAAAATTTTAAGAATTTTTATTACTAGGTTTTGCAAGTTTAATTACAAAATGTCCTGGTGTTGGTCTGCTTTTGCTGATTTTCATGGGAATTCTCTGGGCCTCCTAGATCTGGATCTGTTTCCTTCCTAGGGTTAAGGATTTTTTTTTTTTTCAATTATCATTTCTTCAAATAAATTTTCTGCCCCCTTTTCTCTCTTTTCTTCTCAGAATCCTATAATTCAAATGTTATTACATTTTCTCTAGTTGATTTCTATAGATCTATGCTCATTTTCTGTAATTTCTCTAAGTCTGATATTTCTTATTTCATTTACTGAGTCTTTTATCTCTGCTTTATTATTCCTTACCTGTGTTAAAGGTCTCACTCATGTCTTCCACTCCTTTTTCAAGTTCAGTGAGTATCCTTTCATCATTTCTTTAAGTTCTCTAACAGTCATGTTACATATGTCTGTTTCCATTAGATCTCTGGATGTGGCCTTCACCTCTTCTTTCATTTGGGATAAATTTCTCCATCTTCTCATTTTTTCTGCTCTCTGGGTCTGTTTCTGTTTATTAAATAAGTCAGTTATATCTTCTGCTTTTGAAAATACTGACACTGTGAAGGAGAGGCCATGAAGTGTCATGCAGTGTAGTGTCCCCTTGCCCTTTAGGACTGTATCCTACATATGTTGCTTACTCTCTGCTGTTGTGTCTGATTCATTTTTCTTTTCAGTGCAGTCATCAGTACTGGCTCTGCCTACTGTAGCTTATTTCATTATTTCATAATGAAAAGTAGTTCAACATTTAAAAAATCCCATTATAATATGAGTGTCATCTTTTTTCTTCCCAAAAGGCATTTTATGGTATGGTTCTATTAATTAAGTAGCACTGGTTCCTACAATTTATATAAACCCTGGATTTTCTTAAATCTTGCAAAAACTTCACAATTTTAGAGCCAGTTTATGAAAATCTATTTTTGTATTGGATTTGGTAGAAACTACACAATGCTTTTAGTGCTAGAAAACAAAGAATGATTTATTTTATTCCATACCTTTCAGAGAAGATAGTTAGATTCCACTTCATGTCTAAGTCATTGAACATCTCAAGCACTTCATACATTTCTAGTCTATGTTACCAAGGTAAAAGTTATCAAAACATATGTACTATGTCAACCACTTGTAGAAAAATCACTAGCTGGTGTATAAGTTTGACATTAGGAGATAAGACTGAGATAGAATTTTATGAGTCAACTACATCCCAAATATGACACCTACAATTATTTGAATTAAGAATTTTAGAGTTTGTGAATAGGGTTAACAGATTTTGTTTCTTCATATTAGATTAATTTTGTCACATATAAATCAAATATTTTCAATGAGCAATAGAAATAGCAAACAATGCATTAGGTCATTTAAGTGGAGAAATAATTTTATTTACAAAATTTCCTCTTAAAGCTTTACTTCTTAGTGATATCTTTAGATTCTTCTATATTCCTTTTTATCTATAGTAGCTCTCAGATGTCTTTGATAATAATGAAAAAATGCCAGCAACTTCTTTTCTGTACTATATTCAGCCACATAAAAATTCCCTTTCCCTTGTCATGTCCTTCAAATATTCTTTTCAATATGTTAAGAAGACTCTGCTCCAAATTGACACTTAAAACCAAATGATTGATAAGAAATAGCCTAAAAAATGAATGCACTGGGAATTCAAAGGTTATATCTGAATGTGAGACAAGATTCCATCAAAATCCTAGAGGAGAACACAGGCAACACCCTTTTTGAACTCAGCCACAGTAACTTCTTGAAGATACATCCACAAAGGCAAAAGAAACAAAAGCAAAAATGAACTATTGGAACTTCATGAGGATAAGAAGCTTTTGCACAGCAAAGGATACAGTCAACAAAACTGAAAGACAACCTACAGAATGGGAGAAGATATTTGCAAATGACGTATCAGATAAAGGGCTAGTATCCAAAATCTATAAAGAACTTATTAAACTCAACAGCAAAGAAACAAACAATCCAATCATGAAATGGGCAAAAGACATGAAGAGAAATCTCACAGAGGAAGACATAGACATGGCCAACAAGCACATGAGAAAATGCTCTGCATCACTTGCCATCAGGGAAATACAAATCAAAACCACAATGACATACCACCTCACACCAGTGAGAATGGGGAAAATTAACAAGGCAGGAAACCACAAATGTTGGAGAGGATGCAGAGAAAAGGGAACCCTCTTCCACTGTTGGTGGGAATGTGAACTGGTGCAGCCACTCTGGAAAACTGTGTGGAGATTCCTAAAAGAGTTAAAAATAGACCTGCCCTGCGACCCAGCAATTGCACTGTTGGGGATTTACCCCAAAGATACTGATGCAATGAAACACCAGGACACCTGCACCCCGATGTTTCTAGCAGCAGTGTCCGCAATAGCCAAACTGTGGAAGGAGCCTCTGTGTCCATCGAAAGATGAATGGATAAAGAAGATGTGGTCTATGTATACAATGGAATATTACTCAGCCATTAGAAATGACAAATACCCACCATTTGCTTCAACGTGGATGGAACTGGAGGGTATTATGCTGAGTGAAATAAGTCAATCAGAGAAGGACAAACAGTGTATGTTTTCATTCATTTGGGGAATATAAATAATAGTGAAAAGGAATAGAAGGGAAGGGAGAAGAAATGGGTAGAAAATATCAGAAAGGGAGACAGAACATAAAGACTCCTACCTCTGGGAAATGAACTAGGGGTAGTGGAAGGGGAGGAGGGCGGGGGGTGGGGGTGACTAGGTGATGGGCACTGAGGGGGGCACTTGACGGGATGAGCACTGGGTGTTATTCTGTATGTTGGTAAATTGAACACCAATAAAAAATACATTTATTATTTTAAAAAAACGTTCTATATAAATCCAGTCATTCAACTAAGCAACAACAAAATGAAATTAATTTTTGGAGTGTTAATGACTAAACATGCATGGAGAAATCAATAAAACATCAAAAAAAAAAACACAAAGGTTATATCTGCAAATTAGAAGCTTCCATCTGATCTTTGGATTTAACACACAAGTAATTAGTGTAAGCAGTTGCATTGTTAGTCTCAATGGATGATGGATAGATATAGATATATATAAAAGTGCTAGCAAGTTCTTAATATAAAATGTGCATTTCCATACATCTGAGGGGGCAGGATTGTGGAATTTTACATTTTTATAGTATGTTCTTAGAAACCTAGAGTGTAAGAATTCCAAAGCAGAAAGATGACCGTGTAAATTAATGTCATTTAGGATTAGAAGGATGATGGCAATAGAGCAGGAAGACCCTACGCTCATTTTGTCCCACAAACACAACTAGATACTTATCAAATCATACTAAATACTTCAGAAGTTGATGTGAAAACTGACAGAACAAACTCCACAACTAAAGGGAGAGAAAAGGTCATACTGAAGAAGGTAAGAAATGGGGAGACCTGACTTAGAGGAGAAATAAACTGGGGTTGCTACAGAGAGGAGGGAGCCATGGTCACAGAGAAGGGTAGGAGGGAGGATCACACAGAGAAACACACAAGGAGAATTTTTCTCAAAAGGCATTGACTTGGAAAACAAGAAGGGCTTGATTTTGTGAGTTCTCACAAGCAGTGGAGCTTAAAGACTGAAGTTTTAAAGGTCAGTGTACTTGGCTGGCATAAAGCCTGGAGGGCACCATCCTGCGCCTCAAGAGAAGGCAGGCAAACAACCTGGGGGCAGATGGCATGGAAATGGCTATTTGAAGAACATCTCTGGCACACTATGAGGAGATTATTCACTCTTCTCAGAGTGTGTCCCTGAGAAACAGCATTCATAGAGATACCTCTCTGGTACAAAGTAGCTGGCTGGTGCCTTTTCAATCTGCCACCCTTAGAATAACACAGAACAACCTGTGAGAAACTAACTTGCTTATACCACACCCCACACTACTGCACAATGGCAAGACTGCCCTTCTCAGTCAAGCTTGCCTCAGTCCCAGTGTAGTAGGTTCCTTTTCCAGAAGACCAGCACAAACCTGTGCTCACAACACATCTCCAGATCAGAGAGGTTTGTAGGGATTCAGTTCCATTGGACATGATGAAAAGCCTCATTTTGCAAGCAAAATAAGGCACACCTCATTAAAACTCTCCACAGTTCAGGCCAATGGCCAACCACTGCCCACAACAGGAAAGGAGAGCCTCTGCAGATGACTGGCCTGAAGGATAGAGCAGCCCAAACACAACAGCAGAATGCACTTAGCATACACCAGAAACTCCCTGAAGTGCCAGGTTGTGGGTGCTACAAGACCTCTTTTTCATAAATTCACAACTTTCAAGAGCAGGAGACATAAGTGGCTTTTCTAACTTAGAGAAGAAGGCATAGATTTAGACAAAATGAAAAGACAGAGGAGTTTATCACAAATGAGAGAACAAGATAAGGTGTTGGCCAGAGATTTAAGTGAAAAAGATATTTTAAGAAATGCCTAATGGCCAATTTAAAGCAACAATCATAAGCATACTCACTGGGCTTGATAAAATAATAGAACACATCAGTGAGAACCTTATCACAGAGATAAAAGAATAAAAGAATAATAAATGAGAGATCAAGAATGCAATAAATGAGATTAGAAAGAGGCTTGAAGCAAAACAAACAAACAAAACCCCAACAACAACAACAAAAACCCTAGCAGGATAGAAGAAACAGGGGAATGAATGAGGGACCTACAAAACAAAATAATGGAAAATTATAAATCTGAACAAAAGAGAGAAAGAAGAACTATGCAACACAAAGATACACTAAGGAAACTCAGTGACTCCATAAATCATAATAACATTCATATTATAGGACTCCCAGTAAAAGAAGAGAAAGAGAAAAGGCTAAACATTTATTTCAAGGAATAATAATAGAAAATTTCCATAATCTGGGGAAGGAAACAGACATCTGGATCTTAGGAGGCACAGAGAACTCCCAACAAAATCAACAAAATCAGGCCAATGCCAAAACATATTATAATTAAATTGGCAAAATATAATGATTTTTAAAAATCTTAAAAGCAGCAAGATAAAAGAAGCCCTTAAATTACAAAGGAAGGCCCATAAGGCTAGCTACAGATTTCTCAATATAAACTTGGCAAGCCAGAAGGGAGTGACATTATATATTCAAATTTCTAAATGGGAAAAATCTGCAGCCAAGAATATTCTATCCAACAAGACTATCATGCAGAATAGAAGGAGAGATAAAGAGTTTCCCAAACATAACTAAAAGAGTATGTGACTACTAAACTAACCATACAAAAAATATTAAAGGGATCTCTTTAAGAGAGACAAAGGCAAAGAGACAAAGTGACAAAGGCAAGAAAGGATCAGAGAAAATCTCCAGAAACAACGACAAAATAAGTAATAAAATGGCACTAGATACATATCTATCAATAATTACTATGAATATAAATAGCCTAAATGCTCCAATCAAAAGACATAGGGTACCAGAATGAATAAACAACAGCAATGACAACAAAAACAAGACCCATATATATGCTGCCCACAAGAGACTCATATAGACCTAAAGAAACCTATAGACTGAAAGTGAGGATATGGAGAACCACTGATCATGCAAATGGATATCAGAAGAAAGCCAGAGTACCAACGCATATATGAGACAAATTAGACTTTAAAACAAAGAGTGTAACAAGAGATGAAAATGGCACTATATCATAATAAAGGGGATTATCCACCAAGAAGATTTAACAATTATAACATTTATGCTCCTGGATTAGGAGCACAATTAATGACAAACTTAAAGAAACTCATTGATAATAATACAGTAATAGTAGGGGACATTAACATCTCACTTACATTAATAGAGAGATCATCTAAGAAGAAAATCAACAAGAAAACAATAGCTTTCACAAATCAGACAAATACAGAAAGATTGAGATCATACCATGTATATTTTCTGACCACAATGCTATGAAAATTGCAGTCAACCACAAGAAAAAAATGTGGAATGAACACAAATACATGGAGGTTAAGCATCATATTATTACACAATAAATAGATCAACCAGGAAATCAAAGAAGAAACAAAAGAAAATACATGGAAACAAATGGAAATGAAAACAGAATGGTCCAAAATCATTTGGATGCAATAAGGCAGTCCTAATAGGGAAGTATATAGCAATACAGACCTACCATAAGAAGAAAAAAAAAACAGTCAAATAAACAACCTCATTTAACACCTAAAGGAGCTAGAAAAAGAACAAAGCCTAAAGCCAGCAGATGGAAGAAGAAAAAATAAACATTAGCGCAGAAATAAAATATATAAAAACTAAAAAACATGATAGAACAGATAATGAAGCCAGTAGCTGGATCTTTGAAAAAATTAATACATTTGATAAAATCTTAGCTAGACTTATCAAAAAGATAAGAGAAAGGACCCAAATAAATAAAATCACAAATGAAAGAGGAAAGATTGCTACCAACACCACAGAAATATAAGCAATTATAAAAGAATGTTAAGAACAATTATATATCAATAAATTGGACAATGTGGAAGAAATAGGTAAATTCCTAGAAATATATAAACTATCAAAACTGAAATAGGAATAGAAAATTTGAATAACCAGCAAAATTTGAATCAGTTATCAAAAAACTCAAGAAAAAAAGGTCCAGGGATGCCTGGGTGGCTCAGAGGTTGAGCTTCTGCCTTTGGCTCAGGGTGTGATCCCAGGGTCCTGGGATCGAGTTCCACTTTGGGCTCCTTGTGAGGCACCTGCTTCTCCCTCTGCCTATGTCACTGCCTCTTTTTCTGTGTCTCTTATAAATAAAAAAAATCTTTAAAAAAGAAACAAAAGTCCAAAGCCAGATAACTTCACAAATTTTATGAAACTTTTAAAGAATAGTTAAAATCTATTCTTCTCAAACTAATCTGAAAAATAGAATAGGAAAGACAACTCCCAAGTTCGTTTTATTAGGCCAGCATTACACTCATGACAAAACCAGATAGATTTCACAAAAAAAGAGAACTACAAGCAATATCCCTGATGAATATGAATGCCAAAATTCCCCCCAAAATATTAGCAAACCAAATTCAACAATACATCAAAGAAATCATTTACCAGGATCTGGTTGGATTTATTCCTGGGCTGCAAGTATGGTTCAATATCCACAAATCAATCAATGTGATACTCCATATTAATAAAAGAAAGAATCAGAATCTTATGATCATTTCAATACATGAAGAAAAAACATTTGACAAAGTACAACATCCATTTATGATAAAAAACCATCAACGAAGTAGGGATAGAAGAAACATAGCTCAACATAATAAAAACCATATATGAAAAACCCAGAGCTAATGTCCTCTTCAATGGGGAAAGCTAAGAGCTTTCCCTTTATGGTCAGGAACAAGACAGGCATATCCACTCTCAGTATTGTTGTTTAGCACAATACTGGAAGTTGTAGCCATAGCAATCAGACCACAAAAAGAAATAAAAGTCACCCAAACTCGTAAGGAAGAAGTAAACTTTCACCATTTGCAGATGATATGACACTATATATAGAAAGCCATAAACACTCCACTAAACAGTTACTAGAACTGATAAATGATTTCAGTAAAATCACAGGGTATAAAATTAATATACATGGGATGCCTGGGTGGCTCAGCGGTTAAGCCTCTGCCTTCAGCTCAGGGCATGATCCTGGAGTCCTGGGATCAAGTCCGGGTATCGAGTCCCACATCAGGGTCCCTGCATGGAGCCTGCTTCTCCCTCTGCCTGTGTCTCCACCTCTTTCTCTCTATCTCTCTGTGTGTCTCTCATGAATAAACAAATAAAATATTTAAAAAATAAAATTAAATAAAAATAAAGTTAATATACAGAAAAATGTTGTAATTCCATACACAAATACTGAGGCAGCAGAAAGAGAAATTAAGAAAACAATCTTATTTACAATTGCACCAAATACAATGAGATATCTGGGAATAAACCTAATCAAAGAAGACTTGTACTCTGAAAAACAATAAAAAATACTGATGAAAGAAACTGAAGACAACACAAATAAACAGAATTATCTTCCATACTTATGTATTAGAACAAATATTGTTAAAATGTCCATAATGCCCAAAGCAATTTACACATTTCATACAATCCCTATGAAAATACCCACAGCATTTTTCACAGAACTAGAACAAACAATCCTAAATTTTGTAGGGAACCACAGAAGATCTCCAATAGGCAAACCAACCTTGAAAAGAAAAAGGAAATCTCAAGGTATCATAATTCCAGACTTTGTTACATTATAAAGCTGTAGTGATCAAAACAGTATGGTACTGGTACAAAAACAGAGAGATAGATCAATAAAACAGAATAGAAAACACAGAAATGAACCCACACCTATAAGGTGAATTAATCTTCAACCAAACAGGAAAGACTATCCAATGGGAAAAAGATTGTTTCTTTACCAAATAGTGTTGGGAAAACTGGACAGCAATATGAAAAAGAATGAAATGGGGCCACTTTCTTACATTATACACAAAAATAAATTAAAAATGGATGAAAGACCTAAATGTGAGACAGGAAACCATGAAAATCCTAGAAGAAAACATAGGCAGCAACCTCTTTGACCTCAGCAGCAGCAACTTCTTACTAGGCATACCTCTGGAGGCAAGGGAAACAAAAGCAAAAATGAACTATCAGGACTTCATCAAGATTAAAAAAAAAAAAAAAGCTTCTCTACAGCAAAGAAAACAATCAACAAAACTAAAAGACAACCTTCAGAATGGAAGAAGATATTTGCAAATGACATATCTGATGAAGGGTTGTTATCCAAAATATATTTTAAAAACCTTATAAAACTCATCACTCCCAAAATGAATAATCCAATTAAAAATAGGTAAAAGAGGGCAGCCCCGGTGGCTCAGCGGTTTAGCGCCACCTTCAGCCCAGGGCCGGATTCTGGAGACCGGGGATGGAGCCTGCTTATCTCTCTGCCTGGGTCTCTGCCTCTTTCTCTCTCTCAATCTGTGTCTCTCATGAATAAGTAAATAAAATCTTAAAAAAGATAGGTAGAAGATATGTGCAAACATTTTTCCAAAAAGACACAAAGATGACCAACAGATACATGAAAACATTCTCTACATCACTGATCATCAAGGAAATACAAATCAAAATCATAATGAGATACCACTTCACATCTGTTAGAATGGCTAGAATCAGTAACATCAGAAACAACAGGTGTGGAGAAAGAAAGTGAAACCCTCTTGTGCTGTTGATGGGAATGCAAATGCAATTCCAGAAATTGTAGTACTAGGTATTTAACCAAAGATTACAAAAATACTAATTCAAAAGGATACATGTAACCTGATGTCTATAGCAGCATTATCTACAATAGCCAGATTATGGAAACAGCCCAAGCATCCATTGACTGATGAATGAATAAAGATTATGTATATATATACATATAGAACAAACTAATGGTTACTGGAGGGGAGTTGGGTAGGGGGATGGGTTAAACAGATGGAGTTTAAAGAGTGCATTTGCTGTGATAAACAAGTGTTGTATGGAAGGATTCAATCACAATATTGTATACCGGAGACCAATAATACACTCTATAGTTACTAACTGAAATTTAAATAACAACTTGAAGGACACCTGAGTGGCTCAGTGGTTGAGGGTCTGCCTTTGACTCAGGTCGTGATCCTGAGGTCCTGGGATAGAGTTCCACATCAAGCTTCTGGCAGGGAGTCTGCTTCTCCCTCCGCTTATGTCTGCCTCTCTCTGTGTGTTTCTCATGAATAAATAAATAAATAACAACTTGAAAAAAAGATTGATGGAATTTACAAACAAGCATATTCCTTCCTCAAGCACATGTTCCACATTTTAGACTTACGTAGTAATGTTTCTTGATATTGTTAAAACAACTTAAATGATTTTATCCCAATTAGATGTTGAACAATATATATTTTAAGCATGTTACACCATAATTCTTCAATGTCAAATAAGAGATCACTCATTTTGTTTCCCTTATGGCTACCCAAATAAATTAACAGCATTTCTAGAGTACCTGGGTGGCTCAGTAGGTTAAGTATCTGCCTTAGGCTCAAGACATGATCCCAGAGTCCTCCAATCTGAGCCCAACATCTGGCTTCCTACTCAGTGGGGAGCCTGCTTCTCCCTCTCCCTCTGCCCCTCTCCTTGCTTGTGTTTCCTCTCTCTCTCTCTCAAATACATAAGTAAAATCTTCTAAAAATTAAAAATGTTATTATTTGAAAATTAAGTAGCTCTGAAAAAATGCAGCATTAACTCTGGGAAAACATTTCTAAAAAGTGAATACACATTTCTTTTTTTAAAAATTTTAAAAGATTTTATTTATTTATTCATGAGAGACAGAGAGAGAGGCAGAGACACAGGCAGAGGGAGAAGCAGACGCCATGCAGGGAGCCTGACGTGGGACTGGATCCTGGGTCTCCAGGATCACAACCTGGGCTGAAGGCGGCGCTAAGCCGCTGAGCCACCCAGGCTGCCCCATATTTCTAAATAAAAAACACAGAGAGACAATTTATTCACCAACAGATTTCAAACATGTTAAAGAAACATAGCACATAACTCAATATTCTTCTAGTGACAGATGAATAGGATTTTCTCTGCATTATGGTTTCGTTTGACAAGTGTAGTTTTAAATTCTGTGTAGTCCATAAACACCTGAGTGCTTCTAGCTCTAATGGGTATTAATTTCATTTTTCTCCTGCATTATTATGCATCTATACTTCCACCCACACACCATTATCTTCTATATATTTAAAATTACCCATCCCAACTTCACTTACAAAAAATCCTCAGCCAAGCTTCATTTCATTTGTTCCTATTACCAACTACAGACATTAACCTCCAGCTCCTGTATTTTTAGAAAGAAGACAACTGAATGAGAAGATGTAACATTGCAATTAGGTCAGTGCTCATTTAAGTAATACTTAAATTTAGGACAATGTAATTTCTTTACATTAAATGATCAAAATGATTCTTAGCATCTCTAAGAACAAATATGAGAAATATCAGGAAAATGGATAAAACCAGGAGTATTGAACAGGGATTATCTCACTAGATTATAAATATGTTGGAAAGTTACAGCATTCAAAGTAATGTGGAACTGGAAGCAAAAATAAATAATAAAAGAAGGTAATATAATACCTAAAGAAATCTGAACAGAAATAAAATATACATCACAACAAATGGCATAAAGAGTTCTTTTCATAGTGGGAATCTATGTTGTCAGAAAAATATGAAGAAAACATTTTACTTCATATTTGGCAAGATAACTAAATAGTTAAGGTGTGAAAATTAGTCAATTTAGCAACACCTACTAAATAATGAATATTAATAAGGATCTTCATTTGTTACTAAAATAATTATATCTCATTTATATGTTGCATCAAAAAAAACAAACAGAACAAATGAACAGATGACCAAAAACGCAGAAGCAGACCCATAAATATGGAAAACAGACTGGTGGTTGCTAGAGGTGGGTTCTGGGGGACAAACAAAATTGGTGAAGAGGAGTAGGAGGTACAGGTATCCAGTTATGGAATGAATAAGTCACAGGGATGAAAGGTACAGCATAGGGAATATAGTCATTAGTGCTGTAATGGTGTTGTATGGTGACAGATGGTAGCTACAACTTATACTGAGCACAGCATGATCTATAGAGTCCATGAATCACTCTGTTATACACCTAAAAGAAATATAGCATTATATGTCAACTATACTTAAATTAAAAAAATAACAACAACGAACAAAGATATTAATCCAATGCACTGTTTGGACTTTAAATCTTAACCTAAACAAATTAATCTTATAGTAGTATATTTACCAAACAATGTTATAATAGTTTCAGGTATAAAACACGGTCATTCAACATTTGTATATATTGTAAATTGGTCGCAATAAGTCTGTTTACCTTCTGTCACCATTAAAAGTTGATTTTGTCAAAATTATTGACTACACTCTCCATGCTGCACTTTATATCCCCATGACTTATTTTAAAACTGGAAGTTTGTATTTTTTTTATCCCCTTCACATATTATGTCCCCTAACTGCTCTCTGCTCCGGCAACCACCAATCTGTTCTTTGTATAAACAAATACATTCTAAAAATATTTTTTATACAGCTAGAGGAAAACAAACAGGCCCTGATTAGTTAAGTATATTAAGGAACTATTATTAATTGTGTTAAAAGTTATAATCTCATTAAGGTATTGCTTAAAAATGAGCTTGTATCTATTATAGATATATTCTGTAAATTATGGGGGTAATATTTTATATTATCCGAGATTTGTCATAAAATAATCATAATGGATATAGAAAATGGATATATCAATGCAGGAAGACTGGTAATGTATTGATAACTGCTGAAGTAGGGCAGCATGTACACGGAATGGAATATTCCTATCACTGTAAGCTTTACTTTTAAAAAATTAAAAATTTTCAATTTAAAAAGTTTTTAAATGATCAAATAGCATTATAGTATATTCCATATTTCTTGTATGTGTAGAGAACATACTTCATAAGTAATTTTTACTTTAATCCTAAAACAATACATAAAAAATTTCAGACAATTGTGATAATTATTGGATGCCAGAATATTTTTTAATTGGAGTTCAATTTACCAACATATAACATAAGGCCCAGTGCTCATCCCGTCAAGTGCCCCCCTCAGTGCCCATCACCCATCATCCCATCCCTCCACCCATTCCCCTTATAACACCACTTGTTCGTATCCCAGAGTTAGGAGTCTCTCATGCTCTGTCTCCCTCTCTGATATTTCCCACTTATTTCCTCTCCTTTCCCTTTATTCCCTTTCACTATTTTTTATATTCCCCAAATGAATGAGACCATATAACGTTTGTCCTTCTCTGATTGACTTATTTCACTCAGCATAATACTGTCCAGTTCCATCCACGTTGAAGCAAATGGTGGGTATTTGTCATTTCTAATGGCTGAGTAATATTCCATTCTACACATATACCACACCTTCTTTATCCATTCATCTTTCGATGGACACAGAGGCTTCTTCCACAGTTTGGCTATTGTGGACATTGCTGCTATAAACATTGGGATTCAGGTGTCTTGACATTTCACTGCATCTGTATCTTTGGGGTAAATCCCCAGCACTGCAATTGCTGAGTCATAGGGCAGTTCTATTTTTAACTCTTTGAGGAACCTCCACACAGTTTTCCAGAGTGGCTGCACCAGTTCACATTCCCACCAACACTGCAAGAGGGTTCCCATTTCTCCACATCCTCTCCAACATTTGTTGTTTTCTGTCTTGTTAATTTTCAACATACTCACTGGTGTGAGGTGGTATCTCATTGTGGTTTGGATTTGTATTTCCCTGATGGCAAGTGATGTGGAGCATCGTCTCATGAGCTTGTGGGCCATGTGTGTGTCTTCCTCTGTGAGATTTCTGTTCATGTCTTTTGCCCATTTCAGGATTGGATTGTTTGTTTCTTTGACGTTGAGTTTAATAAGTTCTTTATAGATCTTGGATACTAGTCCTTTATCTGATACGTCATTTGCAAATATATTCTCCCATTCTGTAGGTTGTCTTTCAGTTCTGTTGACTGTTTCTTTGGCTGTGCAGAAGCTTGTTATCTTGATAAAGTCCCAACAATTCATTTTTGCTTTTGTTTCCCTTGCCTTCATGGATGTATCTTGCAAGAAGTTGCTGTGGCCAAGGTCAAAAAGGGTGTTGCCTGTGTTCTCCACTAGGATTTTGATGGATGCTTGTGCCACATTTAGATCTTTCATCCATTTTGAGTTTATCTTTGTCTATGGTGTAAGAAAATGGTCTCGTTTCATTCTTCTGCACGTGGGTGTCCAATTTTCCCAGCACCATTTATTGAAGAGATTGTCTTTTTTCCAGTGGATAGTCTTTCCTGCTTTGTCGAATATTAGTTGACCATACAGTTCAGTGCCCATTTCTGGGTTCTCTATTCTGTCCCATTGATCCACGCGTCTTTTTGTGCCAGAATCACACTGTCTTGATGACCACAATTTGTAGTACAACCTAAAATCTGGCATTGTGATGCCCCCAGCTATGGTTTTCCTTTTTAGTATTTCCCTGGCTATTCGGGGTCTTTTCTGATTCCACACAAATCTTAAGATAATTTGTTCCAACTCTCTGAATAAAGTTCATGGTATTTTGATAGGGATTGCATTAAATGTGTAAATTGCCCTGGGTAACACTGACATTTTTGCAATATTAATTCTTCAAATCCACGAACACGGAATAATATTATATCTCTTTGTGTCTTCCTCAATTTCTTTCAGGAGTGGTCTGTAGTTTTTAGGGTACACATTCTTTACCTCTTTGGTTATTTTTATTCCTAGGTACCTTATGCTTTTGGGAGCAATTGGAAATGGGATTGACTGCTTAATTTCTCTTTCTTCAGTCTCATTGTTGGTGTATAGAAATGTCATTGATTTCTGGGCATTGATGTTGTATCCTGCCATGCTCCCAAATTGCTGTATGAGTTCTAGCAATTTTGGGATGGAGTCTTTTGGGTTTTTTACATACAGTATTCATGTCATCTGCAAAGAGGGAGAGTTTGACTTCTTCTTTGCCCATTTGAATGCCTTTTATTTCTTTTTGTTGCCTGATTGCTGAGGCTATGACTTCTAGTACTATGTTGAATAGTAGTGGTGAGTAGTGGTGAGATTGCTGAGGCTAGGACTTCTAGTACTATGTTGAATAGTAGTGGTGAGTGGTCCACCCCAATAGGGTGGACATCCCTGTTCTGTTCCTGATCTTAGGGGAAAGGCTTTCAGTGTTTCCCCATTGAGAATGATATTTGCTGTGGGCTTTTCATAGATGGCTTTGAAGATGCTGAGAAATGTTCCCTCTATCCCTTCACTTCGAAGAGTTTTGATCAGGAATGGATGCTGTACTTTGTTAAACGTTTATCTGCATCTATTGGGAGCATCATATGGTTCTTGTTTATTCTCTTGTTGATATGATCTATCACATTGATTGCTTTGTGAGTGTTGAACCAGTCTTGCATCCCGGGGATAAATCCCACTTGGTCATGGTGAATAATCTTAATGTACTGTTGGATCCTATTGGCTAGTATCTTGTTGAGAATTTTTCCATCTGTGTTCATCAGGGATATTGGTCTATATTTTTCATTTTTGGTGGGGTCTTTGGCTTTGGAATTAAGGTGATTCTGGCCTTATACAATGAATTTGGAAGTATTCCATCTCTTTCTATCTTTCCAAACAGTTTTAGCAGAATAGGTATGGTTTCTTCTTTAAACGTTTGATACAGGAGAGCCCGTCCGGTAGAAGCAGGAGCTGCACCAATCTTCCCAGGCGGTAAGGCACTCGCAGGGAGTTAGAGCAGGGCTCCAGGAGAGGCGGGGATACCCTCAGGCTCCCAGGAACACTAACAGAACACCTGCGATGCGCCCCAGGGTGAGCGTGCCACACCCCGCGGCCGAGCTCTCTAAAGGTCTGAAGCCAGAGCTCGGCGGGACCGGGGAGCAGCTCAGAGGCAGCTCCTGCGGCGCCTCCGAGTGGAGAGGGCTGCCCGGCTGGGAACTCAAATCCAATGGCGCAGGCCGCAGAGCACAGGGTGCCGGGGACACAGACCAAGATCCAGTGCTCCGCCCGGGACAGGCAGAAGCCAGTAGGGCACAGGACCGCAAGAACACTCCTGCCCCAAGCTGAGCAGATCAGCGGCCCCACCCCGGAGCATCCAGGCCCCTGCAGGCTGAGAGCTCTGTAGTTACTGCGGGAGCTGAATCCAGGGCTCCAGAGCTGGCCACCGCCACTGTTGTTGTTCCTCCTGGGGCCTCACGGGGTAAAAAAAAAACCCACTAAGCCTCACAGTGGTTTCACAGAATAAACAGCTTAAGCGTCTTTCACAGAGCCCTGCACCAGGCAGGGGCCTGAGCAGCTCCCCCAAGTGCTAACACTTGAAAATCAGCACAGCAGGCCCCTCCACCAGAAGACCAGCTAGACGGACAGAGGAAAAGCAAATTATTGACCAAACAGCACTGGAAAGTTCAGGGGAAGTTGAGAGATTTATAGTATACAGAATCAGAGGATCTTCCCCTTAATTTTTGTTTTTGGATTTCTGTTTGCTTCCCCCGCCCCCCTTTTTTCTTCTTTTTTTCTCTTTCTTTTCTTCTTTTTTTTCTTTTTCTTTCCTTCTTTCTGTCCTCTCTTTTTTTCCTTTTCCCAATACAACTTGTTATTGGCCACTCTGCACTGAGCAAAATGACTACAGGAAAACCTCACCTCAAAAGAAAGAATCAGAAACAGTCCTTTTCCCACAGAGTTACAGAATTTGGATTACAATTCAATGTGAGAAAGCCAATTAGAAGCACTCTTATAAAGCTACTGGTGGCTCTAGAAGAAACCACAAAGGACTCAGGAGACTTCATGACTGCAGAATTTAGATCTAATCAGGCAGAAATTAAAAATCAATTAAATGAGATGCAATCCAAACTAGAGGTCCTAACAACGAGGGTGAACGAGGTGGAAGAACAAGTGAGTGACATAGAAGACAAGTTGATGGCAAAGAGGGAAACTGAGGGATAAAGAGACAAACAATTAAAAGATCATGAGGATAGATCAAGGGAAATAAGTGACAGCCTGAGAAAGAAAAATCTACGTTTAATTGGGGTTCCCGAGGGTGCCGAAAGGGACAGAGGTCCAAAATATGTATTTGAACAAATCATAGCTGAAAACTTTCCGAATCTGGGAAGGTCATTCAGATCCAGGATAGAGAGATCCCCCTCTAAATCAATAAAAACCATTCAATACCTCGACATTTAAAAGTGAAGCTTGCAAATTCCAAAGATAAAGAGAAGATCCTTAAGGCAGCAAGAGACAAGAGAACCCTAACTGATATGGGGAGGAATATCAGATTAACAGCAGACCTCTGCACAGAGACCTGGCAGGCCAGAAAGGGCAGGCAGGATATACTCAGGGTCCTAAGAGAAAAACATGCAGGCAAGAATACTTTATCCAGCAAGGTTCTCATTCAGAATAGAAGGAGAGATAAAGAGCTTCCAAGACAGGCAGGAACTGAAAGAATATGCAACCTCCAAACCAGCTCTGCAATAAATTTTAAGGGGGACTATTAAATTTCCCCTTCAAGAAGAAGTCCAATGGAACAATCCACAAAAACAGGGACAGAATAGATATCATGATGACACTAAAATCATATCTTTCAGTAGTAACTGTTAATGTGAATGGGCTTAATGACACCATCAAAAGGCGCAGGGTATCAGACTGGATAGAAAAGCAGGACCCATCTATTTGCTGTCTACAAGAGACTCATTTTAGACAGAAGGACACCTACAGCCTGAAAATAAAAGGTTGGAGAACCATTTACCATTCAAATGGTCCTCAAAAGAAAGCAGGGGTAGCCATCCTTATACCAGATAAACTAAAATTTATCCCAAAGACTGTAGTGAGAGATGAAGAGGGACAGTACATCATACTTAAAGGATCTAACCAACGAGAGGACGTAACAATCATCAGTATATGCCACAAATGTGGGAGATGCCAAATATTTCAATCAAGTAATAACCAACGTTAAGACATACTTACATAATTATACAGTTATACTTGGTGACTTCAATCTAGCGCTTTCTACTCGATAGGTCTTCTAAACAAAACATTTCCAAACAAACGAGAGCTTTAAATGATACACTGGACCAGATGGATTTCACAGATATTTATAGAACTTTACATCCTAAGGCAACTGAATACACATTCTTCTCAAGTGCATATGGAACTTTCTCCAGAATAGACCACATACTGGGTCACAAATCGGGTCTGAAATGATACCAAAAGATTGGGATCATCCCCTGCATATTCTCAGACCATAATGCATTGAAATTAGAACTAAATCACAACAAGAAGTTTGGAAGGACTTCAAACACGTGGAGGTAAGGACCATCTTGCAAAAAGATGAAAGAGTCAACCAGGAAATTAAGGAAGAACTAAAAAGATTCATGGAAACTAATGAGAATGAAGACACAACCATTCAAAATTTTGGGATGCAGCAAAAGCAGTCCTGAGGGGCAAATACATTGCAATACAAGCATCCATTCAAAAACTGGAAAGAACTCAAATACAAAAGCTAACGTTACACCTAAGGAGCTAGAGGAAAAACAGCAAATAGATCCTACACCCAGCTGAAGAAGAGAGTTAATTAAGATTCAAGCAGACCTCAACGAAATCGAGAACAGAAGAACTGTGGAACAGATCAACAGAACCAGGAGTTGGTTGTTTGAAAGAATTAATAAGATAGATAAACCATTAGCCAGCCTTATTAAAAAGAAGGGAAAGAAGACTCAAATTAATAAAATCATGAATGAGAAAGGAGAGATCACTACCAACACCAAGGAAAAACAAACGATTTTAAAAACATATTATGAACAGCTGTATGTCAATAAATTAGGCAATCTAGGAAAAATGGACGCATTTCTGGAAAACCACAAACTACCAAAACTGGAACAGGAAGAAATAGAAAACCTGAACAGGCCAATAACCAGGGAGGAAATTGAAGCAGTCATCAACAACCTCCCAAGACACAAAGGTCCAGGGCCAGATGGCTTCCCAGCGGAATTCTATCAAACGTTTGAAGAAGAAAACTTACCTATTCTACTAAAGCTGTTCAGAAAGACAGAAAGAGATAGAATACTTCCAAGCTCGTTGTATGAGGCCAGCATCACCTTAATTCCGAAACCAGACAAAGACCCCACCAAAAAGGAGAATTACAGACCAATATCCCTGATGAACATGGATGCAAAAATTCTCAACATGATACTAGCCAATAGGATACAACAATACATTAAGAAGATTACTCATCATGACCAAGTAGGATTTATCCCCGGGATGCAAGGCTGGTTCAACCGTCGGAAAAGAATCAATGTGATTCATCATATCAGCAAGAGAAAAACCAAGAACCATATGATCCTCTCATTGGATGCAGAGAAAGCATTTGACAAAATACAGCATCCATTCCTGATCAAAACTCTTCAGAGTGTTGAGATAGAGGGAACATTCCTCAGCATCTTAGAAGCCATCTACAAAAAGCCCGCAGTAAATATCATTCTCAATGTGGAAGCCCTGGGAGCCTTTCTCCTAAGATAAGGAACAAGACAGGGATGTCCACTCTCACCACTGCTATTCAACATAGTAAAAGAAGTCCTAGCCTCAGCAATCAGACAACAAAAATACATTAAAGGCATTCAAATTGGCAAAGAAGAAGTCAAACTCTCCCTCTTCGCTGATGACATGATACTCTACATAGAATACCCAAAAGACTCCACCCCATGATCCTAGAGCTCATACAGCAATTTGGCAGTGTGGCAGGATACAAAATCAATGCCCAGGAGTCAGTGGCATTTCTATACACTAACAATGAGCCCGAGGAAAGAGAAATTAAGGAGTCAATCCCATTTACTATTGCACCCCAAAACATAAGATACCTAGGAATAAACCTAACCAAAGAGGTAAAGAATATATACCCTAAAACCTACCAGACACTTCTGAAAGAAATTGAGGAAGACAAAAAGAGATGGAAAAATATTCCATGATCATGGATTAGAAGAATTAATATTGTGAAAATGTCAATGTTACCCAGGGCAATTTACATGTTTAATGCAATCCCTATCAAAATACCACGGAGTATCTTCAGAGAGTTGGAAGAAATTATTTTAAGATTTGTGTGGAATTAGAAAAGACCCGGAATAGCCAGGGGAATTTTAAAAAAGAAAACCATAGCTGGGGGCATCACAATGCCAGACTTCAGGTTGTACTACAAAGCTGTGCTCATCAAGACAGTGTGGTACTGGCACAAAAACAGACACATAGATCAGTGGAACAGAAGAGAGAATCCAGAAGTGGACACTCAACTTTATGGTCAACTAATATTCTATAAAGGAGCAAAGACTATTCACTGGAGAAAAGACAGTCTCTTCAATAAATGGTGCTGGGAAAATTGGACATCCACATGCATAAGAATGAAACTAGACCACTCTCTTTCACCATACACAAAGATAAACTCAAAATGGATTAAAGGTCTAAATGTGAGACAAGATTCCATCAAAATCCTAGAGGAGAACACAGGCAACACTCTTTTTGAACTTGGCCACAGTAACTTCTTGCAAGATACATCCACAAAGGCAAAAGAAACAAAAGCAAAAATGAACTATTGGGACTTCATCAAGATAAGGAGCACTGGGTGTTTTTCTGTATGTTGGTAAATTGAACACCAATAAAAATTAATTAAAAAAAAAAAGATAAGGAGCTTTTGCACAGCAAAGGATACAGTTAACAAAACTAAAAGACAACCTACAGAATGGGAGAAGATATTTGCAAATGACGTATCAGACAAAGGGCTAGTCCAAGATCTGTGAAGAACTTCTTAAATTCAACAGCAAAGAAACAACAATCCAATCATGAAATGGGCAAAGACATGAAGAGAAATCTCACAGAGGAAGACATAGACATGGCCAACATGCACATGAGAAAATGCTCTGCATAACTTGCCATCAGGGAAATACAAATCAAAACCACCATGAGAGACCACCTCACACCAGTGAGTATGGGGAAAATTAACAAGGCAGGAAACCACAAATGTTGGAGAGGATGTGGAGAAAAGGGAACCCTCTTACACTGTTGGTGGGAATGTGAAATGGTGCAGCCACCCTGGAAAACTGTGTGGAGTTTCCTCCAAGAATTAAAAATACATCTGCCGTACCACCCAGCAATTGCACTGCTGGGGATTTACCCCAAAGATACAGATGCAGTCAAACGAGTGAAATGCCGGGACACCTGGACCCCGATGTTTCTAGCTGCATTGTCCACAATAGCCAAACTGTGGAAGAAGCCTTGGTGTCCATCGAAAAATGAATGGATAAAGAAAATGTGGTATATGTGTACAATGGAATATTACTCAGCCATTAGAAACGACAAATACCCACCATTTGCTTCGATATGGATGGAACTGGAGGTTATTATGCTGAGTGAAATAAGTCAATCGGAGAAGGACAAACATTATATGGTCTCATTCATTTGGGGAATATAAAAAATAGTGAAAGGGAATAAAGTGGAAAGGAGAAAAATTAAGTGGGAAATATCAGAGAGGGAGACAGAACATGAGAGACTCCTAACTCTGGGAACCGAACTAAGGGTGGTGGAAGGGGAGGGGGCAGAGGGGTTGGGGTGACTGGTTGCTGGGTACGGAGGTGGGCACTTGACGGCATGAGCACTGGGTGTTATTCTGTATGTTGACAAATTGGACACCAATAAAAAACAAATTTAAAAAAAAAGTAAGGATGAATACCAAAAGATTTTAAGTAAATGGAAACCTATCATTTATGAGTGAGGCAGAGACATTTATTTATTTAAACATATTTATTTATTTAAATTTATTCATTTATTTATTATTTTATTTATGAATTTATTTATTTATGAGAGAGTGAGAAGCAGAGGCAACAGGCAGAGGGAGAAGCAGGCTCCTTGCAGGGAGCCTGACATCGGACTGGATCCCGTGTCTCCAGGATCACACCCTGGGCTGCAGCTGGCGCTATACCGCTGCGCCATGGTGGCTGCCCTGTGTTTATTTAAATATTCATTTATTTCCAAGTGGAAATCTATTCAAAACAGAGTGATAACTGGGACGCCTGGCTGACTCAGGGGTTGTCTACCTTCGGCTCAGGGCATGATCCTGGAGTCCCGGGATTGATTCCCACATTGGGCTCCCTGGGTGAAGCCTGATCTCCTTCTGCCTGTTTCTCTGCCTCTCTCTCTATGTGTGTGTCTCTCATGAATAAATAAATAAATAATCTTAAAAAAATAGCCACAGTGATGACAATATCTAATTAGATTTGTAACAGATGTCACTAATAAATCATATAACAAAAACAAGAATTGGAGGGACTAAATGGAGTTAACCTGTTATAAATTTCCTGTATATTTTGGGAATTAGTAAAATTACTTATTAAAAGTAGATTCTAATACATAATAGATGTACACTGTAGTCCCTTGGTAACTACTTATTAGTAATAAAAAGAAGTCATGGCTAAAATCTAAACAACAATAACAAAATCATAAAGCACACTTAATACAAAAGAAATGATAACAGGAATAAATAAACACAGAAAAGATGAGCCAATTAAAAAGATGATACTAAATTTTTATTATATATCTTTAATTACATCAATTTGAGTAGCCTAATTTATCATATTAAAAGATAAATATTGCCATGATGAATTAAGAAGAAGCTATATGCAATTTCTAATCAACATATTTTAAATATGATTAAAGAAATGTTAAAGTGAAGAGATGAAATACATATTTCATTTATATGCATATATATAAAATATGCATATATATAAATATGCAAAAACTAAAGAAAGGTGCTGTAGCCTCATTGACATCAGGAAAAGTATACTTTAAGAAATAATTACTGAGAAGTAATAAAGGACATTTCATAAAAAACAAGAGAAATACAATAGGAAAATATAAAAATCCAAAAGTTTTTCTAGTAACATGACTTTAAAATAAACAAAACAGAAATTGACAGAAGTAAAAAAAAAGAGATTTAAAAACCCATAATTATAGTTTGAGATTTTATTTTATTAAGGTTTTATTTATTGATTCATGAGAGACACATAGAGGCAGAGACATAGGCAGAAGGAGAAGCAGGCTCTCTGTTGGGAGCACAACGTGGGACTCGATCCCAGGAGTCCCACCCTGAGCCAAAGGCAGATGCACAATTGCTGAGCCACTCAGCATCCCATAGTTTGAGATCTTAAAACACTTGTTTGGTAACTGATAGAATAAGCAAACAGAAGTCAATATAGATATACAGGATTTAATTAAGAAAAAAATCGATCTAATTGAAATGTCTGTACTATTATATCCAACATCTTACAGAATACACTTTTTTCCCCCAAATACACATGGGACACACATTACAATAGAACATACCTTTAGATTTAAATTATGTCTCAAAAATTCTGAAGAGAAGAGGGATGTCAACAAAATGCAAGAATAGCAAACACAAAGTCCATATTACCTCACAGAAACATTTAGAAAGAATGACATTGACTTGTTTAATTTTTACTTAAATTCCAGTTAACTAACATACATTGTAATACTAGTTCCATGAATACAATTTAATGACTCAACAGTTTCATACAAGATCTGGTGCCCATCACAACAACTGCACTTCCCATTAATCCCCATTACCTACCTCACCCATCTCCCACCTACCTCCCCTCTGGTAATCATCAGTTTGTTCTCTATACTTAAGAGTCTGCTTCTTGGTTTCCCCCTTATGATCATTTATTTTGTTTCCTAAATTCCACATATAATTGAAATCATATAATATTTGTCTTTCTCTGACTTATTTCACTTAACATAATAGTTTCTAGCTCCATCCATGTTATTGTAGATTTCATTATTTTTGATGGCTGAGTAATATTCCATTGGATATATATACAACACCTCTTTTTTATCCATTCATTGATGTAAATTTAGGCTTTTTCCAAAATTTGGCCATTATTGATAATGGTGCTATAAACATTGGGGTGCATGAATCCCTTTGATTAAGTATTTTTGCATCCTTTGGGTAAATACTAATAGTGCAACTGCTGGATTGAAGGGGAGCTGTATTGTTAACTTATTGAGAAACTTCCATACTGTTTTCCACAGTGGCTGCACCAATTTGCATTCCCACCAATAGTGTAAGAGTGTTCTCTTTTCACTGCATTCTCAACAACATATGTTTCCTGTGTTGCTAATTTTAGCCATTCTGCCAGGTGTGAGGGGATATCCCATTGTAGTTTTGATTTGTATTATCCTGTTGATGAGTAATTTTGAGCATCTTTTCACGTATCTGTTGATCTGGATGTCTTCTTTGGAAAAATGTCTATTTATGTCTTCTGCCGGTTCCTTAGCTAGATTATTTGTTTATTGGGTGTTGAATTTAATAAATTCTTTATAGACTTTGGAAACTATTAGATATGTCATTTGCAGATATCTTCTCCCATTCCTTAGGCTGCCTTTTAGTTTTGTTCATTATTTCCTTCACTGTGCAGGAGCTTTTTTTTATTTGACAAAACCCCAATAGTTCATTTTTGCTTTTGTTTCTCTTGCTTCCAGTGACATGTCTAGTAAGAAGTTGCTATGGCAGAGGTCAAAGAGGTAGCTGCCTGTGTTCTCCTCTAGGATTTTGATGGTTTCCTATCTCACATTTAGGTTTTTCATCCATTTTGAATTTATGTTTGTGTATGGCACAAGAAATTGGTCCAGTGTCATTCTTCCACATGCTGCAGTCCAGTTTTCACAACACCATTTGTTGAAGAGACTTTTTTTCCATTAGATATTCTTTTCTGCTTTTTCAAAGATTAGTTGACCATGTAGTTGTGGGTCCATTTCTGGATTTTTTGTTCTGTTTCATTGATCTATGTGTCCGTTTTTTTTTTTTTTTTAAGATTTTATTTATTTACTCATGAGAGACACAGAGAGAAAGGAAGAGACATAGGCAGAGGAAGAAATAGGCTCCCTCCTGGGAGCCAGATGCAGGACTTGATCCCAGGATCCTGGGATCACGACCTGAGCCAAAAGGAGATGTTCAACCCATGAGCCACCCAGGTGCCCCTATGTGTCTGTTTCTATGTCAAAACCATACTGTCTTGATGACTACAGCTTTGTAATATACCTTGAGGTCTGGAATTGTAATGCCTTCCACTTTGTTTTCCTTTTTCAAAGTTGTTTTGGCTATTGGAGGTCTTTTAGGTTCCTATAAATTTTAGAATTGTTTGTTCTAGCTCTGTGAAAAGTGGTATTTTGATAAGAATTGCATTAAATTAGTAGACTACTTTGGGCAGTAGAGACTTTTTAACAATATTTGTTTTCCCAAACCATGAGCATGGTGTGTTTATCCATTTCTGTATCATTTTCAACTTCTTTCATAAGTGTTCTATAGTTTCCAGAGTACAGGTATTTTATCTCTTTGGTGATGTTTATTCCACCAATAAATTGCTAGAACTGATACACAAATTCATCAAAGTCACAGGATATAAAATCAACATACAGAAATCCATTGCATTTCTATGCACCAATAAGGAGGAAGAATAAAAAGGAATCACAGAATCTATCCTGTTTACAATTTTCCCAAAACCATAAGATACCTAGAAATAAACCTAATCAAAGCAGGGAGCTTAGTTAATGTGATAGACAATTTCCACTAAAATGCACAGAAAATATTAATTTGAATGGAAAAATATTGAGTACTCATCCCCTGAATTTTCAACTAATTAAGGATGTCCACCATTATCATTTCTATTTATTATCTACTTGAGGTTCTAGCCAATGCTACAAGACATTGGAAAAGTAATAAAACAATCATTCACATACAAATTGTCAGGGTACATATAAAATCTAAAAGATACTTAGCAACTTTTAGAATTAATAAATTTAACAATTTCAGAACATACAAAACCAATATAAAATATCATGTTTTCCATATATGGGCAACAAGAATAAGAATGTACACTTTAATGAATTTCCCATTTAAAATAATATTAAATATTAAGTGCCTAGGGAATATTTTAAAAGAAAGGTATGCAAATCTGCTACACAGAAGAGTACAAAATATCACTGAGAATAAGTGATAAAATATGAATAAATTCATTATTTTGAATTAGAAAGCTCCATATTAAGATGTCAGTTCTCTAAAACCCCAACAGACTTTTTTTTGAGTAGGATAAACTGATTTAAAATTCTATATAGAAATACAAAAGTTAGAGAATAGCCAAGGCAATCTGGAAGAAAAACAAAGCTAGAGGGCTTATAATGCCAGAGATAGGGCCTTTTTCACAAATTTAAGAAAGTGATACTGACACAAGAAGAGACAACTAGACTAATGGATTATCTAGGAATGCCCAGAAACAAACAACACCTATGTTAACTACCTGGTATATGATGAAGTTGAAACTACCTAGTACTGTGGAAAGCCTTCTTTTTCAGTAAGTTATACTGAGGTAATTTGCTATCCAGTGTGGAAAAATGAATTTTCTTCCTATATACCATTATAAAAACAAAAAGACCAGATAAACAGAATATTTAAATATGACAAATAAAAATAGAACTTTTATAAGAATTATATAAGAACACCTTCATAACCTTGGAATAGGCACATATTTTCCTACAGAAAACTCAAATGATCAATCATAAAGAAAAAATTGACAAATTGGACTATATTATGATTTTGGACTACTGTGCATCAAAAGATACCAATGAAAGAGTAAAAAGATAACCCGTAGAGTGGGAAAAGATATTCCCAAAATATATAAATCCTTCCTAAAAAGATTGATATCCATAATATATTTTAAAAATCTATTGGAAATGAATAGGAAAAGAGAGAGAGCCCTTTTGTAAGACGGGCACTGAGGGGGGCACTTGATGGGATGAGCACTGGGTGTTATTCTGTATGCTGGAAATTGAACACCAATAACAAATAAATTTATTATTAAAAAAAGCAAAAGACTTAAAAAACTAACAAAAGTGATATTCAAGCTGGTGAAAGTGATAAAATTCATTTCACATGAAGTTAAATTCAAATTAAAACCAGAAGTTGACACTGCAGAATGGTTAAATTAAATTGAAAAAAAAAAACTACAGTAAGTTGTGCTTCTGTGAACATTCTTATTCCTGTCATATGGTGGAAATATATAATTTATCTGTTGAGTATATATTTAGTAGTGGAGTTGCTGTCTCAAAATGTATGTATGTTCACTTAAGAATAAACTGCTAAACTGCTTTACAAATTGTTTCAATATACCTTCCCACAAGCAGCTTATGAGAGTTCCAGTAGCTCATGAACTTCTGTCTTTATCACCATTAATTATAATAAGCAAATAATAGATACATTGTGGCATGTACATAAAACAAAATGCTATATAAAGCAAGGAGAATGAAAAAATACAACTGCATACAAAAATATGGTTGAATCTTACCAATATAATATTGAATAAAAAAACAGACATGAAAGAATATAATGTACTATTTTATATCTATAAAGTTAAAAAATTCCATGTATACTGTCAGAAGTCAAGTTAGTGGTTTCCTTTGATGGTGGTGGGGAAAGGTGGTTAGTAACACAAATATCAATTTTTGTAGAAAAAAGGACAGGTAGGAAAAGTTATGTTACCAGTAGAAATTGAGCATATGATCAAAGGTTTTAGCATCAGAGAAAAGAAAGACTTTGGGATCATACCAAAGTGGAATTTTTAAATCAAGTTATTTAAATTCTAGTTAGTGAACATATAGTGTAATTGGTTTCCAAAGTAGAATTTAGTGATTCGTCACTTACATACATATAATTCCCACTGCTCATCACCACAAGTTCCTCCTTAATACCCATCACCAATTTAGCTCATCCCCTGCCCACCTCCCTTCCAGCAACCCTCACCTTGTTCTCTAAAATTAAGAGACTCTTATGCTTTGCCTCCTTCTCTTTATCCCTTCCCCTAAGTTCCTGTTTCATTTCTTAAATTGTGCATATAAGTGCAATCATATGGTATTTGTCTTCCTCTGACTGACTTGATTCTTTTAGTATAATACACACCAGCTCCATTCATCTTGCTCCAAAAGGCAAGATTTCATTCTTTTTGATGGCTGAGTAATACTCCATTGTTCATATATACCACTCTTTCCTTATCTATTCATCAGTCAATGGGCATTTAGACTCTATCCATAAGACGGATATTGTAAAAAATGATGCTATAAACATTGGGAAGCATGTATCCCTTTAAATCAGTATTTTTGCCTCCTTTGGGTAAATATCAATAGTGCAATTGCTGGATTGTAGGGTAGCTCTACACTTAGCTTTTTGAGGATCCTCCATACTGTTTACAACAGTGGCTGTATTCATTTTAATTTCCACCAGAGTAAGAGGGTTCCCCTTTTTCTGCATCCTCACCAACATGTGTTGCTCCCTGTGTTGTTAATTTTAGCCATTCTGACAGGTGTAAGGTGCTATCTCATAGTAGTTTTGATTAGTGTTTCCCTGATGAGGAGTGATGTTGAGCATCTTTTCATGTGTCTGTCAACCATCTGGATGTATTCTTTAGAAAAATGTCTATTCAAGTCTTCTGCCTATTTAACTGGATTATTTGTTTTTGGGTGTTGAGTTTAATAAGTTCTTTATATATTTTGTAAACTATCAGATATGTCATTTTCAAATATCTTCACCCATTTCATGGGTTGCATTTTAGTTTTGTTGTTTCCTTCACTATATAGAAGATTTTTATCTTGATGAGGTCCCAATTGTTCATTTTTGCTTTAATTTCCCTTGTCTCCAGAGACATGTCTAATAAGAAGTTGCTATGGCAGAGGTCAAAGAGATTGTTGTCTGTGTTCTATACAATTTTGATGGTATACTGTCCCATATTTAGGTCTTTTATCCATTTTGAATTTATTTTCATGTATGGTACAAGAAAGTGGTCCGGTTTCATTCTTCTGCATGTTGCTATCAAGTTTTGTCAAAACCATTTGTTGACGAGACAGTCTTCTTCCCATTAAATATCCCTTCCTTATTAGTCAAAGATTAGTTAACCATATAGTTGTGGGTCCATTTCTGGGTATTCTGTTCCATTGATATAAGTATCTGTTGTTGTTGTTGTTTTTTCTAGTACCATATGGTTTTGGTCATTACAGCTTTATAATATAACTTGAAGCCCAGAATTGTAATGCCTCCAACTTTGCTTTTGTTTTTCAATAATTCTTTGACTATTTGGGATATTTTGTTGTTCTGTACAAATTTTAGGCTTGTTTTTTTCTAGCTCTGTAAAAAAGAATGCTGGTGATATTTTTATAGGGCTTGCATGAAATGTGTAGTTTACACTGTGTAGTATACACATTTCAACAATATTTGTTCTTCCAATTTATGAGAACGGATTTTTTTTCCCCATTTCTGTTTGTCATCTTCAGCGTATTTCATCAGTGTTCTATAATTTTCAGAGCACAGACCTTTTACTTATTTGGTTAGGTTTATTCATAGGAATCTTATGGTTTTTGGTGCAACTGTAAATGGGATTTATTTCTTGATTTCTCTTTCTGTTGCTTCGTTATTGGTGTATAGAAATGCAACACATTTCTGTATGTTCCTTTTGTATCCTGTTGCTTTACTGAATTCATGTCTCAGGTCTAGCAATTCTTTGGTGGACTCTTTCAGGTTTTTTGCATAGAGTATCATGTTGTCTGTGAGTAATGAAAGTTTGACTTTTTTGCTGATTTGGATACCTTTTGTCTGATTGCTGAGGCTAGGACTTCTAGTACTATTTTAAATAACAGTGTTGAGAGTTGACACCCCTGTCTAGTTCCTGACTGTAGAGGAAAAGCTCTGTTTTTCTTCATTGAGGATGATATTAGCTTTGGATTTTCCTAAATGTCCTTTATGATGTTTAGGTATGTTCCCTCTATCCTTACTTTGTTGAGAGTTGTTATCAAGAATGGATCCTGTAGTTTGACAAATGCTTTATCTGCATCTCTTGAGAGAATCATGAGGTTCTTATCCTATTTTTTGTTGTCGTTTATCATGTGGATTGATTTGCAAATACTGCAACATCCTTATAGCCTGGGAAAAAATCCCATTTGATTGTGGTGAGCAATTCTTTTAAGGTACTGTTGAATATCATGTTGAGAATTTTTGCATCCATATTCATCACAGATATTGAACTATAATTCTCCTTTTTATTAGGGTCCTTCTCTGGTTTTGGAATCAAAGTATGCTGCACTCATTGAATGAGTTTGGATGTTTTCTTTCCATTTCTATATTTTGGAAAGTTTGAGAAGAATGGATATTAATTGTTTTTTAAATGTTTGGTATAATTCACCTGGGAAGCTATCTGGCCCTGGACTTTTGTTTGTTGGAATTTTTTTTATTACTGATTCAATTTCTTTGCTTGTTAATGGACTATTCAAACTTTCTATTTTTTCCTGTTTCAGTTGTGACAGTTTATATGTTTCTAGGGATTTGTCCATTTCTTCCAGATTGCTCAATTTCCTGGCATATAATTTTTTCACAATATTCTTAGAATTGCTTGTTTTCCGTGGTATGGGTTGTGATCTCTCCCTGTTTCATTAATAATTTCATTTATTTGGGTCTTATCTCTTTCCTTTTTGATAAATCTGGCTTAGTGTTTATCAATTTTGTTAATTCCTTCAAAGAGCCAGCTCCTGGTTTCATTGATCTGTTCTACTATTTTGTTTTTGTTTTTGTTTGTTTGTTTAGCTTGCATGTCATTATTTCTGCTCCAGTCTTTATTATTTCTCTTCTGATGCCTTTGGGCTTTAGTTGCTGTTTCTTTTCTGGTTCCTTTGGGTGTAAGGTTAGATTGTATATTTGAGACTTTTTTTTTGCTTCTTGAGGTATGCCTGTGTTGCTATATACTTCCCTCTTATGACCACCTTTGCTGCATCCAAATGTTTTGGACTGTTGTGTTTCATTTTCACTTGCTTCCATGTGTTTTTATTTCATATTTAATTTTTGAATTAACCTTTAATTTTTTGGAGGGTGTTCTTTAACTCCCATGTATTTGTAGTATTTCCAATTTTTTTCCTATGGATGATTTCAAGTTTCATAGTGTTGTGGACATAAAATATGCACAGGGGACACCTGGGTGGATTAGTGGTTGAGTGTCTACCTTCAGCTCAGGGTGTGATCCTGGAGCCCTGGGATCAGGTCCCACATTGCTCCCTGCCTATGTCTCTGCCTCTATCTCTGTGTGTCTCATGAAAAAATAAATAGAATCTTTTAAAAAATCTTTAAAACAAAAAGAAAATATACACTGTATGTTCTCAATGGTTTTGTACTTGCTGAGGCTTAGTTTGTGATCCAATATATGCCCTCAAGAAGAATGTGTATTCTGTTGCTTTAGGATAAAATGTTTGTAATATATCTGAAAAATCTATCTGGTCCATTGTGTCATTCAAAGCCATTGCTAGTGGTAATGAACCTTTTTTAAAAATTTGTCTAGGGAAATCATCTGTCTTTCATCTGTGCTGAACAGAGTATTCTCGGCTGCATATTTTTCCCATTCAGCACATTGGCTATATCATGCTGCTCTCTTCTGATCTGCCACATTTCTGTGGATAAATCTACTGCTAACCTAATTTGTCTTTCCTTGTAGGTTAGGGATTCCCTTGCTGTTTTCAGGATTTTTTTCCCCCATGTCTGTATTCTGCAAATTTTACTACAAAATGTCTTGGTGTTGGCCTGCTTTTATTGCTTTTTATGGGAGTCTTCGGTGCCTCTTGAATTTAGGTGTATTTTAACTTCTCCAAATTAGGGAATTTTTCAGCTGTAATTGGCTAAAACAAACCTTCTTCCCATTTTTCCCTCTCTTCTTCTTCTGGGACTCCTATGATACAAATGTTATTATGCTTTATAGAGGTGTGGGGTTCCTTTAAGTGTACATTTATGATCCAATGCTTTTCTTTCCCGTTCTTCTTCTTTTCACGTTCATTATTTTCCATACTTTCATCTTCCATTTCACTTGTTCATTTCTCTGCTTCTTCCATTCTTATGGGCCTTACATCCAGTTGGTTTTTCATCTTGGTTTTAGCATTTTTTTCAGCCTGACTAGTTTTTAGGTCTTTTCTTTCACCAGGACTACCTTGTCCTCTCTGCTTTCCTCAAACCCAGCTAGTGTAATTTTTGTTGTTTTAAATTCAGTTTCAGGCATATTACTTGTATCTGTTTCAATTACATCCCTGTCACCTTTTCTTGTTCTTTCTTTTGGAATGAATTCCTTTGTCTTGGCATTTTGTCTAGGTCTCTGTCTTTTCTGTGTTAGAAAAGCCTGTTTTGTTTCCTGCTTCTTAGAGTAATAGTTATATTAAGAAGACATCTTATCCTGTTCCTGGCCTGGTACTTTGGGAAATGTTTCTGGTGTATGCTGTGTACATTCTACTGTTGGGTTTCAGCTGCTTTTTCCTACAGGTCAGCCCTCTGCAGTTTTTCCTTGTCTATATTGGGGAGTGTTTGATCCTTGTCCAGTGTTTTGCAAGTTATAAGTAGGTGTGTCTTGTTAAAAAAGACTAGATATTATTTCCACTAAAGCCAGAGATTTGTAGCAGTGTATGATCAGTAGACTTGTTGTGTACAGTGGATTTTTGCTGGTTTTCTAGGGAAGGGGCTCAGTTGTGCTCTGGCTCTCATCCACACTTGTCCCAGTAAAAAATCATGTGCAGAGCTTGAGGGGTAGAGCTTGGTCTAAGCATCTCAAGCTTCCACTGTGTATGCTGTACTGCTCTCTGAAGTCTGTTCATGCTGATGGGTGGGGGAAAAAGGCATCAACCCACTCTCTTTTCCCTGGAGAGGGGACTTCAGGCTCACTGCGGTTCAGAAAGCTCTCACAGAAAGAAAACTGTCTCTTCTTATGTGTCTCATGCACCCTTCATATCCCAGCCTTAACCCTGTCTGTGTCCTAGCCATCTGCTCACCCAGTGGCACAGTGCTCCTATGTTTTATCTCAGGCACACCAGCTGGATTTAAAACTCCAAATTTTAGGGACCAGGCATGTCACAGACCCATGCTGATCCTCTGGATGATAGTACCACCAGGCTGTATCTGGTGCCAGTTTGTCTTAGAAGGCAGTGGCACAAACACACAGGGTCTTGGAGTTTATGGTAAAGTGCATCAAAAATCCAGCATCCAGCTTAGCTGCCTTCAGCAGGTGCCTCTTATCCCATGCTAATGAACATGGTCATATATCAGAGCCTGCCAGGTCTTCTGTCCCCTGAGAAACAATGCCACCTTTCCCAAATGTCCTCTAAGAAAGGGAACTGTCTCTCCCAGTGTGACCCTCAGGGGATCCTCAGACCACACTGCCTGCTTCTGGGTCTCTGCCTGAGGAGAGGCACAGACCACAGGAGATCTGCTACACCCACCAGGCTCCACCTTGGTGATGGCCTGGGTTTCTAAAGCTTCAGGTTTTGAGCTCTGCTGCTTATAAAACTTGTGACAATCAGTACCTCTTTTTTCCCATTAAATGGGTTCAGGGAAGTGTTTTCCTTATGCAATCCCTTCTGCACTATTCTCTTGCCCTTGCTCACTCTCTGTCCTCCATTCATGATCAAGGCTCCTTCCCCTCCACAATATCCATAATTCTTTTCTCACCCAAATTACGTCTCTACATCTCCTACCTTACACAGTGTTGCTTCTAGGTGTGTAGTTTGTTCTCTCAGTCCTCAGATTGATTTCTTGGGTGTGAAAAATGATTCTATATTTCTCTACCTGTGCTTGTGGGATAAGGCAAGCATAGGGTCCCTCTATTACTCTACCATTTTAATTCCTCTCTTCCCAAAGAGGATTTTAATCTTCACTCTGCTACTAGAAAATGAACCCTAAGCCAATCAATGATCTGATATTTAGGGTCTTCAGCTATTAACACAAAGTCAATGATCTCTACTTAAATGGATTTTGTGAAAATTAGAGAAAATTCATGAAATTAACTTAGTTTCATGATTGACATAAGTGTGCAACAAATGTTAAGCAGTTACTATTTTTGGTAATGGGAATTAATATGTGACACAAAGTACAATAGTATACATGTTGCCCTGGCTTGAGTGAATGGCTGGTGCCGTGGAGTAAAGAGGTCCCTGAATACATAAAATATGTTATAGTGTGAATATTAGAAATAAAACTTGATATTGTACATACTAAGAAGTCATTGTAGATTTTTATGCATAAGAGTAACATAATTCATTGTAGTGTTTTCTAGTAAGATTATTCTGGCAGTGAATATATGGAGGAGTTTCGAAGGAAGGCAACAGCTTCTGGAATTTGAATTTGGAAAAAGGAACTATTGTAGAAATCCAGGTTAAAGGTAATGAATTGCGAGGGGACAAGATGGCAGAAGAGGAAGGGCCCCAAGTCACCTGTCCCCACCCAAAATACCTATATAACTTTCAAATCATCCTGAATACCTGCGAATATGGCTTGAGATTTAAAGAGAGAACAGCTGGAATGCCACAGTGAGAAAAGTTCGCACTTCTATCAAGGTGGGAAGACAGGAAGAAATCCAAGGGGTGGGGCCCTGGAGGAGCAGGGCTAGGGCGGCGGCCAGTGCCCCTGGGACAGGAAAGCCAAGTCCCAGAGAAGCAGGAGCTTCACCAATCTTCCCAGAGGGAAAGGCGCTCACAGGGAGCTTGGGCAGGATCCCAGGAAGGGCGGGGATGCATGCCCTCAGGCTCCCTGGGACACTAACAGAGGACCTGTGCCCCCGGGGTGGGGGCACGACACACCACGCGGCGGAGCTCCCTAATGGGCTGCAGCTCCCGTATGGCTGGGCCCCAGGAGCAGCTCGGAGGCGACTCCACGGGAGGGAGTTGTGTGGCCCCGGGAGCACGATTCCAACAGTGCAGGCCATTGTATAGAAATGCCATTGATTTCTGGGCATTGATTTTGTATCCTGCCACGCTACCAAATTGCTGTATGAGTTCTAGCAATCTTGGGGTGGAGGCTTTTGGGTTTTCTATGTAGAGTATCATGTCATCAGCGAAGAGGGAGAGTTTGACTTCTTCTTTGCCAATTTGAATGCCTTTAATGTCTTTTTGTTGTCTGATTGCTGAGGCGAGGACTTCCAGAACTACGTTGAACAGCAGTGGTGAGAGTGGACATCCCTGTCTTGTTCCTGATCTTAGGGGAAAGGCTCCCAGTGCTTCCCCATTGAGAATGATATTTGCTGTGGGCTTTTCATAAATGGCTTTTAAGATGTCGAGGAAAGTTCCCTTTAGCCCAACACTCTGAAGGGTTTTGATCAGGAATGGATGCTGTATTTTGTCAAATGCTTTCTCTGCATCCAATGAGAGTATCATATGGTTCTTGGTTTTTCTCTTGCTGATATGATGAATCACACTGATGGTTTTACGAGCGTTGAACCAGCCTTGTGTCCCGGGGATAAATCCTACTTGGTCATGGTGAATAATTTTCTTAATGTGTTGTTGGATCCTATTGGCTAGTATCTTGTTGAGAATTTTTGCATCCATGTTCATCAGGGATATTGGTCTGTAATTCTCCTTTTTGGAGAGGTCTTTGTCTGGTTTTGGAATTAAGGTGATGCTGGCCTCATACAATGAATTTGGAAGTACTCCATCACTTTCTATCTTTCCAAACAGCTTTAGTAGAATAAGTATGATTTCTTCTTTAAACGTTTGATAGAATTCCCCTGGGAAGCCATCTGGCCCTGGACTCTTGTGTCTTGGGAGGTTTTTGATGACTGCTTCAATTTCCTCCCTGGTTATTGGCCTGTTCAGGTTTTCTATTTCTTCCTGCTCCAGTTTTGGTAGTTTGTGGCTTTCCAGGAATGTGTCCATTTCGTCTAGATTGCCTAATTTATTGGTGTAGAGCTGCTCATAATATGTTTTTAAGATCGTTTGTATTTCCTTGGTGTTGGTAGTGATCTCTCCTTTCTCATTCATGATTTTATTAATTTGAGTCTTCTCTCCCTTTTTTTTTTTGATAAGGTTGGCTAATGGTTTATCTATCTTATTAATTCTTTCAAAGAACCAACTCCTGGTTCTGTTGATCTGTTCCACAGTTCTTTTAGTTTCGATTTCATTTAGTTCTGCTCGATTTTTAATTAACTGTCTTCTTCTGCTGGGGGTGGGGTCCATTTGTTGCTTTTTCTCTAGTTCCTTTATGTGTAAGGTGAGCTTTTGAATTTGAGTTCTTTCCAGTTTTTGAATGGATGCTTGTATTGCGATGTATTTGCCCCTAAGGACTGCTTTTGCTGCATCCCAAAGATTTTGAACGGTTGTATCTTCATTCTCATTAGTTTCCATGAATCTTTTTAATTCTTCCTTAATTTCCTGGTTGACCTTTTCATCTTTTAGCAGGGTGGTCCTTAACCTCCACGTGTTTGTGGTCCTTCCAAACTTCTTGTTGTGATTGAGTTCTAATTTTAAGGCATTATGGTCTGAGAATATACAGGGTACTATCCCAATCTTTTGGTATCGGTTCAGACCCGATTTGTGACCCAGTATGTGGTCTATTCTGGAGAAAGTTCCATGTGCACTTGAGAAGAATGTGTATTCAGTTGAGTTTGGATGTAATGTTCTGTAGATATCTATGAAATCCATCTGGTCCAGTGTATCATTTAAAGCTCTCGTTTCTTTGGATATGTTGTGCTTAGAAGACCTATCTAGTATAGAAAGAGCTAGATTGAAGTCACCAAGTATAAGTGTATTATTATCAAATTATTTCTTCAGTTTGGTTATTAATTGGTTTAAATATGTGGCAGCTCCCACATTCGGGGCATATATATTGAGGATTGTTAAGTCCTCTTGTTGGATAGATCCTTTGAGTATGAGATAGTGTCCCGCTTCATCTCTCACTATAGTCTTCCGGGTAAATTTTAATTTATCTGATATAAGGATGGCAACCCCTGCTTTCTTTTGAGGACCATTTGAATGGTAAATTGTTCTCCAACCTTTTATTTTCAGGTTGTAAGTGTCCTTCTGTCTAAAATGAGTCTCTTGTAGACAGCAAATAGATGGGTCCTGCTTTTTTATCCAGTCTGAAACCCTGCGCCTTTTGATGGGGTCATTAAGCCCGTTCACGTTCAGAGTTACTATTGAGAGATATGAGTTTAGTGTCACCATGATATCTATTCAGGCCTTGTTTTTGTGGATTGTTCCACTGAACTTTTTCTTAATGGGGATTTTTAAGAGTCCCCCTTAAAATTTCTTGCAGAGCTGGTTTGGAGGTTACATATTCTTTCACTTCCTGCCTGTCTTGATAGCTCTTTATCTCTCCTTCCATTTTGAATGAAAGCCTTGCTGGATAAAGTATTCTTGGTTGCATGTTCTTCTCATTTAGGACCCTGAATATATCCTGCCAGCCCTTTCTGGCCTGCCAGGTCTCTGTGGAGAGGTCTGCTGTTACCCTAATATTCCTCCCCATAAAAGTCAGGGACTTTTTTTCTCTTGCTGCTTTAAGGATCTTCTCCTTATCTTTGGAATTTGCAAGCTTCACTATTAAATGTCGAGGTGTTGAACGGTTTTTGTTGATTTTAGGGGGGGGATCTCTCTATTTCCTGGATTTGAATGCCTGTTTCCCTTCCCAGATTCGGAAAGTTTTCAGCTAGGATTTGTTCAAATACGGATTCTGGCCCTCTGGCCCTTTCGGCGCCCTCGGGAGCCCCAATTAAACGTAGCTTTTTCTTCCTCAGGCTGTCATTTATTTCCCTTAATCTATCCTCATGGTCTTTTAATTGCCTGTCTCTTTTTTCCTCAGTTTCCCTCTTTGCCATCAACTTCTCTTCTATGTCACTCACTCGTTCTTCCATCTCGTTAAGCCTCGTCATTAGGATTGCATCTCATTTAATTGATTTTTAATTTCTGCCTGATTGGATCTAAATTCTGCAGTCATGAAGTCTCTTGAGTCCTTTATTCTTTTCTTTTGAGCCACCAGTAGCTGTATAATAGCTGAATTGGCTTTCTGACATCACATTGTAATCCAGATTTTGTAACTCTGTGGATTTAGGGGGGAGGGGCAAGATGGCGGCAGAGTAGGGTCTTCAAGTCACTTGTCCTCAACAAATTACCTAGAAAACATTCAAATCATCCTGAAAATCTACGAATTCGGCCTGAGATATAGAGAGACCAGCTGGAACGCTGCAGTGAGAAGAGTTTGCGCTTCTATCAAGGTAGGAAGACGGGGAAAAAGAAATAAAGAAACAAAAGGCCTCCGAGGGGGAGGGGCCCCGCGAGGAGCCGGGCTGAGGCCGGGGCGAGTGTCCCCAGGACAGGAGAGCCCCGTCCCGGAGGAGCAGGAGCTGCACCAACCTTCCCCGCGGAAAGGCCTCCCGGGGAATTGGAGCAGGATCCCCAGAAAGGCGGGGATGCCCTCAGGCTCCCTGGAACAGTAACAGAGGAACTGTGCCCCGGGGAGATGCGCCGAGCTCCCTAAGGGCTGCAGCGCTCAGCGGGACCCGGAGCAGCTCGGAGGGGCTCGGGCGGCGGCTCCGCGGAGGGGGCTGCACGGCTCCGGGAGCAGCTCAGCGGCGGCGGCTCGGGCGGAGGAGGAAGCTCCGCGCGGAGGGGGTGGCGCGGCTCCGGGAGCAGCTCGGAGGGGCTCGGGCGGCGGCTCCGCGGAGGGGGCCGCGCGGCTCCGGGAACAGCTCAGCTGCGGCGGCTCGGGCGGAGGAAGAAGCTCCGCGGAAGGGGCTGCGCGGCTCCGGGAACAGCTCGGAGGGGCTCGGGCGGCAGCTCCGCGGAGGGGGCTGCACCGCCGGGAGCGCGAATCCAACAACGCAGGCCCCGGAGCACAGGGCGCCAGGACACAGCCCAGGATCCGGCCTCCCCCGGGACAGGCAGAGGCCGGGAGCGCCCAGGACAGCGAGGACGCTCCTGCCCAGAGCTGAGCAGATCAGTGGCCCCGCCCGGGAGCCCACAGGCCCTGCAGACGGAGAGCCCCGTAGCTACTGCGGGAGCTGACTCCAGGGTCCCAGAGCTGCCCCCACCACTGTGGCTTCCTCCCGGGGCCTCACGGGGTGAACAACCCCCACCGAGCCCTGCACCAGGCAGGGGCAGAGCAGCTCCCCCAAGTGCTAACACCTGAGAATCAGCACAGCAGGCCCCTACCCCAGAAGACCAGCGAGGGGGACCAATTCCAGGGGAAGTCAAGGGACTTAAAGTATACAGAATCGGAAGATACTCCCCTGTGTTTTTTTTGTTTGTTTGTTTGTTTTGTTTTGCTTTGTTTTGTGCTTTTTTTTTCTTTCTTTCTTCTTGATTTCGGATTGCTTCCCCCACCCCACCCCACCGTTTTTTTTCCTTTCTTTCTTTTTCTTTCTCTTTTTCTTCTCTTTTTCCCCTTTTTTTTTCTTCTTTCTCTTTTTTCTTTTTCTCTTTTCTTTCCTTCTCTCTCTTTTTCTCCTTTTTCCAATACAACTTGTTTTTGGCCACTCTGCACTGAGCAAAATGACTAGAAGGAAAACCTCACCTCAAAAAAAAAGAATCAGAAACAGCCCTCTCTCCCACAGAGTTACAAAATCTGGATTACAATTCAATGTCAGAAAGCCAATTCAGAAGCACTATTATACAGCTACTGGTGGCTCTAGAAAAAACCATAAAGGACTCGAGAGACTTCATGACTGCAGAATTTAGATCCAATCAGGCAGAAATTAAAAATCAATTAAATGAGTTACAATCCAAGCTAGAAGTCCTAACGACAAGGCTTGACGAGGTGGAAGAACAAGTGAGTGACATAGAAGACAAGTTGATGTCAAAGAGGGAAACTGAGGAAAAAAGAGACAGGCAATTAAAAGACCATGAGGATAGATTAAGGGAAATAAATGACAGCCTGAGGAAGAAAAACCTACGTTTAATTGGGGTTCCCGAGGGCGCCGAAAGGGACAGAGAGCCAGAATATGTATTTGAACAAATCCTAGCTGAAAACTTTCCGAATCTGGGAAGGGAAACAGGCATTCAGATCCAGGAAATAGAGAGATCCCCTCCTAAAATCAACAAAACCCGATCAACACCTCGACATTTAATAGTGAAGCTTGCAAATTCCAAAGATAAGGAGAAGATCCTTAAAGCAGCAAGAGAAAAAAAGTCCCTGACTTTTATGGGGAGGAATATTAGGGTAACAGCAGACCTCTCCACAGAGACCTGGCAGGCCAGAAAGGGCTGGCAGGATGTATTCAGGGTCCTAAATGAGAAGAACATGCAACCAAGAATACTCTATCCAGCAAGGCTCCCATTCAAAATGGAAGGAGAGATAAAGAGCTTCCAAGACAGGCAGGAACTGAAAGAATATGTAACCTCCAAACCAGCTCTGCAAGAAATTTTAAGGGGGACTCTTAAAATTCCCCTTTAAGAAGAAGTTCAGTGGAACAATCCACAAAAACAAGGACTGAATAGATATGATGACACTAAACTCATATCTATCAATAGTAACTCTGAACGTGAATGGGCTTAATGACCCCATCAAAAGGCGCAGGGTTTCAGACTGGATAAAAAAGCAGGACCCATCTATTTGCTGTCTACAAGAGACTCATTTTAGACAGAAGGACCCCTACAACCTGAAAATAAAAGGTTGGAGAACAATTTACTATTCAAATGGTCCTCAAAAGAAAGCAGGGGTAGCCATCCTTATATCAGATAAATTAAAATTTACCCTGAAGACTATACTGAGAGATGAAGAGGGACACTATCTCATACTCAAAGGATCTATCCAACAAGAGGACTTAACAATCCTCAATATATATGCCCCGAATGTGGGAGCTGCCAAATATTTAAACCAATTAATAACCAAACTGAAGAAATAATTTGATAATAATACACTTATACTTGGTGACTTCAATCTAGCTCTTTCTATACTAGATAGGACTTCTAAGCACAACATCTCCAAAGAATCGAGAGCTTTAAATGATACACTGGACCAGATGGATTTCACAGATATCTACAGAACTTTACATCCAAACTCAACTGAATACACATTCTTCTCAAGTGCACATGGAACTTTCTCCAGAATAGACCACATACTGGGTCACAAATCGGGTCTGAACCGATACCAAAAGATCGGGATAGTCCCCTGTATATTCTCAGACCATAATGCCTTGAAATTAGAACTCAATCAAAACAAGAAGTTTGGAAGGACCACAAACACGTGGAGGTTAAGGACCATCCTGCTAAAAGATGAAAAGGTCAACCAGGAAATTAAGGAAGAATTGAGAAGATTCATGGAAACTAATGAGAATGAAGATACAACCGTTCAAAATCTTTGGGATGCAGCAAAAGCAGTCCTGAGGGGGAAATACATCACAATACAAGCATCCATTCAAAAACTGGAAAGAACTCAAATTCAAAAGCTCACCTTACACATAAAGGAACTAGTGAAAAAGCAACAAATGGACCCCACCCCCAGCAGAAGAAGACAGTTAATTAAAATTCGAGCAGAACTAAATGATATGGAGACCAAAAGAACTGTGGAACAGATCAACAGAACCAGGAGTTGGTTCTTTGAAAGAATTAATAAGATAGATAAACCATTAGCGAACCTTATTAAAAAGAAGAGAGAGAAGACTCAAATTAATAAAATCATGAATGAGAAAGGAGAGATCACTACCAACACCAAGGAAATACAAACGATTCTAAAAATATATTATGAACAGCTGTATGCCAATAAATTAGGCAATCTAGACGAAATGGACACATTCCTGGAAAGCCACAAACTACCAAAACTGGAGCAGGAAGAAATAGAAAACCTGAACAGGCCAATAACCAGGGAGGAAATTGAAGCAGTCATCAAAAACCTCCCAAGACACAAGAGTCCAGGGCCAGATGGCTTCCCAGGGGAATTCTATCAAACGTTTAAAGAAGAAATCATACCTATTCTACTAAAGCTCTTTGGAAAGATAGAAAGAGATGGATTACTTCCAAATTCGTTCTATGAGGCCAGCATCACCTTAATTCCGAAACCAGACAAAGACCCCACCAAAAAGGAGAATTACAGACCAATATCCCTGATGAACATGGATGCAAAAATTCTCAACAAGATACTAGCCAATAGGATCCAACAACACATTAAGAAAATTATTCACCATGACCAAGTAGGATTTATCCCCAGGACACAAGGCTGGTTCAACACTCGTAAAACCATCAATGTGATTCATCATATCAGCAAGAGAAAAACCAAGAACCATATGATACTCTCATTGGATGCAGAGAAAGCATTTGACAAAATACAGCATCCATTCCTGATCAAAACACTTCAGAGTGTTGGGATAGAGGGAACTTTCCTCGACATCTTAAAAGCCATTTACGAAAAGCCCACAGCAAATATCATTCTCAATGGGGAAGCACTGGGAGCCTTTCCCCTAAGATCAGGAACAAGACAGGGATGTCCACTCTCACCACTGCTGTTCAACATAGTGCTGGAAGTCCTCGCCTCAGCAATCAGACAACAAAAAGACATTAAAGGCATTCAAATTGGCAAAGAAGAAGTCAAACTCTCCCTCTTCACCGATGACATGATACTCTACATAGAAAACCCAAAAGCCTCCACCTCAAGATTGCTAGAACTCATACAGCAATTTGGTAGTGTGGCAGGATACAAAATCAATGCCCAGAAATCAATGGCATTTCTATACACTAACAATGAGACTGAAGAAAGAGAAATTAAGGCGTCAATCCCATTTACAATTGCACCCAAAAGCATAAGATACCTAGGAATAAACCTAACCAAAGAGGTGAAGGATCTATACCCTAAAAACTATAGAACACTTCTGAAAGAAATTGAGGAAGACACAAAGAGATGGAAAAATATTCCATGCTCATGGATTGGCAGAATTAATATTGTGAAAATGTCAATGTTACCCAGGGCAATTTCCACGTTTAATGCAATCCCTATCAAAATACCATGGACTTTCTTCAGAGAGTTAGAACAAATTATTTTAAGATTTGTGTGGAATCAGAAAAGACCCCGAATAGCCAGGGGAATTTTAAAAAAGAAAACCATAGCTGGGGGCATCACAATGCCAGATTTCAGGTTGTACTACAAAGCTGTGGTCATCAAGACAGTGTGGTACTGGCACAAAAACAGACACATAGATCAATGGAACAGAATAGGGAACCCAGAAGTGGACCCTGACATGTAAGGTCAACTAATATTCGATAAAGGAGGAAAGACTATCCATTGGAAGAAAGACAGTGTCTTCAATAAATGGTGCTGGGAAAATTGGACATCCACATGCATAAGAATGAAACTGGATCACTCTCTTTCACCATACACAAAGATAAACTCAAAATGGATTAAAGGTCTAAATGTGAGACAAGATTCCATCAAAATCCTAGAGGAGAACACAGGCAACATCCTTTTTGAACTCGGCCACAGTAACTTCTTGCAAGATACATCCACAAAGGCAAAAGAAACAAAAGCAAAAATGAACTATTGGGACTTCATCAAGATAAGAAGCTTTTGCACAGCAAAGGATACAGTCAACAAAACTAAAAGACAACCTACAGAATGGGAGGAGATATTTGTAAACGACATATCAGATAAAGGGCTAGTTTCCAAAATCTATAAAGAACTTATTAAACTCAACACCAAAGAAGCAAACAATCCAATCATGAAATGGGCAAAAGACATGAAGAGAAATCTCACAGAGGAAGACATGGACATGGCCATCATGCACATGAGAAAATGCTCTGCATCACTTGCCATCAGGGAAATACAAATCAAAACCACAATGAGATACCACCTCACACCAGTGAGAATGGGGAAAATTAACAAGGCAGGAAACAACAAATGTTGGAGAGGATGCGGAGAAAAGGGAACCCTCTTACACTGTTGGTGGGAATGTGAACTGGTGCAGCCACTCTGGAAAACTGTGTGGAGGTTCCTCAAAGAGTTAAAAATAGACCTGCCCTACGACCCAGCAATTGCACTGTTGGGGATTTACCCCAAAGATTCAGATGCAATGAAACGTCGGGACACCTGCACCCCGATGTTTCTATCAGCAATGGCCACAATAGCCAAACTGTGGAAGGAGCCTCGGTGTCCATCGAAAGATGAATGGATAAAGAAGATGTGGTTTATGTATACAATAGAATATTACTCAGCAATTAGAAACGACAAATACCCACCATTTGCTTCAATGTGGATGGAACTGGAGGGTATTTTGCTGAGTGAAATAAGTGAATCGGAGAAGGACAAGCAGTGTATGTTCTCATTCATTTGGGGAATATAAATAATAGTGAAAGGGAATATAAAGGAAGGGAGAAGAAATGTTGGGAAATATCAGGAACGGAGACAGAACATAAAGACTCCTAACTCGGGGAAACGAACTAGGGGTGGTGGAAGGGGGGAGGAGGGCGGGTGTTGGAGGGGAATGGGTGACGGGCACTGAGGTGGACACTTGACGGGATGAGCACTGGGTGTTTTTCTGTATGTTGGTAAATTGAACACCAATAAAAATTAATTAAAAAAAAAACAGTGCTTGTGACATACTTTTTTAAAAGATTTATTATTTATTTATTTATTTATTTATTTATTTATTTATTTATGAGAGAGAGAGAGAGAGGTGGAGACACAGGAGGAGGGAGAAGCAGGCTCCATGCTAGGAGCCCAATGTGGGACTCGATCCCAGGACTTCAGGATCGCGTCCTGGGCCAACGGCAGGCCCCAAACCACTGAGCCACCCAGGGATCCCCTTGTGACATACTTTTAAGCAGGATTTGCAATGAACAGTGTTTCAAATAAAATGAAGCATAAAATATACATAGGTTTTTGTTTAGATTCCACTTAGTTAACAATCAGTCTAATATTAGTTTCAAATGTGCAATATAGTGATTGCAAACTTCCATACAAAATCCAGTGCTCATCATAAATATGCTCCTTTATCACCATCATCTATTTCACCCTTTTACCCACCAGCCATAAGTTTGTTCTGTGTAGTTAAGAGTCTGTTTATTGGTTTGCCTCACTCCCTCTCTTTTTAAAAAAATATTCATTCATTTATTTTAGAAAGAGAAAGAAAGAGGGTGTGTGCATGGGGGGAGGAGAGGAGAAAGAGGAAGAAAAAATCCCAAGCAGACTCCATGGTCAGCATGGAGCCACATGTGGGGCTTGATTTCATGATCCTGAGGTCATGACCTTATGACCCTGGGGGATCCAAAACCAAGAGTCAGATGCTTAACCAACTGCACCATCCAGATGTCCCTTTCCCTCTCTCTCTTTTTTTTTTCTCTCTTTGATTCTTTGTCTTGTTTCTTGAATTCTACATATAAGTGAAATCATATGGTATTTGTCTTTCTCTGACTTATTTCACTTATCATAATACTCAGTAGCTCCATCCATGTGGTTTCAAATGGCAAGATTTCATTATTTTTATGGCTGAGTAATAGTCCATTATATACATACTGCATCTTCTTTATCCATTCATCTATGGATAGACACATAGGTTGCTTCCATATTCTGGCTATTGTAAATAATGTTGTAATGTATATATGGAATTATATTTGCTTATTGATTTCCACTATAAGTCTACAATTGCTTTTCTATTAGAAAGAAAACATGCTTACTTGAAAATAGAATGGGAATTACATTTTCAAAGCCTATTATATTCACTTTGAGGAACATTATCCTCTATCTATGTACATTTAAATATCTTATGAAATACCCCACAATAAATTTGCCAAATGGAAATGTCATTATTTTGGCTCCATTGCTTGTTTACTAGTTTTTAAAAATCTACTGAGTATCTTTTACATGCTATGGGAGATCTAAAGATAATGAAAGCATGGTTCCTTCCCCAGGAATAATAGCTACATAAATGTTGAGAAAATATATTGAATATTAACATCTATCATAGTTGTTTTATATCTTTATAAATTCTCATTTACTCCATTAAATTCAAATTTAAAATCATGTCACCTCATTTGTACTTCATACACTTAATAGAGGTCACTAGCTTAAAAAAAACTGTCATGAACATAGTTTCCATACTGAACTCAGAAATTTTTAACTGATGATTAGTTAGTACTAGTAATAATGCTATTATTATTCCTTAAGTCTTTAGCAAATGCAAAGCACAGCATCATGTCCCTTTTCTAAAATAATTTTTAATAAGTAGACAAAAAAAAACAAATATTTCTAGTGATAACTTGAAATTGTGTGAACAACAGTAGAATAGATCTTCTTGCCCAGGGAACCCAACTGGGCAAAGCCCAAAGAATTAGCTAAGATACACAAGTCTAGTCAGATAAGAGATTGAGTCCAGGGATCATCATATGGGACATAAGAGTTTAATAGTAGGTGTAATCATGTAAGTTCTAGAATAGAGAAGGACAGATGAGGTAAGAAACATGACACTAATTGAAAAATGACTATGGAGTTGATTTATGATCCTAACACATTGGTTGTTTAGGGTATAATCACTTTTATATTCACTATTTATTTTTCCTTACTATTCCGTATTTACAGCCTATGGGAAAGATGGAGTCCTTCTAAACATTCTTTTGGGGCCCCAGTTATTACAGTAAGCCTGAAAGATGCAAGAATAGAGATCTGTTTCTGAGTTTCTCAGGATCAGTCTTATAGACCAGTCTTCCCGGTTGGAAAGACATTGGAGGTCCAATCAGGTTAATAGAAGTGCTTCTACATCTAAATGAAATTTCTAGATACAATACGGACTCATCATGGCTTTGAACAATTACTAGATAGAAGATATGGAGAGCCATGTATAAACTTCCAAGAGAAAAGGAAGAGCCACATGTCAACTTTTAAGAAGGGTTAGGCATTTGCCTCTGCTTGAAGTAAAACCTTTTATATGGTTGATTTCATTTGGTTTATAAACTGCACAATGAAATTTTGTGAACCACTTTCTTTTGTGTAGGGCCTCCTCTGCCATGTGAGTGGTATTGGAAGTCTCCAAAAATAAGATATTAAAAGCAGCAAGTCCATGGTATTTTGATAGGGACTGCACTGAACGTGTAAATTGCCCTGGGTAACATTGGACTTTCTTCAGAGAGTTAGAACAAATTATTTTAAGATTTGTGTGGAATCAGAAAAGACCCCGAATAGCCAGGGGAATTTTAAAAAAGAAAACCATAGCTGGGGGCATCACAATGCCAGATTTCAGGTTGTACTACAAAGCTGTGGTCATCAAGACAGTGTGGTACTGGCACAAAAACAGACACATAGATCAATGGAACAGAATAGGGAACCCAGAAGTGGACCCTGAAATGTAAGGTCAACTAATATTCGATAAAGGAGGAAAGACTATCCATTGGAAGAAAGACAGTCTCTTCAATAAATGGTGTTGGGAAAATTGGACATCCACATGCATAAGAATGAAACTGGACCACTCTCTTTCACCGTACACAAAGATAAACTCAAAATGGATGAGAGATCTAAATGTGAGACAAGAGTCCATCAAAATCATACAAGAGAACACAGGCAACACCCTTTTTCAACTTGGCCACAGTAACTTCTTGCAAGATACATCCACAAAGGCAAAAGAAACAAAAGCAAAAATGAACTATTGGGACTTCATCAAGATAAGAAGCTTTTGCACAGCAAAGGATACAGTCAACAAAACTAAAAGACAACCTACAGAATGGGAGAAGATATTTACAAATGACGTATCAGATAAAGGGCTAGTTTCCAAAATCTATAAAGAACTTATTAAGCTCAACACCAAAGAAACAAACAATCCAATCATGAAATGGGCAAAAGACATGAAGAGAAATCTCACAAAGGAAGACATGGACATGGCCATCATGCACATGAGAAAATGCTCTGCATCACTTGCCATCAGGGAAATACAAATCAAAACCACAATGAGATACCACCTCACACCAGTGAGAATGGGGAAAATTAACGAGGCAGGAAACAACAAATGTTGGAGAGGATGCAGAGAAAAGGGAACCCTCTTACACTGTTGGTGGGAATGTGAACTGGTGCAGCCACTCTGGAAAACTGTGTGGAGGTTCCTCAAAGAGTTAAAAATAGACCTGCCCTACGACCCAGCAATTGCACTGTTGGGGATTTACCCCAAAGATTCAGATGCAATGGAACGCCGGGACATCTGCACCCTGATGTTTCTAGCAGCAATGTCCATAATAGCCAAACTGTGGAAGGAGCCTCGGTGTCCATCGAAAGATGAATGGATAAAGAAGATGTGGTCTATGTATACAATGGAATATTACTCAGCCATTAGAAATGACAAATACCCACCATTTGCTTCAACGTGGATGGAACTGGAGGGTATTATGCTGAGTGAAATAAGTCAATCGGAGAAGGACAAACAGTGTATGTTTTCATTCATTTGGGGAATATAAATAATAGTGAAAGGGAATATAAAGGAAGGGAAAAGAAATGTTGGGAAATATCAGGAAGGGAGACAGAACATAAAGACTCCTACTCTGGGAAACGAACTAGGGGTGGTGGAAGGGGAGGAGGGCGGGGGGTGGGGGGGAATGGGTGACGGGCACTGAGGCGGACACTTGACGGGATGAGCACTGGGTGTTTTTCTGTATGTTGGTAAATTGAACACCAATTAAAATTAATTAAAAAAAAATAAAAGCAGCAAGTCAAATATAGTGTGACAAATTAAGAACCATAGTCCAGGGAACTGACAAGAGCAGAAGACCTAGATAGGCTCTGAAACTATAATTGTGGCAATTTGTTTTCTGTCCTATTTTATACTTCCTGCCGTGTAGAGTTAGGCAGGGGTTTTCAGGTGACTGTATAGCCAGCATGAGAGTCAGGGTCTGGCAGGTACCGCTAGTGACTATTTAAGTTAAAGGCAAAGGCCCTAGGCCTTTTGGGAGATACTTACATCAATCTTTAACAGATCTTTGCCACTTTGGAAACTTCTTTCAGGATAATAAAGATGCTGCAAGCAAGATGGCACCCGGTGAAAGAGCCTGAGCATGTGCACATGTGAGCCATACAGATAAGTAATTCAATTTACTGCTGCACTTTATTATTTGAAAAATCCAAAGAAAATTAAATCAATGCAAAAAGCATAGCTAACTTATACTTGTAATATCATATTAATGGTCTTACTGATAAATATTTACATCAGTTATTCATGATTAATATGTTGTTTTTCTTTATATTGAAAGATATTAAAGTGGTAAAGGAGCATGATCTCTTCAAACTCCTGAGTGACTAATATTAGGCTATTCAATTTTATTCAGCTGAGATTCAGCTCCTACATTTTCAGCATGAAAGTCAATGAGCTTAAGGTATAATAAAGTCTGTTAAAGCCACTATGGAGCAATACTGCAGAACATACTTTCTTTTGACCTCACAGAATCACAGCAGGGATTTGGGCCCCTACACTGAGCAGTAGAGTGGTCTATGTTGAAGAGCAGATTTAAAAAATGGATATGCTATTGCCCTAAATTAATTAACATTCTAGGCCTTCAACATAATAACTCAATTCAATTTTGTTCATCAAATAACAACATTGACAATAGTAGTTATAACAATAAATAAGATATTATTTTGCAATGTTGATATATATGCATGCCAGGAACTATGCAAGGTTTTCCCCCCCCATCTTTTATAACTAAAGTACAAAATGAGAAAACATCACAGAATGGGATTAGGGCACCTCACTGGCCATATAAGAGGGAAAATGAAAAAGGAATTAAATGTCATTGATTAAATAGAGAAAAGCAATGAATCTCTATGTATTCTTTGTTAAATAGTGTCTGAAATAGAGAAAACAATCCAGAAAGCCAAGCACATGAAGATTATAATAAAAATAATAACAACCATTTACTGAGTACTTATTATGTAGCAGATCTTCTAAGTGTATTACATAGATTATCTCATTTACTTCCCAGTGTAAAGAAGGAAACTCAAGTTTAAGGAGGTTAAGTCTATACTACGACCACAGTAAGAACATGCAGCTAAGCGACAGAGTAAATATTCAATCCCAGATGCATCTGACTCCAAAGACTACCTAAGTTTCTGACTTTACTAAGGACCTGTATTAACTGCATTATAGTTAAAGTTACTGTGGGAATAAGGAGAATGGCCCGTAACTTGGTCTCTGAGCCAGACATGATGTCTTACTTCTGCCACATAAGAAGTTTCTATATGAAAGTACTAGCTTGATGAATTTTTCAAATGTGCTAATTACATTTTTTAAAAAGTTAACTCTGTGGTAAGAGAGCCTCTTTCATATTTTATATATTCCCATGAGTGTTAGAAAAGGAGAAAAGGCCAACAAAGGCCATATTCTCATGAACTAGACAGCAATTCCCATTGGCAACAAAGTACTGCAATTTGCCATTATATTCTGTTATACAGGCAGTACTAGCCTAGAATGCACTGATTGTCAAGGAAATAGAGCCCTGAATGAAAAAGGCCACTGTATCTTTTAGAGAAACTAAAGGACAGAATATTGTCCTAAAATAAAAGTGTCAAATACCAAACAAAAAAGGTTTACAGAAAAGTCATGATTGACTTTATAGAACTATAAAAATTGTGTGTTTTTAAAGAAGAAAATCTTTTACTTCTCTTAAGCCACTTCAATTGTTTGATTATTGTCATTGTCCTCATAACCGAAATGTACTAAGTGCTTGACATAAGTTAAACACTATACTTGTAATGATTCATTTAATCCTCACAACAATACTATGTAGTAACTACTATTGTCAAACCATTTTTACATTTGTGGGAACAATGGCAATTGGAGGTTAGATTACTTGCCTTTGGTCATCCAGCTAGCAAGTGGAGATCTTCACCTGGGCAATCTGACATCAGAGCCTACCTTTCAACCACTACACTACACCTCCTCCTGAAACTGAAAAGGAAGATAGGATTAGCACTATAATTAACCCAGAATCTAGTCGATTTTAGTGTTAAAATAATAGTCATGGTTACATATCTCCTCTGATTTCTACACAGAAGCCAAATTGAAGTAAAAAAGATATGATTGACAGTTGCACTAAAGTGAATAGAAATGAGTCAACTGTAAACATTTCAAATAAAGGAAAGTTTTTTTATATAAATTTATTTTTTTATTGGTGTTCAATTTGCCAACATATAGAATAACACCCAGTGCTCATCCCATCAAGTGCCCTCCTCAGTGCCCGTCACCCAGTCACCCCCACCCCCCGCCACCTCCCCTTCCACCCCCCCCCCCCCCCGTTCGTTTCCCAGAGTTAGGAATCTCTCATGTTCGGTCTCCCTTTCTGATATTTCCCACTCATTTTTTCTCCTTTCCCCTTTATTCCCTTTCACTATTATTTATATTCCCCAAATGAATGAGAACATACACAGTTTGTCCTTCTCCGATTGACTTACTTCACTCAGCATAATACCCTCCAGTTCCACCCACGTCGAAGCAAATGGTGGGTATTTGTCATTTCCAATGGCTGAGTAATATTCCATTGTATACACAAACCACATCTTCTTTATCTATTTGTCTTTCGATGGACGTCGAGGCTCTTTCCACAGTTTGGCTATTGTGGACATTGCTGCTATAAACATCGGGGAATTTTTTTTTTTAAGATTTATTTATTTATCCATGGGAGACACAGAGAGAGAGGCAGAGACACAGGCAGAGGGAGAAGCAGGCTCCATGCGGGGAGCCTGATGTGGGACTCAATCCCGGTCTTCAGGATCACACCCTGGGCTGAAGGTGGCGCTAAACCGCTGAGTCACTCGGGCTGCCCAACAAATAAAGGAAAGTTTTAAGGACACACAAGTACACACATACAAAATTAATGACTCAAAAGCAGAACCACTCTATTCTAATTGTGTCACACTCAAATGGTTTTTCTACTTCTGCTGCTTTCTGGCTAAAAGATCAGGAAGGATGCAAATGAAAGAGGTAGAATTTCAAAAAACATCACACTGAAAATAACAGCTGGAACCTTAATCCAAAGATACTAGAGGTGCATATATTTTATGAAAATGATTGTTAGTTGTACATAAATCATTTGAAAAATTACATAAACTGTGATTGTAAGTCATTGATATAAAGCCCAATATAATACAATTCTTCAAATTTTAGTTTCACTAATTTGAAAAAAATGTTGATGATATGGACTGTTAAAATTCATTATATTCCTACTATGAGTTAGGTACTAAACTCTGCACTTAAGCAAAAATTGTTTTCTTTAGTCTAATTTCATGAAAATGCTGTAAAGCATAATTAACATATGCATATTTTACAGGTAAAAAATTAAGCAAAAATAAGTAATTTTCCCCAAAATTGCACTAGCATTTAGAAGTAGGGGTAGGTTTTTATCTCAAAGGTAATAAATAGGGCTTAAGACTTTTTTTAAGATTTGTTTATTTTAGAGAGAGGTAGAAAGAGAGTGGGGGAAGGGTCAGAGGGAGAGAGACTCCCCTGCTGGGTTGTGTCTCCAGCACCCTGTGCTCCCGGACCTGTGCTGTTGGATTCGCGCTCCTGTCTGCGCAGAGCCGCCGCCCGAGCCCCTCCGATCTGCTCCGGGGTCAACGTGTCAGCGCTGCAGCCCTTTAGGGAGCTCGGCGCACTCTCCCCGGGGCGCAGGTGTCTGTTAGTGTCCCAGGGAGCCTGAAGGCATCTCCCCCCTCCTGGGGTCCTGCTCTAACTCCCTGCGGGCCCCTTTCCACCCGGGAAGATTGGTACAGCTCCTGCTTCTCTGGGACGGGGCTCTCCTGTCCTGGGGACACTCGCACCGGCCTTAGCCCGGCTCCTCGGGGGGCCACTCCCCCTTGGATGCCTTCTGTTTCTTTATTTCTTTTTCCCCCCGTCTTCCTACCTTGATAGAAGCGCGAACTCTTCTCACTGTAGCATTCCAGCTGTTCTCTCTTTAAATCTCAGGCTGAATTCATAGATTTTCAGGATGATTTGAAGGTTATTAGGTTATTTGGTGGGGACAGGTGACTTGGGGACCCTACTCTTCCTCCATCTTGCCCCTCCTCCCCATCAGGTTACTTTCTATGCCACAGTTTTCTTTATGCCTAAAAGATGGATGAAGAAAGGTACCTGCCTCTAAGACTTGTAAACATTCAATGAGAAAATATATACAGCCTGCTTAAAATGGTATCCAGCCTTTAGTAAAAGTTATATAAATGTTTGTTATTATTCTATTGTTTACTACCAAAAAGAAAGTGGGTGGGAACCCCGGGTGGCGCAGCAGTTTAGTGCCTGCCTTTGGCCCAGGGCGCGATCCTGGAGACCCGGGGTCGAATCCCACGTCGGGCTCCCGGTGCATGGAGCCTACTTCTCCCTCTGCCTGTGTCTCTGCCTCTCTCTCTCTCTCTGTGACTATCATAAGTAAATAAAAATTAAAAAAAATTTTCAAAAAGAAAGTGGGTCCATATTGCCAGAGCATGGGGTTAGTCAGGGACACTCTATGCCAAACCAAAACATTCACCAAACTCTAATGTTTTCCTTGGGTACTGAAGATATACCCTGGTTCCAATTAATGTCATAAGAAGAGAAAGAGATATTCATGTCTGCCAACCAGCTAGTCTTAATCTAGCTGGTGCATGGTACTTCTGGTTGAACTATTCTTATATCTAGATGTGATCCCAGTGATACACACACACACACACACACACACACAAAACAAAACCAAAACCAACAACATATTTTTTGCAGAGAGTCAGAAGCAAGTGCCTTTTCTAGATTTGATCCCCAGATATAGTCTGGTCCTAGAGGAGAAACCACAATTAGGACATTGTTGGGATGGCACAGAAATATAATTTCTTGCTTGGTGATCACTTTGATAAGGCACACCTCACTCCACTAAAAGAATGATCATAGGTACATAGGATTGTGTGTATGTGTAGGAAGAAAATATATAGGATAAAGAGAAAGAGAAGGAGATTTGTTTTCTAGTCAAGAAACAAATGCTGAGCAGTCTTCTCTATTTAAGTCCCTTTCCATTTAAGTTTTTCAAAACCAGAGAATTCAGATGAGCAGCCATGACAGAACTCTGACTCCTATATAATTACCTAAAGGTAATTTTACTGTTTTGAACATTTTAAATGAAGAATTTCAAACTTCAAGACAAAAAGCTATTTTCTCCTCAGCAGTGAACCCTCTTGCTTTAGTTGAACTTTAAAAGGCTCTGAGCTGCTAGTCTACAAAAAAAAAAAAGAAAAGAAAACAAAGAAAATGAAAGAATTGTTCCAGTCTTGACTGCCATTATAATAACAAAACAAATTAGCTGTCTATTTCTTTTTCAGTTCTCTACCAAGATTGCCTTTTCATACATATCTTTACTTGGATATATGTCATGAATTATGAATTTGCTAAACCCTATTATACACTGCAGTTCTTTTTTTGTATATTTTTATTGTAGTTTGATTTGCCAACATATAGTATAACACCCAGTGCTCATCCCGTCAAGTGCCCCCCTCAGTGCCTGTCACCCAGTCACCCCATCCCCCCGCCCACCTCCCCTTCCACTAGCCCTGGTTCATTTCCCAGAGTTAGGAGTCTTTCATGTTTTGTCACCCTCTCTGATAGTTCCTACTCATTTTCTCTCCTTTACCCTTTAATCCCTTTCACTATTTTACACTGCAGTTCTTTTATGAAGGACTGATTGGGAAAATCTACTGTCTCAAGGTACAATTATGGTTTGGTTAATTTTACTAAACTAATATACAGATTTAGTATTCCGTAAGGAATATAGACTAAGTATCTAAGGACAAAATATACATATCAGGATATTAGCCCTCCACAAGGAAATATTGGTATTAAGTGTTATTTGCTATACTTCAAATTTGAGCTCCTGTGACTATTCTTCAGGTAGAGTTATGCAACCTATATATAGGGAAATGCTTCTCAGGTTATAGCTATATCACAAATCATTTAAATTTATTATTATTATATTGCATCAAAAACTGATTTGAGTCCAGTAATTGACAGATTGTTTTCAACATGATGATACAACAATCTGTGTTGCTTTTTAAATTATTTTGTGTGTATATTCAGTGCTTTTTAAATGTAAGCTCTATACCAACCTGGGGCTTGAACCCAGGGCCCCAAGATCAATGGTCATATGTTCCACCTACTGAGCCAGCCAAGATGACAGAGTATATATACAGAGTTTTTTATTTGAGATTTCTGACTGTATTAAGAAGCATTACTTTATTCATTGTGAGGATAAAGTCATATGTATAAAAGCATAATGTAAACTGATCCACATTATACAAGAGTGAGATAGTATTATTACCATTTGGCACTCTTCCAAGGGGATGTAGTGGCATGTAAGTAAGCCTACTTCTGCCTTGGCTTAAGATCTATTCCTATATCACTGTCTGCCATAATATCCGTGAAAAGGGTAAACATCCCCAGAAACCTGATTTACAAAGCTTTCCAAGTGTCATAGTATCATGGGAGTTTGAATGAGCTGTTAAATGGAGGTCTTTTAACCTTGTTCATTAGTCTTTTCAATGCTATAAATGACCTTTTATTCTCTTCCAAATTATTCAACCATTCTGTATGGTCATTATATTCTCTCTCTTTCTCTCTTTCTGTAAAATGGGAATACATGCACTAGTTCAATTACAGTTTCATGGTGGTGGAAAGATGGGTTAATACTGACAAAACACTTTGCAGTTTAAAAGGTCCATTCCGACATTAATGAGCATTATTAGAGGATTCCATTACAGCTTAAAGAAGTGATGACTCAACTGACATTACATTTCAGATCCCAGACAGTCAATTTTAAGCCCATGGTTTTTGAATCTTTGGACATCCATTTTTCCGTTCATATGCTTTTTCAAAATGTTTCCTCACTATACTTAGGGTAAAAGGTACTATTCAATTATGAGGGCTTTTAAAAAAGCCCATGTTCTGATTTTCCCATTAACAATATATAATCAAACTTTAGAGAAAATTCCAAACATAGATACAGGGGTTTTAGGTATTCAGACATTGTATTTAACAAATCGGATGAATGTTTTCTTCACAAATGTGATAACACTAAAAAGCTGCCTGTAAAGTGAATATCTGTACATCAAATCCTATATATCTAGTGACTGTCATTGTAAAATTACACATTTGCTTCTGTGCTCTCCAAAATGGTCTTAATACATAATTAAGTGATGTTTGATGATGTAACAGTACTTGAAAATGATACATATAAAGGAATATGTTCCTTTTATGAGACACAATATTTATTTATTACAAACAATGCTCACATATTATTTATGGTTATAGAATAAAATGCAAGTTCAATAGCTTTTAGATTATAATCTTAATTTTGTAACTAAAATCATGAGGGTAGAGAGGAAAGTGGAAGGGCATACAAAAGTGTGAATTTACTCATCTTTATTTATTTTTAAAAAAGATTTTATTTATTTATTCATGAGAGACAGAGACAGAGACAGAGAGAGAGAGAGAGAGAGAGGCAGAGACAGAGGCAGAGGGCAAAGCAAGCTCCATGCAGGGAGCCTGACTTGGGAATCGATCCCAGGTCTCCAGGATCATACCCTGGGCTAAAGGCAGTGCTAAACTGCTGAGCCACCTGGGCTGCCCTACTCATCTTTAATACTAGATGTCTTCTACTGTAAATTTGTCTCCCCAAATCTTGGCACATTGTTTCACCCTTGGTGATATTAAACTGTATTCATTTATACCAGCTTTAGAATTAAAAGATCTTAAAATATCCAACAGAGGATAGATGCAGATTTAGAAGAACGTATGTTAATACTTAACTTACTTGCAAAATGCAGAGTAGACAGGGTTGCTTTTGTTTGACATAGTAGCTTAAAGACCCAAAAATGGCTGCACCATTTCACATTCCCACCAACAGTGCAAGAGGGTTCCCTTTTCTCCGCATCCTCTCCAACATTTGTGGTTTCCTGCCTTGTTAATTTTCCCCATTCTCACTGGTGTGAGGTGGTATCTCATTGTGGTTTTGATTTGTATTTCCCTGATGGCAAGTGATGCAGAGCATTTTCTCATGTGCTTGTTGACCAGGTCTATGTCTTCCTCTGTGAGATTTCTGTTCATGTCTTTTGCCCATTTCATGATTGGATTGTTGTTTCTTTGATGTTGAGTTTCATAAGGTCTTTATAGATCTTGGAAACTAGCCCATCAAAAGATGAATGGATAAAGAAGATGTGGTCTATGTATACAATGGAATATTACTCAGCCATTAGAAATGACAAATACCCACCGTTTGCTTCGACATGGATGGAATTGGAGGGTATTATGCTGAGTGAAATGAGTCAATCGGAGAAGGACAAACATTATATGGTCTCATTAATTTGGGGAATATAAAGAATAGTGAAAGGGAATAGAAGGGAAGGGAGAAGAAATGGGTAGGAAATATCACAAAGGGAGACAGAACATGGAAGACTCCTAACTCTGGGAAACGAACTAGGGGTGGTGGAAGGGGAGGAGGGCAGGGGGTGGGGGTGACTGGGTCACGGGCACTGAGGGGGGCACTTGACGGGATGAGCATTGGGTGTTATTCTGTATGTTGGAAAATTTAACACCAATAAAAAATAAACTTATTATTAAAAATTTAAAAAGACCCAAAAGTGAAGAATACTTTAAATTAAATAGACTCACAAGACTAGACTAAGAAACACTTTAGACCTATTGGAGTCTCCCTTCCTCCCATAATCTTCAGCAGGAGTATATGCATCTCCCATTTCCCAACACCAATACTAGATTCTTGGAAATGATCTGAAATAGGAAGAAAGACAAATAGAAAAAGCATGATCTAAACAGTTACAATTCCAAGTGAAGTAACAAAGACATAAATAAGAGCTTGTTTAATAAAAAGGTAAATGGACTGGGAAAATCTCTCAAAAGTCATCAACTGTTTAACAAATTGGATCAGTATCCATATCTTTGGTCAACTCTAGTACAATGAAAAAAAAAACAATAAATTAATCAGAGATACTTAATGGTTTTAGTACGACCAAGTATAACATTTTCCTCATCTCTGCACTATGACACCATGATAAACATTTGCACATACCAAAAAAATAAAATAAAAGGAAGATTCAGCACTGTCCAGAGTTAAGCATATTGTTAAAAGAAATTGGGCATTGCCAAGTTAAGGCTCAAAACACTTAGATACTCCCTACAAGACTGATTGCAAGGTAAGGTTAAATATGTCATCTACTGAAAGTAACTTATATGTGAAGCAAGGAGTTAGACTTCAAAGTCCTGCCCTATCGCATCTATTTGAATTATACGCTAACCTTATACCATTCAAAGATATGTATTTTACTGCTGTTAAATAACTTGAAAATAGAATCTTTTCCTTCATTTCAAGGTTGTTGTTTTCTCTCTTTCTTGTCTCTCTTTCATCCCCATCCTAACAACAAAATCAAGTAGCTTCAAGAACAGAGACCCTTAATATGGGAATCATTAACACAACTAAAGTACAAATGTTCTTAATATAATTTTGTTGCATGTGCAAAGTATCAGACATGGCTCTACTTGCAATGAGACAAAAAGAGCAAATGCATTGACAGGCTAATACTTGGCTTAGTCCAGAGTTCTGGTAACTTTTCAAAATTTTAGGTTAAAATAACATCACAGATGGGTGAAATATAGGAAGGAGCAAGTTGTTGTAGTAAATATTCCTAAACTGCAGAAAAGGTGAAATTAGTCACACATCAGATTTTCCAAGTTCACAGCATATAAAATGTCTGTGCTTTTTGTATTCTATATTTGTTGAATTTATTTTCAGGGGTGTTTCCATAGTTTTATCCTCAAGAGCCAGCTTCCCACTCATCAATCTGCTTTGGTCAATAGTAATGTAGGATTAGAATTTGTGCCAAAAGATTCTACATAAATACTTGGCCCACGTTAAAATAGTGTTTATCAGGGATCTAATTTTTGTAACACTTCCTTTTCAGTTCTGGTTCTGAGGCCTGGTTAAAACTAAAGAATATTTGAAGGAAGGCCTAGAGAAAGTGGAGCCCTTAATTCTTCTGAATCAGTGACATTTCAGCTTGTTTGCAATGCATAAACCTAAGTCTCATCTCCAGAAATTCTCATTCAGTTGAAGAAAGTCTGTGAGAATAACAGACACAGTTGCAGGTCTTTATCACATAGTGATAAACACTGTTCTAGGGATCCCATGAGAATATGATGAAACTGGTTACCTTCTCACCATTTAAAACAATATATTGCATACAATTTCAGTCTCCTGGATCCTACAGTTCTATCCAAGCCCATCAGTTTAAGATCTAGATTTATATCAAAGCAGAATGCATACTTAATTTATAAGTATTCTAGTTTTCTTTAGAAAATGTTCAGATTTAGGGGCATCTGGGTGAATCAGTGGTTCAGCATCTACTTGTGGCTCAGGGCATGATCCTGGAGTCCTGGGATTGAGACCCACATTGGGCTCCCCGCAGGGATCCTGCTTCTCCTTCTGCCTATGTCTCTGCCTTTCTCTGTGTGTCTCTCATAAATAAATAAATAAATAAATAAATAAATAAATAAATAAATAAAATCTTTAAAAATAAGAAAAAATGTTCAGATTTATAATTTAACATAATTATCCTCAGCTTTGATATTTTATTGACATAGAATTGATTGTATAAAATGTTTCTGTACTTCTCCTGAAATAAAGATGTCTTCACCTCCATACTTGCCCTGAGTCCATCAAAATATCCATTCTTTGAACTTCCCATTCCTGCTTTGGAGTCAGTCTTTCCCTCCACTGTCAATGTTGGCCTACAGTAAATATCTTCATGACAGTGCCATCTCTCTCTCTCTCTCTCATAAATGAATGGACTTTAAACAAACAAACAAAATACATATATACATATATATTACATATATATTTCACACACATATATATTACATATGTTACATATATGTAATATATATATATAAGTCCATTCATTTATGAGAGAGAGAGAAAGAGTATGTACAAGCAGGGAGAGTGGCAGAGGGAGGAGGAAGAAGGAAGAAGCAGGTTCCCACAGGGCAGGGAGCCCTATAGGAGGCTCCATCCCAGGACCCTGGAATCATGATGTAAGCTGAAGGCAGATGCTTAATCAAGTGAGCCACCCAGGTACCTCTCTTCTTTATATTCTGCTCTTTCTTTCCCTTGCAACCTGGATGCCTAAGATAAAAATAGTTTCTCAATGAATACTTTAATTTGGCTTAGCTTATTATTTTATTAATTATAAAGATAGTACATGTATATCTTAGAAAATGTAGAAAATATAGAAAATGATAAAATAGTAGTCAACTGCAGTCTCATATATTTTCTCTTAGAGCTATTGTTTAGAAATGTATTTTTAAAATAAATCTTCCCCTATCATAGCTTCAATATCATTTCCAAGAGATAGCCATTATCAACAATCCAGTACATTTGTAGTATTTATATAATACTACTAGTATGTATGCGTTTATGTATATATATTTTAGTATATTTATTTATATTATATAGTATTTATATATATTTTATATAATAAATTTCATATATATTATATACATAGTATTACAAAATAGATACACAGAATTATATATATTTATATTATTAAAATATATTATATATTTACATATTATGTATGATATTTATTATATATTTCATATACTCTATATACCAAAGTATTTTAGATATTATATATGATATATATTTTATTTATATATATTACAAGTATATATATAAATAAAATTTGTGTATTTATGTAAACTTATGTATATTTATGTACATATATAAATAAATGTATGTTTATATATTATATAAAATATATAATATTTTATAGTATATTTTCATATTCTTTTACACAAATAAACATATGTATACATTTACACATCTTATCATTTTTTAAAAATGAGACTGTATTATTTTGTGTTGCATAAATTGAAATAAAATTTCACAAAAATAAAAATGAACATTTTCTCAGTGTTAGTTTGTATAAATATACTCACTCATTTTAAATTAATAGTATTCAATAAATACATTTGAATTTATGAATGAACTACTCAATTAGTAATTTGTGTAACATATTGTATTATTTTAGAAATGAGTAAGAATGTAAGTAAATGAATATTACTATTCTTATAAGATAATAGAATTTCAGAATTATTTTTTATTCTGGCTTAGTATATAAAATTCTGTTAGAAACTAGTCAAATTATGAGTGGCTTCCAAAGATCAGGGAATAAACATGACACTATTTTGTCAGACCACTAGATTGGCTCAAATTTTTATGTCACTTCAGAAGACCTGTTACCTGCTCAAGAGCAGGACTCTGAATCTCACTGCCATGATGATAAAATGACAAATAGGGACAGTGGTCATATTTTAATGGGAACAATGAATGAATTTTCTGAGAGAAGAATAATGGTGAGAAATCTCAAGGGCAGCAGTATTTACTTTGAGAAGTACCCAGAAATAGTTCTGAGAAGCCCTTCAAGTGCATCTATGATCCACCTTTACTTTGCCTAAAATTAACTAAGATTTCTTTTCTTGGGATCCCTGGGTGGCGCAGCGGTTTAGCGCCTGCCTTTGGCCCAGGGCGCGATCCTGGAGACCCGGGGTCGAATCCCACATCGGGCTCCCGGTGCATGGAGCCTGCTTCTCCTCCCTCTGCCTGTGTCTCTGCCTCTCTCTCTCTCTCTCTCTGTGACTATCATAAATAAAATAAAATGAAATTTAAAAAAAAAAAAAAAAAGATTTCTTTTCTTTTTCCTTTGTCTTTAGTAGAGTATATGAAGCAAAACAATTCCAGTTCCAGAAAAGTAATAGCCTTTGGTGATAACATATCAAACTTGGGTTCAAATGAAAGGTTAAAAGAAAACAGACAAGATTACATTCTAACAATTTTTCCATAGACTTAGGATGAGAATTTGGACCAATAAATTTGTTTTTAGCAGAAAAAAGGAAGCCCCCAAGAACCTCTAGTAGAGAGTTAAAAATTATGAAAAAGATGATGAAAGTCATTTGGAGCTACTCTGTCCAGAGATTAAGTGTTTTCTGTCTTTAGGGATCACATCTAAAATTAGAAATCTAGGAGTAAACAAAGAAAAGCTCAATTACTTCATATGAAGTATAATAAAGTTTGGAATAAATTCCTAGGACAACAGTCAAGCATGAATAGAAGTAGGCCAATTTCATGAGGAAAATGAAAATCAAAGAAATAGAGGAAAGAAGCAACCCTGAATTAAGTCAAAAAACTTCTATATGCAGGAATAAAAGGCCAGATTGTCTGCAAGTATTTCATATAGTTAATAATTTCCAGTTTTTAAAAGTGCCGTATCTTTGAATACATTTCATGTATCTCTTAAAATTCTTTCTTATGTATCTACCCGATATTACTGTGGGAAATAAAGTTATCATTCTCTCTCTTTTCACATGAGATAGGACTAAATGAAAGCGTATATGTGTCCATAATACAAGCTTCTTTCTAAAAGTAACTTGGTTGATTTAGCTGTGGCTTGCTCAAGGCCATACACTAAGTCATCATATGAAAAAAGGCTCCAGAGAAAATAGAGTGTTTTTCAGCTATTAAATCTAGACAAGTGCACACTATAGCATCACAAACTGTTAAAGATAAAAGTGCCTTAAGGACCCATTTCTTTATTTTCTGGATAAAACTGAAGCTTCACTAGTTAAATATCAGAATTTAAAGTTATCCAACTGGTTAGTAGATTTGCTGGCCTACGTGTTTTTTTACATAGCAAGATTTGAGAGGTACAAGGCCCTGTGTTGCAAAATACTTCCTACACAGCCTTCCAGAGGATGTGAAATTCCAAAAGTCACAAAAGATAACTTCAAAAGTCCAAAAGATAAATTTTCATCTGAATTATGTATATTCTGCTGTCCCAGATGTTATCATGGATGAACTATCCACACTTTTATTTAGGTCAGTTTTCTCCACATGTGTACTAGATTTCATACCCTCTCACCCACTCCACCAATTAATCATCTCTATTTTTTCTCATTAATGTATAATTTCTACCAGCATGCTTTTATTATTATCTCACACTATTGTTAATACCTTCCTGAGAATATATATCTTAAAATACTATTTTGGTCATACTCTTATTGCCAGTTATATTCAAATTCTCCCCTCCCCTTAGCATCAAAACTCCCTAAAAAAGTTGTCTATATTTGTTACTGAATTCCTCCCTTCCAATTCTCTTAAACACACTTCAACCAGATTTTATCCCTCACTACTCTACCAAAACTACTTGTTACAATTTCAGTGATCACCTCTCATCTAACTTAACCAACAGTATTTGATAAAGTCAATCACTCCCTTTCCCTTGATACATCTTCTTCTCTTAGCTTTCAAAATAACACATTCTCAGGACTTAACTTCTAGTTACTCATTTATTCCTTCTTATTGTCCCTTGTTAGTTTTTTTTTCCTTTCCCAAACTGTTTAGTATTGAATTTCCTTGGGGGTCAGCTCAGCTTGGATATCCCTCCACTCTTATTATTTTAAGTAACATCTATATTCCAATAATGCCTACATTTATATCTCCAGCTCAGATATCTCTCTCAAAGACTTATATATCCGACTTCTTTTTCAACATCCTCACTTGGGTGTCTAACAGATAGTTCATCTTCACACTGAATCCCTGATCTTCACACTTCCAATTTCTCTATCCTCAACTTTCCACCATTCAGTAAATGACAATTCCATCCTTCCAGTTAGGCCCAAAACTTTACTGTTATCTTTTGTTCCTCTTTTTCTCTCACACTCCACATCCAATTAGCCAGAAGGGCCTGTTGGCACTATCTTCAAAGTTATACCCACTCTTATTTACTTTCACCCTATCACTACCATCATCTTTCATCTGGATTACTGCATCAGCCTCCTAACTGATATCTCTGCTACTGCCCTTCTTTGCTCTCTATAGTGTACTCTCAGCATAGTTGTATAAGAGTAGTTAGGTCTCATTACTTTTCTGCTCAGAGACTTTCAGTAGCTACCCATTTTGCTCCAAGTAAAATCAAAGTCATCAAAGTGGCCTAAAAGGCTCTTTATGATCAATTATCCTTTATTCTTAATCCTTCACTTTATTACCTCTTTAATACTGTCTATACTGTCTCCTTCTTTCCTTGTTTATTCTAATCTCACTGGCCCCTTTTTTATTGTCATAAATGCATTATCCTGAAAGTCTTCACCCTATTTCTTCTGCTGCCTGGAACACATTTTCTCCAAATGTCTACAAGTCTCACTTTTTCAAGCCCTTGAAGTCTTTTTTCTCATTACCTTTTCAATGAGTTATACTACAACAAAAATTGCAAACTCTCCCACCAAAACCCCAATTTTCTTTACACTGTGCTATTTTTTTCTATATTGCATATAACTTTCTAATGGACTGACTATATATTGTTTGTCTCCAACTATAAGAGTAGAACCTGCACAAGAGCAGAGAGCTTTGTTCACTGAGCTATCCCAAAATACCTGGCACATTTTAGGTACAGAACAAATAACTTTTAAAAAATATATTATTTATTTATTCACGAGAGACACAGAAAGAGAGGCAGAGACACAGGCAAAAGGAGAAGCAGGCTCCATGCAAGAAGCCCAATGCAGGACTTGATCCCAGGAATCTGGAATCATGCTCTGATCCAAAGGCAGACACTGAACTGCTGAGCCACCCAGGTCTCCCCAATAAATAACTTTTAAGTGAGTGAGTGAGTGAATGAATGATCTTTATATTTATATAGAACTTCATACTTTTCAAAGTCTTATAAGTACTTCACTTAGTCTTTAGCAATTCTATGAAATAAGAGCATGGATTTCATTTGTTATGGTTTTACAGATGTAGAAATTGTGGCTTAGAGTTAATAGCTCTGATGGTGTCCTAAAAACCTCTAGTAAAATGAAGTATGCTGTCAGGAAAATATAACACATTAACAATTTATCACCCATTAACCAATTAACAAGACTTAATTTACCAGGAGTAACCAAGATCCCAAGAGAACGGATCTAAGTCAATTTTGATGAGCCCAATTATAGGGCATAGTTCTGTAATAATTTTCTTGAGCAAAAGAAGAAAATTAGAGTCTGGGATTAGAATACAAAAATTCATAAGTCTAAAAACAAAACTTATATCATAGGAAAAGCCTTCATGTTCTTTTTTTATATTAAGTTCTATATGAAACTAAGTAATACAGTCCAGGGCTATTTGAATACAGCATGATTTTGATTCCTCTTAAGGAGTATGGTATGTGTGTGTTTTCTTTCTAAGTGATTTAAAAATTTTACCTTTTCCTAGTATAATTCAAACATTTTAAGTGTAGACATCTTTCCATTTAACATAGAAAGCCTTTTCAATCTCTATTCTGTAGACTACTTTTTTTCCCCCTAAATCTGAAGTGGGAAGGAAAGTCCAACTGTGGGAAACCTTTAAACATTGATTTCCAGAATCTTAATTTTAACTGTTTCTATCGGCAGAGGTGGATTGGCTGAATGTTCTGTGGAGACAGAATTGCTCTGTTAGGGTAAACAGATGTGATTATTAAGGATAACAATGATCACTTTATGGATTATCCTTTTCAACTCTTCTGAAAGTCTAAGAATTACATACTACTATTTTGCCAATTTTACAGATTAGGAGACAAGCACAGAGTTATTTAATAACTTGCTTAAATGTAGATTCAAGCTCTGAGTATTAGAATCAGGAGCCCATCTTTTAATCATTATACTATAAATGATTAAAGTAGCATAAACCCTCTAATTTCCTGTCTCCAAGGAGTTTGATAAAGTTTTTGTATAAAATATTTCAAGAAATAAAATGTTGCAATCAACATTGGTAATTTAGGCAGTATTTCATTTACTTATATAATGTCATTTATAAAATGCCACTTGGGGGGGGGCAAGATGGCGGAAGAGTAGGGTCTCCAAATCACCTGTCCCCAACAAATTACCTAGAAAACCTTCAAATCATCCTGAAAATCTACAAATTCGGCCTGAGATTTAAAGAGAGACCAGCTGGAACGCTACAGTGAGAAGAGTTCGCGCTTCTATCAAGGTAGGAAGACGGGGAAAAAGAAATAAAGACACAAAAGGCCTCCAAGGGGGAGGGGCCCGCGAGGAGCCGGGCTGAGGCCGGGGCGAGTGTCCCCAGGACAGGAGAGCCCCGTCCCGGAGGAGCAGGAGCTGCACCGACCTTCCCGGGGGAAAGGCCCCCCGGGGAATTGGAGCAGGATCCCCAGGAAGGCGGGGATGCCCTCGGGCTCCCTGGGACAGTAACAGAGGAACTGCGCCCCGGAGAGTGCGCCGAGCTCCCTAAGGGCTGCAGCGCACTCGGCGGGACCCGGAGCAGCTCGGAGGGGCTCGGGAGGCGGCTCCGCGGAGGGGGCGGCGCGGCTCCGGGAGCAGCTCAGCGGCGGCGGCTCGGGCGGAGGAAGAAGCTCCGCGGAGGGGGCTGCGCGGCTCCGGGAACAGCTCGGAGGGGCTCGGGCGGCGGCTCCGCAGAGGGGGCTGCGGGGCGGGAGCGCGAATCCAACAGCGCAGGCCCCGGAGCACAGGGCGCTGGGACACAGCCCAGGATCCGGCCTCCCTCAGGAACAGGCAGAGGCCGGGAGGGCCCAGGACAGCAAGGACGCTCCTGCCCCGAGCTGAGCAGATCAGCGGCCCCGCCCGGAGCCCCCAGGCCCTGCAGACTGAGAGCCCCGGAGTTACTGCGGGGGCTGAATCCAGGTTTCCAGAGCTGCCGCCCCGCCACTGTGGCTTCCTCCCGGGGCCTCACGGGGTGAACAACCCCCACTGAGCCCTGCACCAGGCAGGGGCAGAGCAGCTCCCCCAAGTGCTAACACCTGAAAATCAGCACAACAGGCCCCTCCCCCAGAAGACCAGCGAGACGGACCAGTTCCAGGGGAAGTCAAGGGAATTAAAGTATACAGAATCGGAAGATACTCCCCCGTGTTTTTTTGTTTTTGTTTTTGTTTTTGTTTTTGTTTTGTTTTGTGCTTTTTTTTCTTTCTTTCTTCTTGATTTCTGATTGCTTCCCCCACCCACCCCCCTTTTTTCTTTCTTTCTTTTTTCTCTTTTCTTTCTCTATTTCCCCCTTTGTTTTCTTCTTTCTCTTTTTTCTTTTTCTCTTTTCTTTCCTTCCATCTCTTTTTCTCCTTTTCCCAATACAACTTGTTTTTGGCCACTCTGCACTGAGCAAAATGACTAGAAGGAAAACCTCACCTCAAAAAAAAAGAATCAGAAACAGCCCTCTCTCCCACAGAGTTACAAAATCTGGATTAAAATTCAATGTCAGAAAGCCAATTCAGAAGCACTATTTTACAGCTACTGGTGGCTCTAGAAAAAACCATAAAGGACTCAAGAGACTTCATGACTGCAGAATTTAGATCCAATCAGGCAGAAATTAAAAATCAATTAAATGAGATGCAATCCAAGCTAGAAGTCCTAACGACGAGACTTAATATGGTGGAAGAACGAGTGAGTGACATAGAAGACAAGTTGATGGCAAAGAGGGAAACTGAGGAAAAAAGAGACAGACAATTAAAAGACCATGAGGCTAGATTAAGGGAAATAAATGACAGCCCGAGGAAGAAAAACCTACGTTTAATTGGGGTTCCCGAGGGCGCCGAAAGGGACAGAGAGCCAGAATATGTATTTGAACAAATCCTAGCTGAAAACTTTCCTAATCTGGGAAGGGAAACAGGCATTCAGATCCAGGAAATAGAGAGATCCCCCCCTAAAATCAACAAAAACCGTTCAACACCTCGACATTTAATAGTGAAGCTTGCAAATTCCAAAGATAAGGAGAAGATCCTTAAAGCAGCAAGAGAAAAAAAGTCCCTGATTTTATGGGGAGGAATATTAGGGTAACAGCAGACCTCTCCACAGAGACCTGGCAGGCCAGAAAGGGCTGGCAGGATATATTCAGGGTCCTAAATGAGAAGAACATGCAGCCAAGAATAGTCTATCCAGCAAGGCTCTCATTCAAAATGGAAGGAGAGATAAAGAGCTTCCAAGACAGGCAGGAATTGAAAGAATATGTAAACTCCAAACCAGCTCTGCAAGAAATTTTAAGGGGGACTCTTAAAATTCCCCTTTAAGAAGAAGTTCAGTGGAACAATCCACAAAAACAAGGACTGAATAGATATGATGACACTAAACTCATATCTCTCAATAGTAACTCTGAACGTGAGCGGGCTTAATGACCCCATCAAAAGGCGCAGGGTTTCAGACTGGATAAAAAAGCAGGACCCATCTATTTGCTGTCTACAAGAGACTCATTTTAGACAGAAAGACACTTACAACCTGAAAATAAAAGGTTGGAGAACCATTTACCATTCAAATGGTCCTCAAAAGAAAGCAGGGGTTGCCATCCTTATATCAGATAAATTAAAATTTACCCCAAAGACTATAGTGAGAGATGAAGAGGGACACTATCTCATACTCAAAGGATCTATCCAACAAGAGGACTTAATCCTCAATATATATGCCCCGAATGTGGGAGCTGCCAAATATTTAAACCAATTAATAACCAAACTGAAGAAATACTTAGATAATAATACACTTATACTTGGTGACTTCAATCTAGCTCTCTCTATACTAGATAGGTCTTCTAAGCACAACATATCCAAAGAAACAAGAGCTTTAAATGATACACTGGACCAGATGGATTTCACAGATATCTACAGAACTTTACATCCAAACTCAACTGAATACACATTCTTCTCAAGTGCACATGGAACTTTCTCCAGAATAGACCACATACTGGGTCACAAATCGGGTCTGAACCGATACCAAAAGATCGGGATAGTCCCCTCTATATTCTCAGACCATAATGCCTTGAAATTAGAACTTAATCACAACAAGAAGTTTGGAAGGACCACAAACACGTGGAGGTTAAGGACCATCCTGCTAAAATATGAAAAGGTCAACCAGGAAATTAAGGAAGAATTAAAAAGATTCATGGAAACTAATGAGAATGAAGATACAACCGTTCAAAATCTTTGGGATGCAGCAAAAGCAGTCCTGAGGGGGAAATACATCGCAATACAAGCATCGATTCAAAAACTGGAAAGAACTCAAATTCAAAAGCTCACCATACACATAAAGGAATTAGAGAAAAAGCAACAAATGGACCCCACCCCCAGCAGAAGAAGACAGTTAATTAAAATTCGAGCAGAACTCAATGATATCGAGACCAAAAGAACTGTGGAACAGATCAACAGAACCAGGAGTTGGTTCTTTGAAAGAATTAATAAGATAGATAAACCATTAGCCAACCTTATTAAAAAGAAGAGAGAGAAGACTCAAATTAATAAAATCATGAATGAGAAAGGAGAGATCACTACCAACACCAAGGAAATACAAACGATTTTAAAAACATGTTAGGAACAGCTGTACGCCAATAAATTAGGCAATCTAGAAGAAATGGACGCATTCCTGGAAAGCCACAAACTACCAAAACTGGAGCAGGAAGAAATAGAAAACCTGAACAGGCCAATAACCAGGGAGGAAATTGAAGCAGTCATCAAAAACCTCCCAAGACACAAGAGTCCAGGGCCAGATGGCTTCCCAGGGGAATTCTATCAAACGTTTAAAGAAGAAATCATACCTATTCTACTAAAGCTGTTTGGAAAGATAGAAAGTGATGGATTACTTCCAAATTCGTTCTATGAGGCCAGCATCACCTTAATTCCAACACCAGACAAAGATCCCACCAAAAAGGAGAATTACAGACCAATATCCCTGATGAACATGGATGCAAAAATTCTCAACAAGATACTAGCCAATAGGATCCAACAACACATTAAGAAAATTATTCACCATGACCAAGTAGGATTTATCCGCGGGACGCAAGGCTGGTTCAACACTCGTAAAACCATCAATGTGATTCATCATATCAGCAAGAGAAAAACCAAGAACCATATGATACTCTCATTAGATGCAGAGAAAGCATTTGACAAAATACAGCATCCATTCCTGATCAAAACCCTTCAGAGTGTTGGGATAGAGGGAACTTTCCTTGACATCTTAAAAGCCATCTACGAAAAGCCCACAGCAAATATCATTCTCAGTGGGGAAGCACTGGGAGCCTTTCCCCTAAGATCAGGAACAAGACAGGGTTGTCCACTCTCACCACTGCTATTCAACATAGTACTGGAAGTCCTCGCCTCAGCAATCAGACAACAAAAAGACATTAAAGGCATTCAAATTGGCAAAGAAGAAGTCAAACTCTCCCTCTTCACCGATGACATGATACTCTACATAGAAAACCCAAAAGCCACCACCCCAAGATTGCTAGAACTCATACAGCAATTTGGTAGCGTGGCAGGATACAAAATCAATGCCCAGAAATCAATGGCCTTTCTATACACTAACAATGAGACTGAAGAAAGACAAATTAAGGAGTCAATCCCATTTACAATTGCACCCAAAAGCATAAGGTACCTAGGAATAAACCTAAACAAAGAGGTAAAAGATCTATACCCTAAAAACTATAGAACACTTCTGAAAGAAATTGAGGAAGACACAAAGAGATGGAAAAATATTCCATGCTCATGGATCGGCAGAATTAATATTGTAAAAATGTCAATGTTACCCAGGGCAATTTACACGTTTAATGCAATCCCTATCAAAATACCATGGACTTTCTTCAGAGAGTTAGAACAAATTATTTTAAGATTTGTGTGGAATCAGAAAAGACCCCGAATAGCCAGGGGAATTTTAAAAAAGAAAACCATAGCTGGGGGCATCACAATGCCAGATTTCAGGTTGTACTACAAAGCTGTGGTCATCAAGACAGTGTGGTACTGGCACAAAACAGACACAAAGATCAATGGAACAGAATAGAGAACCCAGAAGTGGACCCTGAAATGTATGGTCATCTAATATTCGATAAAGGAGGAAAGACTATCCATTGGAAGAAAGACAGTCTCTTCAATAAATGGTGCTGGGAAAATTGGACATCCACATGCAGAAGAATGAAACTGGACCACTCTCTTGCACCATACACAAAGATAAACTCAAAATGGATGAGTGATCTAAATGTGAGACAAGAGTCCATCAAAATCTTAGAAGAGAACACAGGCAACACCCTTTTTGAACTTGGCCACAGTAACTTCTTGCAAGATACATCCACGAAGGCAAAAGAAACAAAAGCAATAATGAACCATTGGGACTTCATCAAGATAAGAAGCTTTTGCACAGCAAAGGATACAGTCAACAAAACTAAAAGACAACCTACAGAATGGGAGAAGATATTTACAAATGACGTATCAGTTAAAGGGCTAGTTTCCAAAATCTATAAAGAGCTTATTAAGCTCAACACCAAAGAAACAAACAATCCAATCATGAAATGGGCAAAAGACATGAAGAGAAATCTCACAGAGGAAGACATGGACGTGGCCAACATGCACATGAGAAAATGCTCTGCATCACTTGCCATCAGGGAAATACAAATCAAAACCACAATGAGATACCACCTCACACCAGTGAGAATGGGGAAAATTAACAAGGCAGGAAATCACAAATGTTGGAGAGGATGCGGAGAGAAGGGAACCCTCTTATACAGTTGGTGGGAATGTGAACTGGTGCAGCCACTCTGGAAAACTGTGTGGAGGTTCCTCCAAGAGTTAAAAATAGACCTGCCCTACGACCCAGCAATTGCACTGTTGGGGATTTACCGGAAAGATTCAGATGCAATGAAACGTCGGGACACCTGCACCCCGATGTTTCTGGCAGCAATGGCCACAATAGCCAAACTGTCGAAGGAGCTTGGGAAATATCAGGAAGGGAGACAGAACATAAAGACTCCTAACTCTGGGAAAGGAACTAGGGGTGGTGGAAGGGGAGGAGGGCGGGTGTTGGAGGGGAATGGGTGACAGGCACTGAGGCGGACACTTGACGGGGTGAGCACTGGGTGTTTTTCTGTATTTTGGTAAATTGAACACCAATAAAAATTAATTTAAAAAACGAAAAGAAAAGAAAGTCCCTAATCCCAAAGTAAATAAAATAAAATAAAATAAAATAAAAAAATAAAATAAAATAAAATAAAATAAAATAAAATAATAAAATAAAATAAAATAAAATGCCACTTGGATTTTGTCTGTCCATGTATTCTGGTAAAGTGAATTCATGCTTAGTATCCTTCTTATCCTGAGAATAACTAAAAGGAAGTGAAACACTGGCTTGATGAAAAGATAATAATCAGAGTATATAGAACATGTTTGTTTGTTTGTTTTTACTTTGTTGATACCAAGTTTCAATTTCCAATTTCCCTGAGATTTTAGCATTATGCATTCTTTTCAGTCTTTTCTTTTGTAACTTTAATATATGCTAATGTTTTCAGAAGTATACTTCTTTTTTGACAATAAAAATAAATCAGAGTATTGTATTACTCTCCCTCCCTAAAATTTGCTGAGTTGTTTACCAGTGATACCATAGTGATAATGTATCAGTTTAAGAAGTATAGGGTGATAAGGAAGGAAAAATAATAATACAGTAAAATTATATGAAATATATAGTGAAATACATGAGTTGTGGTAAGCCTTATTATTTCAAGTCAAATATGATCTAGTTCTGACTTTTCTTAGACCTTAGGTTATTCTTCAATTGGAATTTCAGCTTTCTTTCCCCCTTATAGACTCAAAATGGCAAATAGGTAAAACTCCAGTTAAAATGCTGTACTAATTGGAAAAGCATAGCTAGACACATGACTTCAAAGGTGTGGGCTTTACTTAAGAGTGGGCCTTAGTCACAAGGATGCTCTTAAAGGAAAATGAGATATTCAATGGAGTCAAATGTAATATCCTAGTTTCCCAGGCATAAACAAGGGACTTCAAATGAATTCTGAAAATAAATAAATAAATAAATAAATAAATAAATAAATAAATAAATAAAATTAATTCTGACACATTTTCCATTGGATTGTACTGATTTAATGACCTTAAGTCACTCACAACTCCTTATTCATATGTTGTTTTGGAACTATTTGTCACCAATTTTCCCACCTTTAAGACCCTAACCTGATTAATGTCCTTGCCTGCTATCCTTCATTTCCTCTTCTTTTTCTCTTAGTCACATCTTCAGACTTGACATTTACCTAGGATATATACCTTTATTAAAAACATTCTGTACATTTCCAGTCACTGATAATAGTTCTATTAAAATATTTGTTTTCATCAATTAATATTATGAATTAAGAGAAATGGCAGGACACATTTGAAAGTACTATGGCTTCCTTAGTAGAATCTAAGAGACAAAGTGATTTCAGAATTGATCCAGAGTAAATAGCTACCTACCCAATGTCCTAATCCTTTCTATAGCATGCTATGAAAAGGGTCATCCAACCTGAGCTAAATCATTTTTAGGGATGAGGAAGTTGACATCCTCATCTAATTATTAGAAATCTGTTCTTTTATTCAAAATTCTGTTATTAGAAATCCATTATTTTATTCAAATCTGATTTTCTGTAATTTCCATCAATTTTTCTATGTCCTACTTTTCTTTAACAATACAGGTTCAGTCTAAATATAGCATATAATACCATGATTTAAACTGTTAAGAAATAAATATCATACTCCCTTCTCACAATTTCTACTTTCTATGCTAAACTTCTAGTCCTTTAAGTTCCTCCACATTTTTTTTTCATATTCCCTTGAGCTCAAGGTTTTCCTAAAATATGGCACCCAAGTTCTGACTTCCAATATCCACCATACTAAGTATTCATATAAGCATGATTTACATGTTGCATTAAGGTCTTTATTTTTTTAAGTTCAACCTCATAAGGTCAAAACAAAGCTTTCGGACATATTTTTAAAATTTGGCCTTCAGATTGGCAAGAATCTGTTAATTATTTTTTAAGTAATCTAATCAGTATTGTTCAGCCCATGTACCTATTTTTTTCCCACTAGGTTGTAACAATAAATTTTGTTCAATATAATCCTAAAATTAAAGACATATGTAAGTCTAGCAAGCCTACCATAAAAGGAAATAATGTGTGGTACGACATCAGCTTCATCATGGTGAAGAGGAAGACCTGGACCCTCCTTCCCCCCAACAAACACACCTTTTCAGCAATAATTCATGGACAGATTCCATTTGTGATAAATTCAGAAACTAATTGAAAGGCTCCTATACCTCCAAGTAAACATGAAATCAGACTCACTGAAGCCAAAGAGATTCAGGATACTTTCTTACCAAAATCCCTACTCTCAGCATTGTGGCTATGATCAAGAAGAGATCTTCTAGTACCAAGCTTCTCCCAGGGGAGGGAAAGAGTTAGTTCACATGTGAGGTGACCAAACTTCCAAGAAGAATCCTCAGAAGACTGGATTCTAACATGCCAGTCTAGGAGCTCTGATATATCCAGCTGAGAGAATCCATACCTCCTCCCCACTGCTCAGTACAGAACAAGAAGATTAAAAATCCCAGCTCTCAAATCTCTCTTTAGGGAGAGTGACAGTTTATCCATGCATCCAACACTTCAACTTCTCCAAGGCTGCCCCAAAAAAATGGTGTTTTTTTTTTACCAGTCTTGGGACTCTGATGGATCTGGCAAAATCTAGCCACCTGAAGGAGAATAAAAATGGCTTGGGTTGCAAAAAGCCATGGTTGATCTCCCTGGCTCATCACAGAGTGAGCACACAAAAACACGGCTATCTGCTTCTCCCTGGAGAGGAAAAGAGTTGTTCTGGGCAACCAAGGGCACAACTTTTCTGAGGGCTGTTCAAATGACTAGATGCTAATTTTCCTTTCTCAAAGTACTGATGGAACTCGACAAAACCTATCCCCTTGGGGGCAAGTAAGAACATAAATGGATATTTGGAGTGGCAGTTGACATAAACCCCTGCCACCACCACCCTTTTTAACACAGAGTGAGAAGACAAAACACCTAGATGCCAAATTATCTCAGGGAGGAAGAGTTGAATGGAGTGTCCAGTGATCTGGCTTTTTTGTTTACTGACCAAAGAACTTGTTTTGGTCTCTCTTGTCCTGGTGCACCAATGGAACATAGTGCATAAGCACTGCAAAGAACAAGAAAATGTGTTAAACTAGCACAAAGTTTTGTGAAGATCCTTGAATCTCCAGCTAAGATGACTAGTGAGAATTTTTCTTTCTCATATGAGATATGAAAAGGTGACTTATTTGCCAAATGTGCAGACTCCAACACAGAGATGCAATGAAAAAATTAAGAATTGGGTGAATATGTTCCAAACAAAAGAATAAGATAAATCTCCAGAAATTGACCTTATTGAAATATAAATATATGCTTTGCTTAGCAGAGAATTCAAAATAACTGTCATTAGGATGCTCACTGTGGTCAGGAAACACTGCACAGGCAAAATGAAAATTTCAACAGAGATAGAAAATATTAAAAAGTACCAAACAGAAAATATGGATCTGAAGAAGAATAATTAAAGTAAAAATTTCACTAGTTAGACAACAGACTAGATCAAGCAGAAGATAGGGTCAGAGAAGTTGGAGACAGGTTATTGGAAATAATTCAGTTAGAGCAGAAAAAAAATGGTAAAGAGTGGAAAAAGTTTGAATTATTTAAAGTACTATGTCAAGCATTATGGAGTCACACAGATGGGGAAGAGAGAGAAAAGACCAGAAAACTTATTCAAAAAATAATGACTGAGAGTAATGTCCCCCAAATGGCAACATAGGATGTTCATGACTTTGTTCCCCCTCACAAGAACAACTAAAATCTATTCAAGAACAAATCATTGAGATAATCCTAGAACACAGGTCTTAGACTGAAGCATTCCATTCTACCTAAGAGATCCAGATAGACTGCATTAGAAGAGTAAGAGAAGTAGCAACACCTTTATCACATTGCCCCTCACCCAGGACAGTCCAATATAACATAGACAGGTTTTCCTTGAGTCTCCCGTTCATCCAGTGGAAAAAAAAAAAAGCCCAAGGGTTATGGGCAACCAGTTTCCCAGCATTGTGGCTCACTTTGTGGCAGGCCCTACCCTGACCTCTCACCATAATAAGGATTTCAGGGGAATACAGGGCTCAACCACTGGGAATCTGTGATGGAGATCAAAGAAGGGTTTGCAACAATCCGCATATGGATCCAGGCACATTGACTTCATACCTTCAGTGCCCAAGTAGTAATCCCAACCAATAGGTTTACTATCTGTAGAACCAAGTCAAGGGCACACTCTAATCAGGGAACTCACCAGGGTTCTAGATCTGGCTGATTAGTATTTTCATTTTTTTTTAATTTAAAATCAATTTGACAGCATATAGTATAACATACAGTTCTCATTGTGTCAAGTGTCCTCCTCAGTGCCTGTCACCCAGCTACCCCAACCCCCAACCACCTCCCATTCCACAGCCCTTTGTTTGTTTCCCAGAATTAGGAGTCTCTCGCGGTTTGTCTCCCTCTCTAATTTTTACCACTCAGTTCCCTTCCAATGTTTCTTATATTCCACATGTTAATGAAAGCATATGATGATTGTTCCTCTCTGATTGACTTATTTTACTCACCTTAATACTCTCTGGTTCCATCCATATCAAAGCAAATGGTGGGTATTCATCTTTTCTGATGGCTGAGTAATATTCCATTGATATATATCACATCTTCTTTATCCATTCATCTGTTGAAGGTCATCATGGCTCCTTCCACAGTTTGGCTATTGTGGACATTGCTGCTTTGAACATTAGGGTGCAGGTGTCCTGGCATTTTGCTACATAAGTATCTTTGGGGTAAATACAAAGTAGTGCAATTGCTGGGTCACAGGGTAGCTCTATTTTTAACGTTTTGAAGAAACTCAACATTGTTTTCCAGAATGGCTGCACCAGTTTGCATTCCCACCAACAGTGCAATAGGGTTCCCCTTTTTCCACGTTCTTTCCAACATTTGTTGTTTCCTGTCTTGTTAATTTTCACCATTCTCGCTGGTGTGAGGTAATAGATTATATTGGTTTTGATTTGTATTTCTCTGATGGCAAGTTATGTGGAGCATTTTTTCATGTGCTTGTTGGCCATATGTAAGTCTTCTTTGGAGAAATGTCTGTTCATGTCTTCTGCCCATTTCATGACTGGATTGTTTCATGGGGGGTTGAGTTTGATTAGTTCTTTATAAATCTTGCATACTAGCCCTTTATATGTCATTTGCAAATATCTTCTCCCATTCTGAAGGTTCTCTTTTAGTTTTGCTGACTGTTTTTTTCTTTTTTTTAAGATTTTATTCATTTATTCACGAGAGACACACACAGAGAGAGGCAGAGACACAGGGAGAGGGAGAAGCAGGCTCCATGCAGGGAGCCCGATGTGGGACTTGATCCTGGGACTCCAGGATCACACCCTGGGCCGAAGGCAGGCTCCAAACCACTGGGCTACCCGGGGATCCCCCATTGTTGACTCTTTCTTTTGCTGTGCAGAAGCTTTTTATCTTGATTAAGTCCCAATAATTCATTTCTCCTTTTGTTTCCCTTGCCTTCATAGATGTATCTTGCAAGAAGTTGATATGGCCAAGTTCAAAAAGGATGTTGTCTGTGTTCTCCTCCAGGATTTTGATGGATTCTTGTCTCACATTTAGATCTTTCGCTTATTTTATATTTGTGTATGGTGTAAGAGAATGGTCTAGTTTCATTCTTCTGCACATGGCTGTCCAATTTTCCCAGCACCATTTATTGAAGAGACTCTACTTTTTCCAGTGGATACACTTTCCAGTTTTGTAGAATATTAGTTGACTATAGAGTTGAGGGTCCACTTCTGGATTCTCTATTCTGTTCCATTGATCTATGTGTCTGTTTCTGTGCCATTATCATACTGACTTGATGGTCACAGCTTTGTAATATAGCTTGAAATCAGGCATTGTGATGCCCTCAGCATTGGGTTTCTTTTTCAAATTCCTCTGGCTATTCGGGGTCTTTTGTGCTTCCACACAAATCTTAGGATTCTTTGTTCCAACTCTGAAAAAGGTCCATGATATTTTGATAGGGATTGCATTAAATGTGTAAATTGCCCTGTGTAGTATAGACATTTTCACAATATTTATTCTTCCAATCCATGAGCACAGAATGTTTTTCCATCTCTTTACATCTTCCTTGATTTCTTTCAGAAGTGTTCTGTAGTTTTTAAAGTACAGATTCTTTACCTCTTTGGTTAGGTTTATTCCTAGGTATCTTATGCTTTTGGGTGCAATTGTAAATGGGATTGATTCCATAATTTCTCTTTCTTCAGTCTGATTGTTAGTGTATAGAAATGCCCCTGATTTCTGTGCATTGATTTTGCATCCTGCCACATTGCTGAATTATTGTATGAGGTCCAGCAATCTTGGGGGGGGCAGTTTTTTTGGGTTTTCTATATACAATACCATAACATCTGCAAAGATAGAGAGCTTGATTTCTTCCTTGCCAATTGGAATGCCTTTTATTTCTTTTTGTTGCCTGATTGCTGAGGCTAGGGCTTCTAGTACTATGTTGAATAACAGTGGTGAGAGTGGACATCCCTGTCATGCTCCTGATCTTGGGGGAAAGGCTCTCAGCTTTTCCCCAGTGGGAATGATATTCACTGCGAGCTTTTCATAAATGGCTTTTAAGATATTGAGGAATGTTGCCACCACCTCTACACTCGTAAGAGTTTTGATCAGGAATGAATGCTGTATTTTGTCAAATGCTTTCTCTGCATCTATTGAAAGAATCATATGTTTCTTGTTTTTTCTCTTATTGATGTGATCTATTACGTTGGTGGTTTTAGGAGTGTTGAACCACCCTTGCATCACCAGGATAAATCACATTTGGTCATGGTGAATAATCTTCTTAATGTATTGTTGGGTCCTACTGGCTAGTGTCTTGGTGATTATTTTTGCATCCATGTCCATCAGTGATATTTGTCTATAATTCTCCTTTTTGATGGGGTCTTTGGTTTTGGGATCAAGGTAATGCTGGCCTGACAGACGAGTTTGGAAATATTCCCTCCCTTTCTATCCTGTGGAACAGCTTTAGTAGAATAGGTATTATTTCTTCTTTAAATGTTTGGTAGGCTTCCCATGGGAATCCATCTGACCCTGAACTTTTGTATCTTTGGAGGGTTTGATGACTGCCTCAATTTCCTCACTGGTTATTGGCCTGTTCAGGTTCTCTATTTCTTCATGTTCTAATTTTGATAATTCGTGGGTTTCCAGAAATGCATCCATGTCTTCTATATTGCTCTGTTGGCATGCAGTTGCTCATAATACATTTTTTAAATTGTTAGTATTTCCTTGGTATTGGTTGTGATCTCTCCTCTTTCATTCATGATTTTATTGAGCCTTTTGTCTTTTCTATTTAATAAGGCCGGCTAGGGGTTTATCTATCTTATTAATTCTTTTAAAGAACCAGTTCCTGGTTTTGTTGATCTATTCTACAGTTTCCCTGGTTTCTATTTCATTGAGTTCTGATTGAATCTTTATTATCTCTCTTCTGCTTTTGCTATGCTTCAAATCCTTTAGGTGCAAGGTTAATTTGTATATTTGAGTTTTTTCCAATTTTTTGAGGGAACCTTGTATTGTGATGTATTTCCCTCTTAGGATCACTTTTGCTGTATCCCAAAGGTTTTGAATGGTTATGTTTTCATTTTAATTAGTTTCTATGAATCTTTTTAATTCTTCTCTAATTTCCTAGTTGATCCATTCTGCCCTTTAACCTCCATGTGATTGAGTTCCTTCCCAATTTCTTCTTGTGATTGAGTTCTAGTTTTAAAGCATTGTGGTCTGAAAATAAGGAGGGGACAATCCCAAACTTTTAGTATTGGTTGAGACATCATTTGAGACCCAGTATGTAGTCTATTCTAGAGAAAGTTCCATGTGCACCTGAGAAGAATGTATATTCAGTTGCATTAGGATAGAATGTTCTGTATATATCTGTGAAATCTGTTTGGTCCAGTGTATCATTTAAGGCCCTTGTTTCTTTGGTGATGTTCTGCTTAGAATTTCTGTCTTTTGCTTAGAGCACTGTGTTGAAGTGACCTACTATTAATGTATTATTATCATTTAAGTATCTCTTACTTTGGTTATTAATTGATTGATATGCGTGGCAGCTCCCACATTAGGGGCATAAATATTCATAATTGTTAGGTCTCCTTGTTGGATAGACCCTTTAAGTATGATGTAATTTCCCTCTTCATCTCTTAGTACAGTCTTTGGTATAAACTCTAATTTATCTGAGATAAGGATTGCTACTCAAGCTTTCTTTTGAGGACCATTTGAATGATAAATGGTTCTCTACCTCTTCGTTTTCAGGCTGGAGGTGTCCTTGGGTCTCAAATGAATCTCTTGTAGACAGCACAGAGATGGGTCTTGCTTTTTTATCCAGTCCCATACCCTGCATCTTTTGATTGGATTATTTATTCCATTCACATTCAGAGTAACTATTGAAAGATATGAACTTAGTGTTATTACATTACCTATTCAGTCCCTGTTTTGAGGATTGCATCTTTGGGCTCCATCTTTCTTTTTCAGGGTCCCCCTTAATATTTCTTGCAGAGCCGGTTTGGTGGTCACATATTCTTCCAGTTTCTGTCTATACTGGAAGCTCTTTATTTTTTCTTCTATTCTGAATGAGAGCTTTGCAGGATAAATTATTCTTGGCTACATGTTCTTCTCATTTAGGACCCTGTATACATCATGCCAGCCCTTTCCGTCCTGCCAGGTCTCTGTGGAGAGGTCTGCTGTTAATCTGATATTTCTCCCCATATAAGTTACACATCTCTTGTCTCTGGTTGCTTTAAGGGTTTTCTCTTTGTCTTTGGAATTTTCAAGTTTCACTATTAAATGTTGAGGTGTTGAACAGTTTTCATTGATTTTTGGGGGATCTTCTCTGTCTCTTGAATCTGAATGCCTGTTTCCTTACCCAGACTTGGGAAGTTCTCATCTATGATTTGTTCAAATATACTTTGTGGTCCTCTCTCTCTTAGCCTCTTCTGGAATCCCAATTAGATGTACTCTTCCTTCTCAAGCTATCATTTATTTCCATAAGCTTTTCCTCGTGGGTCGTTAATTGTTTTTATTTTTCCTCACCTTCCTTCCTTTCCATCAACTTGTTTTCTATGTCACTCACTCTCTCTTTCACCTTGTTAACACTAGCAGTTAGAGCATACAGTTTGGACTGCATCTCAGTTAAAGTGTTTTTAATTTTGGCCCCATTATATTTCAATTTTGCAGTAAGAGAGTCTGTAGAGTCCTTTATGTTTTTTTCCAGAGCCACCAGTAACTTTCAAATTGTACTTTTGATTGAATTTCTGACATCTTATTTAAATCCACCTTCAGCAATTTTGTGGCACAGAGTATTGCCTCTGGCTCTTTCTTTTGTAGTGAATTCTTCTTTCCAGTTATTTTGTCCAGTGCAGAATGGCTGTATGAGTGAGTGGTGTCAAAAATATGATCTATGACCTAAGTAAAATACACCCTAGCCAATTATGAATAGGTCAGAGACCAACCAGAAAATAAAAGAAAAAGAACAGAACAAAATAAAAGGACAACTAAAGTGAAAAAAAAAAAACTAAAACCAAACAGTAATAATAAAAAATACAGAAACAAAAAAAGACAAAGAAGAAGAAGAAAAAAAGGGGGTGGTGGTGAGGAAGTGATGGTGGTCTCCTGAGGGGACCTAGCGGGTGATCCTCTTGGTTCTGAGTGTATTTTGTTCTGTATGTTATATGATATTTAATTCCAAATTTATATAAATCAGAAAAACTTATGTAAAGACCCAACATTGGCCACAAAAACATAAACGAGATAAAAGAGGGGGCAGAATGGGAAGGAAGAGATAATATAGTCTCACAGAATGAACCAACATGGTGTTCCACTTGTTCTGGGTGTATTTTCATCCGTGTGTTTGAAGGTACTAGCTTCCACTGTTAAAAAACAAAATGAGACAGAAAAACAAAAACAAAAACCAAGTTTATAACTCATATATCTATCAAAATTAAATTGAATATGTTGAAGAGAATAAAAAATGAATATATGTAAGACATGTAATTGTAGAAATATGAAAGTCAAAAAGGTAAAAATTTAAAAATGAAGAGTTGGAGGAGGGGCAAGATGGCGGAACAGTAGGGTCCCCAAATCACCTGTCCCAAACAAATTACCTAGATAACCTTCAAATCATCCTGAAAATCTACGAATTCGGCCTGAGATTTAAAGAGAGAACAGCTGCAATGCTACAGTGAGAAGAGTTCATGCTTCTGTCAAGGTAGGAAGACGGGGGGGGGGGGGGGGGGAAGAAAAAAAGAAACAAAAAGCATCCAAGGAGGAGGGGCCCCGCGAGGAGCCGGGCTGAGGCCAGGGCGAGTGTCCCCAGAACAGGAGAGCCCCGTCCTGGAGAAGCAGAAGCTGCACCAATCTTCCCGGCGGAAAGGCGCCTGCAGGGAGTTAGAGCAGGACCCCAGGAGGGCGGGGATGCCCTCGGGCTCCCTGGGACAGGAACAGACACCTGCGCTCCCAGGAGAGTGCGCCGAGCTCCCTAAGGGCTGCAGCACGCACCGCGGGACCCAGAGCAGGTTGGAGGGGCTCGGGCGGCGGCTACGCGTAGGGGGCTGCGCTGCTCCAGGAGCAGCTCAGAGGGGCTCGGGGGGCGGCTCTAGCAGAGGAAGAAGCTCCGCGCAGAGAGGGCGGTGCAGCTGCGGGAGCAGCTCGGTGGGGCTCGGCCCTCCGCTCCGCACAGGGGGCTGCGCCGCCGGGAGCGCGAATCCAACAGCGCAGGCCCCGGAGCACAGGGCGCCGGGACACAGCCCGGGATCCAGCCTCCCCCAGGGACAGGAAGAGACCAGGAGGGCCCAGGACAGCAAGGACACTCCTGCCCGGGGCTGAGCAGATCAGCGGCCCCGCCCAGGAGCCTCCAGGCCCTGTGGACGGAGAGCCCCCCGGGAGTTACTGCGGGGGCTGAATCCAGGTTTCCAAAGCTGCCGCCGCCACTGACTGGGGTGTTCCTCCTGGGGCCTCACGGGGTAAACAGCCCCACTGAGCCCTGCACCAGGCAGGGGGCAGAGCAGCTCCCCCAATTGCTAACACCTGAAAATCAGCACAACAGGCCCCTCCCCCAGAAGACCAGCTAGACGGAGAAGTTCCAGGGGAAGTAAAGGAACGTAAAGTATACAGAATCAGAAGATACACCCCGTGGTTTTTGTTTCTTTGGTATTGTTTTGTTTTGTGTTTTTTTTTTCTTTCTTTCTATTTGATTTCTGATTGCTTCCCCCTCCCCACCCTCTTTTTTTTCTTTTTTATTTTTTTCACCTTTCTTTTTCTTTCTCTTTTTCTTCTCTTTTTTCCCTTTTTTCTTCTTTCTCTTTTTTCTTTTTCTCTTTTCTTTCCTTCTCTCTCTCTCTTTTTCTCCTTTTCCAATACAACTTGTTTTCAGCCACTCTGCACTGAGCAAAATGACTAGAAGGAAAACCTCACCTCAAAAAAAAAAAAAAAAAAGAATCAGAAACAGCCCTCTCTCCCACAGAGTTACAAAATCTGGATTACAATTCAATGTCAGAAAGCCAATTCAGAAGCACTATTATACAGCTACTGGTGGCTCTAGAAAAAACCATAAAGGACTCAAGAGACTTCATGACTGCAGAATTTAGATCCAATCAGGCAGAAATTAAAAATCAATTAAATGAGATGCAATCCAAGCTAGAAGTCCTAACGACGAGGCTTGACGAGGTGGAAGAACGAGTGAGTGACATAGAAGACAAGTTGATGGCAAAGAGGGAAACTGAGGAAAAAAGAGACAGGCAATTAAAAGACCATGAGGATAGATTAAGGGAAATAAATGACAGCCTGAGGAAGAAAAACCTACGTTTAATTGGGGTTCCCGGGGGCGCCGAAAGGGACAGAGGGCCAGAATACGTATTTGAACAAATCCTAGCTGAAAACTTTCCTAATGAGGGAAGGGAAACAGGCATTCAGATCCAGGAAATAGAGAGATCCCCCCCTATAATCAATAAAAACCGTTCAACACCTCGACATTTAATAGTTTGGCTTGCAAATTCCAAAGATAAGGAGAAGATCCTTAAAGCAGCAAGAGAAAAAAAGTCCCTGACGTTTATGGGGAGGAATATTAGGGTAAGAGCAGACCTCTCCACAGAGACCTGGCAGGCCAGAAAGGGCTGGCAGGATATATTCAGGGTCCTAAATGAAAAGAACATGCAACCAAGAATACTTCATCCAGCAAGGCTCTCATTCAAAATGGCAGGTGAGATAAAGAGCTTCCAAGACAGGCAGAAACAGAAAGAATATGCGACCTCCAAACAGGCTCTGGAAGAAATTCTAAGGGGGACTCTTAAAATTCCCCTTTAAGAAGAAGTTCAGTGGAACAATCCGCAAAAACAAGGACTGAATATATATCATGATGACACTAAACTCATATCGGTCAATAGTAACTCTGAACTTAATGACCCCATCAAAAGTTGCAGGGTTTCAGACTGGATAAAAAAGCAGGACCCATCTATTTGTTGTCTACAGAGACTCATTTTAGACAGAAGGATACCTACAACCTGAAAATAAAAGGTTGGAGAACCATTTATCATTCAAATGGTCCTCAAAAGAAAGCAGGGGTAGCCATCCTCATATCACATAAATTAAAATTTACCCTGAAGACTATAGAGAGAGATGAAGAGGGACACTATCTCATACTCAAAGGATCTATCCAACAAGAGGATTTAACAATCCCCAATATATATGCCCCAAATGTGGGAGCTGCCAAATATTTAAACCAATTAATAACCAAAGTGAAGAAATACTTAGATAATAATACACTTATACTTGGTGACTTCAATCTAGTGCTTTCTACCCTTGATAGGTCTTCTAAGCACAACATCTCCAAAGAAACGAGAGCTTTAAATGATACACTGGACCAGATGGCTTTCACAGATATCTACAGAACTTTACATCCAAACTCAACTGAATACACATTCTTCTCAAGTGCACATGGAGCTTTCTCCAGAATAGACCACATACTGGGTCACAAATCGGGTCTGTACTGATACCAAAAGATCGGGATAGTCCCCTGTATATTCTTAGTCCATAATGCCTTGAAATTAGAACTAAACCACAACAAGAAGTTTGGAAGGACCTCAAACACGAGGTTAAGGACCATCCCGCTAAAAGATGAAAAGGTCAACCAGGAAATTAAGGAAGAAATAAAAAGATTCATGGAAACTAATGAGAATCAAGATACAACCGCTCAAAATCTTTGGGACACATCAAAAGCAGTCCTGAGGGGGAAATACATCACAATACAAGCATCCATTCAAAAACTGGAAAGAACTCAAATACAAAAGCTCACCTTACACATAAAGAAGCTAGAGAAAAAGCAGCAAATGGACCCCATGCCCAGCAGAAGAAGAGAGTTAATTAAAATTCGAGCAGAACTAAGTGAAATCGAGACCAAAAGAACTGTGGAACAGATCAACAGAAAGGAGTTGGTTCTTTGAAAGAATTAATAAGATAGATAAACCAGTAGCCAACCTTATTAAAAAGAAGAGAGAGAAGACTCAAATTAATAAAATCATGAATGAGAAAGGAGAGATCACTACCAACACCAAGGAAATACAAACGATTTTAAAAACATATTATGAACAGCTGTACGCCCATAAATTTGGAAATCTAGAAGAAATGGACGCATTTCTGGAAAGCCACAAACTACCAAAACTGGAGCAGGAAGAAATAGAAAACCTGAACAGGCCAATAACCAAGGTGGAAATTGAAGCAGTCATCAAAAACCTCCCAAGACACAAGAGTCCAGGGCCAGATGGCTTCCCAGGGGAATTCTATCAAACGTTTAAAGAAGAAATCATACCTATTCTACTAAAGCTGTTTGGAAAGTTACAAAGAGATGGAGTACTTCCAAATTCGTTCTATGAGGCCAGTATCACCTTAATTCCAGAACCAGACAAAGTCCCCACCAAAAAGGAGAATTACAGATGAATATCCCTGATGAACATGGATGCAAAAATTCTCAACAAGATACTAGCCAATAGGATCCAACAACACATTAAGAAAATTATTCACCATGACCAAGTAGGATTTATCCTCGGGACACAAGGCTGGTTCAACACTCATAAAACAATCAATGTGATTCATCATATCAGCAAGAGAAAAAAGAAGATCCATAGGATCCTCTCATTAGATGCAGAGAAAGCATTTGACAAAATACAGCATCCATTCCTGATCAAAACCCTTCAGAGTGTTGGGATAGAGGGAACTTTCCCTGACATCTTAAAAGCCATCTATGAAAAGCCCAGAACAAATATCATTCTCAATGGGGAAGCTCAGGGAGCCTTTCCCCTAAAATCAGGAACAAGACAGGGATGTCCACTCTCACCACTCCTATTCAACCTAGTGTGGAAGTCCTCGCCTCAGCAATCAGACAACAAAAAGACATTAAAGGCATTCAAATTGGCAAAGAAGAAGTCAAACTCTCCCTCTTTGCAGATGACATGATACTCTACATAGAAAACCCAAAAGCCTCCACCCCAAGATTGCTAGAACTCATACAGCAATTTGGTAGCGTGGCAGGATACAAAATCAATGCCCAGAAATCAATGGCCTTTCTATACAGTAACAATGAGACTGAAGAAAGACAAATTAAGGAGTCAATCCCATTTACAATTGCACCCAAAAGCATAAGATACCAAGGAATAAACCTAACCAAAGAGGTAAAGGATCTATACCTTAAAAACTATAGAACACTTCTGAAAGAAATTGAGGAAGACACAAAGAGATGGAAAAATATTCCATGCTCATGGATTGGCAGAATTAATATTGTAAAAATGTCAATGTTACCCAGGGCAATTTACACGTTTAGTGCAATCCTTATCAAAATACCATGGACTTACTTCAGAGAGTTAGAACAAATTATTTTAAGATTTGTGTGGAATCAGAAAAGACTCCGAATAGCCAGGGGATTATTCAAAAAGAAAACCATAGCTGGGGGCATAACAATGCCAGATTTCAGGTTGTACTACAAAGCTATGGTCATCAAAACAGTGTGGGACTGGCACAAAAACAGACACATAGATCAATGGAACAGAATAGAGAATCCAGAAGTGGACCCTCAACTTTATGGTCAACTAATATTTGATACAGGAGGAAAGACTATCCATTGGAAGAAAGACAGTCTCTTCAATAAATGGTGTTGGGAAAATTGGACATCCACATGCAGAAGAATGAAACTAGACCACTCTCTTTCACCATACACAAAGATAAACTCAAAATGGATGAGAGATCTAAATGTGAGACAAGAGTCCATCAAAATCCTAGAGGAGAACACAGGCAACACCCTTTTTGAACTTGGCCACAGTAACTTCTTGCAAGATAGATCTACAAAAGCAAATGAAACAAAAGCAAAAATGAACTATTGGGACTTCTTCAAGATAAGAAGCTTTTGCACAGCAAAATAAACAGTCAACAAAACTAAAAGACAGCCTACAGAATGGGAGAAGATATTTGCAAATGACATATCAGATAAAGGGCTAGTTTCCAAAATCTGTAAAGAACTTATTAAAGTCAACACCTAAGAAACAAACAATCCAATCATGAAATGGGCAAAAAACATGAAGAGAAATCTCACAGAGGAAGACATGGACATGGCCAACATGCACATGAGAAAATGCTCTGCATCACTTGCCATCAGGGAAATACAAATCAAAACCACAATGAGATACCACCTCACACCAATGAGAATGGGGAAAATTAACAAGGCAGGAAACAACAAATGTTGGAGAGGATGTGGAGAAAAGGGAACCCTCTTACACTGTTGGTGGGAATGTGAACTGGTGCAGCCACTCTGGAAAACTGTGTGGAGGTTCCTCAAAGAGTTAAAATTAGACCTGCCCTACGACCCAGCAATTGCACTGTTGGGGATTTACCCCAAAGATCAGATGCAATGAAACGCCGGGACACCTGGGCCCTGATGTTTCTAGCAGCAATGTCCACAATAGCCAAACTGTGGAAGGAGCCTCGGTGTCCATCGAAAGATGAATGGATAAAGACGCTGTGGTCTATGTATACAATGGAATATTGCTCAGCCATTGGAAACGACAAATACCCACCATTTGCTTCAACGTGGATGGAACTGGAGGGTATTATGCAAGTGCAGTACGTCAATCTGAGAAGGACAAACAGTGTATGTTCTCATTCATTTGGGGAATATAAATAATAGTGAAAGGGATTATAAAGGAAAGGACAAGAAATGGGTAGGGAATATCAGGAAGGGAGACAGAACATAAAGACTCCTAACTCTGGGAAATGAACTAGGGGTGTTGGAAGGGGAGGAGGGCGGGGGGTCGGGGGGAATGGGTGACGGGCAGTGAGGGGGACACTTGACGGGATGAGCACTGGGTGTTATTCTGTATGTTGGTAAATTGAACACCAGTACAAATTAATTTATTAAAAAAATAAAAAATAAAAAAAATAAAATGAAAATGAAGAGTTGGTAAAATATTGTAGGTAAGGCAGAAAAAGAGAAAAAATATTGCAAATTTTTAACCTGAAATAAAAATGAATCATAATTAGAAAAAAGAAAAAACCTTTCAGTTTTATATACTATTTCCTCAGTCTTGGACCTTCCCAGTGCTGCTTATTTAGTAAACTTTCTCTTCCCTTGTTCTATCAACAGTTCTTATGGGAGAGGGATCTCCTGCGCTGATTCTCAGGTTTTTGTGCCTGGGTAGAGATGCCGTGCCCCTTGCCAGGTGCAGGGCTCAGTGTGAGTTGTTTATCCTGGGAGGTCTTTGGTTCCCTAGAGGCCCAGCCTCTCTGAGATGAAAGGTGAAAAGAAAAGAAAAGAGGAGAAAAAATGGAAGTGGCCAGATCTCCAGCTTTGGAGCCAAGAGCTCCCAATGAGTACCCCACCACAGTCTCCCAGTCCACACTGGCCTACATGTTCTTGGGGGTAAGTGTGGGTGCACTAATATGCACAAATTGAAGGGCGCCCAGCAGCAATAGAGTTCTCCCTGGCCTGTGCCTTCCTAGTGTCTGCCTCTCCCAAAGGGAATGGAGGATAGCTATCTTTGTCCAGTTTGCCGCCCTCTGATTGAGGGCCCTGCACCGCTGGATCCCACTGTCTGCCTCTCCTAAAGGGAATGGAGGACACCTGTCTCCATCTGTTGCAGGGCTCTAGGGTAAAGGGAGCTCTGGCGCTGGCCAGAGTAACTGGCTGGCTACTCCCAAATGCCCAGTATGGTTGCTGCATTCCAGCCCTTTACTGAGATCAGACTGATGTTTGTGGTGAGCTTTCTCCTGAGTGCCCCTACTCTTATTGTGTCTCTGGGAATATTGAGGTTTCACTGCCCCTCCTGCAATTCTGCCCTATTTCCCTGCTAAGCCTTTTCAGTCAGGGAAAACTCAGACACAGAGTTTTAACGTTCCCGCTTGGTCCAGGGCTCAGCTTTTGTGCCCTGACAGCTTTCGCAGCTTGGCTTTCCTGCCCAGGCTTTCCACAGCAGGGCTTTCTGCCAGTTTGTTGTGGCTCCCCTCCCCCAGCTTGTTTTTCTCCACCTTTCTAGCTTGTCAAAGCAAAAGATTTTCTCTCTGTAGCATTCCACCTGTTCTCTCTTGACATTTCAGATCGAATTCATAGGTGTTCAGGACGCTTTGAAAGTTATCTAGGTAAGATTGTGGGACCAGATGAGTTGAGGACCCCTACCACCATCTTGCCTTCCCAAGCCCTGATTAGTATCATCAAATGAGGAGTTTTCCTGGCCCTAGAACTTGGTTTGCCCATGCTCACGCAAGTTGCTGAGTCACATCCCCACCCATTATGAAAAGTGCCCTCCAGCATTATCTACCATAAATGCTGGTAACAATTCCTAGAAGCTGTGTAACCTAGTAGAACTGGAGTCCAGAGTCAAGTGGACAGGACTGAGTACTCCCACAGTAAAGCCAGTATTGGAAGTGGAGGCTTCCTGTGCTAAACACAGGCAGGGGAATTAATTCATAGATAAGGTTAAGAGTAGCTCCTAGACCTTCCTATCCAACGCTCCTATTTGAAAAGCTGAAAGTAGGCTAGATTGACCCATCTCTCTCCTGTCCAGGAAAGAGAGCTGACAAATAGCCCCAACCATTGTCAAGAGTATCTTCTGGCCCAATCTGAACAGAAGGGCTGATGAAAACACCTGTAATCTGTGTGGTCCAGCCACACTCAAGTTGAGAGAAGGACAGACAGAACTCATGGTTGTCAAAGGAAAGCCAGTGGCCCTATTTAGTAGCCAGGGAACTTGCAAGTTGGCTTGAGTTAAGATAAGAGAATGTTATTTTCTTGCTATGCCCAGACAAGGAAATCTAATTCTTGGCCCCACTAGTACTAAATGCAGTATTCAACCTGTCCAAGCAGGAAACCTAACTGGAGAACACAGGAAGTGTCATAGCCCATTTAACACCTCTGTAGACAGTGACACGTACACAGAGAACACAGTCTATGGCTTCCTTTTCCTGTAAAGTGAAACCATTGGATTCATCTATCTAGGGAATTCAGTGCACACTCAGGTCTTATTCAGGTCTCCAAGCAATGATCTGGATAGGTCCTGGTTTCAGATCTTACATTTAAGTCTTTTTTTTTTAATTTTGAGTATATTTTTTGTGAGAGACATAAGATATGGTCCAGTTTCATTAGTTTACATGTAAATATCCAATTACCCCAGCATCCTTTATTGAAGAGACTATCTTTTCTCCACTGAGTACTCTTTTCTCCATTGTCAAATATCCTGGATGAATGGAAAAGGAATTTATGAGATAGATTATAGATGATTAATAGATAGATAGATGATATAGATATAGATATAAATATAGATGATATAGATATAGATATAAATATAGATGATATAGATATAGATATATCTATAGATAAATAAAGATGATAAATAAATATATAAATATAAATATAGATGATATAGATATAGATATAAATATAGATGATATAGATATAGATATAGATATAGATATAGATATAGATATATCTATAGATAGATGATATAGATATAGATATAGATATAAATATAGATGATATAGATATAGATATAGATATAGAGAAATATAGAGAGATGATAGATGATGATAGATAGATGATAGATAGATAGATAGATAGATAGATAGATAGATAGATAATTTAGTCATAAGAAAATGAGGAAATCCTAGCATTTTAGCCAAATCCTGACTCCCCTTTTTTTTGGCCAAATCCTAACATTTTTGACAGCATGGATGGACCCTGCAGACATTATGATAAGTGAAATAGAGACAGGCAAATACTCTATGATCTCTTTCATATGGAATCTAAACAAACTCATAAAAAATTAGACTTGTGGTTATAGAGGAAAAGGTTTTGGGAGATGGAAGAAGGTGGTCAAAAGATACAAATTTCAGTGACAAATAAGTATTAGGAATTTAATGGATAATATGATGACTATAGCTTACACTACTATATGATATATAGGAAAGTTGGGAATAAATTCTAAGAAATTTATCACAAGGAGAATTTTTTTCCTTTATTCTTTTCTTTTTATTGTATCTATATGAGAAGATGTGTGTTTGCTGAACCAATTGTGATATTCATTACACAACATATAGAAATCAAACATCATGATGTATCCTTTAAACTTAGTAATATATGTCAATTTTTTCTCAATAAAACTGGAAGAATTTTTTAATAAAAGAAAAAAACGACTGAAAACTCCTCAAATCTGGAGTACAAAATGGGCATCTAGTTTCAAGAAGCCCAAAGACACCAAATAAAATGAATTGAAAGAAATTTTCACTGAGACACAATGCCTTTAAACTGTAAAAAGCCAGGCCACCTGGATGGCTCAGTGTTTGAACATCTTCCTTTAGCCAGGGTCTTGGAATCAAGTCCTGCATCAGGCTTCCCACAGGGAGCCTATGTTTCTCTCTGCTAATGTCTCTACCTCTTTCTGTGTGTCTTTCATGAGTAAATAAATATTTTTTTAATTGTCAAAATCTGGGGCACCTGGGTGGCTCAATGTTTGAGCATCTGCCTTCAGCTCAGGTTGTGATCCTGGGGTCTTGGGACCAAGTCTCTAATCAGGATCCCCACAGAGAGCCAGATTCTCCCTCTGCCTAGGTCTCTATCTCTCTTTCTGTGTCTCTAATGAATAAATAAAAGAAAAAAAAACTGTCAAAAGCCAAAGACAACAGAAAAGATAAATTTGAAACAAACAAGAGAAGGGATTCACCATGTACAAGGGGAACTTCATAAGACTATCAGTGAATTGGGATGCTGGAGTGGCTCAGTGGTGGAGCATCTGCCTTTGGCTCAGGGCGTGATCCTGGGATCCAGGATTGAGTCCCACATCAGGCTTCCTGTGGTGAGCCTGCTTCTCCCTCTGCCTATGTCTCTGCCTGTCTCTGTGTGTCTGTCATGAAAAAATAAATAAATATTAAAAAAATAGGACAGTGAATTTTTCAGCAGAAACCATGCAGAATAAAGGCAGTGAGATGGCATATTAAAAGTCCTGAAAGAAAAAAATTCTAACCAAGAACACTATATATGGAAAAAAACTGTCCTTCAAAAATGAAGAAAAGATAAAGACTTTACCAGAAAAACAAAAGCTGAAGATATTTATTACAACTAGACCTGCCTCATAAGAAATGTTAGGGAGTTCTTTGAGTTGAGCAAAGGAAGCACAATATCAACTTGATAACAGAAGAAAGTATCAAACTCATTGGTTAAGGTTAAATATTTGGGCAAACACAGAATGCTGTATTAATGTAATGGTGGTAGGTAAATAACTTTTAATTCTAATATAAATCTTAAAGGACAAACTATGACTATCACTAAAAATATGTTAAAAGATACATAATATATAATAGATGTACATTTTGACAATAAAAACATAAAGTGTGTTGGGGAGAGAAGTTAAAGAGTAAAGATTTTCTATGTGATTGAAGTTAACTTGTTATCAGATTAAATAATTGTGACAACTATGAGACATTTTATGTAATTCTCAAGGTTCACAAAAAATATATATATAAGTTACACAAAAGAAAAAGAAAAAAAGCATATCAATAAAAAAAGAAACAGCAAAAAGCAAAGGAAGTCATCAAGACAGAAAAAGACAGATAAAAGAACTACAAAACTAACAAAAGCTTCCTTTGTTGATTACTTTCTATATAAATGGATTAAATTCTCCAAACAAAAGGCATGAAACATCTGATTAGATTAAAAATAAGACTAACTTTATGCTGTCCACAAGAAACTCATTTTAGACTTAAGGACACACATAGGCTGAAAGTTAAGAGATGGAAAAGATACTGCATGCAAATGGTAACCAAACTAGGGCAGAAGTAATTGAAATTTTATCGGACTAAATAGACTTTAAGTCAAAAAGTGCCATAAGAGACAAAGAAGAACTTTATATAATGGTTAAAGTGTCAATCCATGAAAATCTAGGATAATAGAATATACATATGCATCCCACATCAGAACACCTAAATATGTAAAGCAAACATTGATATAACTGCAGGGAGAAGTGGCCAACAATTCAAGCAGTAGGAGAATTCAATACCCTACTTTCAGTAGTGGAAAGAACGTGTAGACAGAAAATAAATAAGGAAATAGAAGACTTAAATAACATCACAAATAGAGCTAACAGACATATACAGAGCATTCCACCCAATAGAAGCAGACTCTACACTCTTTTGAAACACACACAGAATATATTCAGGATAAATCACAAGTTAGGGTCACAAAACAAGGCTTAACAAATTCAAGAAAAATAAAATGATGTCTAGTATCTACTTTGACCAGAATAGTATGAAACTACAAATCAATAATGGAAGAAAAACTGAAAAATTGACAAATATATGGAAAGTAAACAACAACCAATGGGCCAAAGAAGAAATAAAGAGTATGATTTAAGACAAATAAAATGAAACGGAACATACTAAAACTTATAGAATGAGGTAAAGGCAGTATTAAGAGGGACACTTATAACAATAAACATCTACACTGAAAAAGAAAAAGAAATCTTAAATAGACAATCTAACATTATCCTACTAGAAACTTGAAAAGTAAGAACAAATTAAGCCCAAATTTAGCACAGAAAGGAAATAAGAACAATGAAAGCAGAAATTAATGAGATAGAGAATGGAAACCTAATAGAAAAAAATCAACCAAACTAAAAGTTGTTTTTTTTAAGATAATATTGAAAAACTTTAGATACACTAAGTAATAAGAGGGATTTATTTTTAAAGACTTTATTTATTTACTTGAGAGAGAGAGTGCCTACAAGCAGTGGGAGTGGCAGAAGGAGGAGGGAGAAGTAGGCTCCTTGCAGGACCCTCCTCTTCAGGGCTCAATCCCAGGACCCAGGGATCATGACCTGAGCTGAAGGCAGATGCTTAACTGACTGAGCCACCCAGGCACCCCAATATGAGAATAAAATCAGATATTATAGAAGATAGAAGATTATTATATTACAACTGATTCCATGGAAATAAAAGAATCATAAGGGACTACTATGAACAATTATATGCAAGCAAATTGGATAATTTGGAGAAGAAATGAATAAATTCACAGAACCATACAACGTATCAAGTCTGAATCATGAAGAAATAGTCTGAACAGACCTATAATTAGCATGGAGATTGAGTCAATAATGAAATACCTCAAAACAAAACCCATACCCAATGCCTTCACTGGTAAAGTCTCCCAAATGCTTTAAAGGAATTAATGTCAACTCTCTTCAAACCCTTCCAAAACACTGAAGAAGAGGGATCGCCCTTAAACTAATCTTATGAAATCAAAATTACCTTGATGCCAAATTCAGACAAATCTTTCCTATAAGATCAGAAAAAAAGGTAAGGATGCTCACTCCTGCTACATGTATTCAAAATAATACTGAAAGAGTTATCCAGAGCAATTAGGATAGAAAAATAAAATGCATCCAAATCAGAAAGGAAGAGGTAAAATTATCCCTGTTTTCAGGTGACACGATCTCTATATAAAGAAAACCCTAAAAACTCCATTAAAAAGTCTTTAGAACAAATAAATCTAGTTAAGTTTCAGGATACAAGATCAATGTACAAAAATCAGTTGCATTTTTTTAATTTTTTTTATTTTATGATAGTCACAGAGAGAGAGAGAGAGAGGCAGAGACATAGGCAGAGGGAGAAGCAGGCTCCATGCACTGGGAGCCTGATGTGGGATTCGATCCTGGGTCTCCAGGATCGCGCCCTGGGCCAAAGGCAGGCGCCAAACCGCTGCACCACCCGGGGATCCCTTTTTTTTATTTTTTTTATTTTATGATAGTCACAGAGAGAGAGAGAGAGAGTTTTTTTTATTTTTTTTATTTTATGATAGTCAGTTGCATTTTTATACACCAAAAAACAGCTATCAGAAAAGGAAATTAAGAGAATGCCATTTACAATAGCATTAAAAAGAATAAAATACCTCAGAATAAACTTAACTAAGGAAGTGAAAGCCTTGTGTACTAAAAACTAGAACACCTTGATGAAATAAAGACACAAAAAATGAAAAATCATCCTGTGTTCATGAATAGAAAGACGTAATATCGTGTCAATTTTCATACTTTCAAAGTAATCTACAGATCCTTATCCAAATCACAATGATATTTTTTACATAAATAAAAAAAGTAATTCTAAAGTTCATATGAAACCACAAAAGACCATGAATAGCCAAATCAATCTTGAGAAAGAGGAGCAATGCTGGAGGCATATCACTTCCTCATTTCAAAATATATTACAAGGCTACAATGAAAAAAACAGGATGGTGCTGGCATAAAGACAAACACATAGACCAATGAAACAGACCAAAAATAAATCCACATACCTTTGGTCAAATGATCTTTCCCCAAGAATTCACAATGGGAAAGGATAGTATCTTTAGCAAATGATGTTGGGAAAACTGGATATTCACATATAAAAGTGAAATTGGAAACTTATACCACACACACACACACACACACACACACACACACACACACACACACACACACACAAATGAATCAAAATGGATTAAAGATTTAAACACAAGATCTGAAACTGTAAAACTCCTATAATAAAAATGAGAAAAGATTTATGACATTGATCTTGCCAATGACTTAATGAATATGAAATCAAAAACACAGGAACAAATAGACAAAAGGTACTACATCAAACTAAAAAACTTTTTAACAGCAAGAGAAGCAATCAGCAGAAGAAAAGGAAATCTACAGAATGGGAGAAAATATTTGCAAACCATATATCTGATTAGAGATAAATAGCAAAATATATAAGGAACTCATTTAACACAACAGCAAAAACAAACAAACAAACAAACAAAACTCATAGTACACTTTTTAAAAATAACCTAAGATGATTTCTTTGGACTTCCTCATTCTTTTACAGAGTTCCCCTTAATATGTATTGCAGAGCTGGTTTGGTGATCACATATTCTTTCAGTTTCTGCCTATCTTGGAAGCTCTTTATCTCTCCTTCTATTCTGAATGAGAGCCTTGCTGGATAAAATATTCTTGGCTTCAGGTTCTTCTCATTTAGGACCCTGAATATATCCTGCCAGCCCTTTCTGGCCTGCCAGGTCTCTCTGGAGAGGTCTGCTGGTAATCTAATATTTCTCCCCATATAAGTTAGGGATCTCTGGTCTCTTGCTGCTTTAAGAATCTTCTCTTTATCTTTGGAATTTGCAAGTTTCACTATTAAATGTCGAGGTGTTGAATGGTTTTTATGGATTTTGGGGGGGGATCTATTTCCTGGATCTGAATGCCTGTTTCCCTCCCCATGTTAGGGAAGTTCTCAGGTATGATTTGTTCAAATACACATTCTGGTCCTCTGTCCCTTTCGGCGCCCTCTGGAACTCCAATTATAGGTAGAATTTTCTTTCTGAGGCTGTCATTTATTTCCCTTAACCTTTCCTCACGATCTTTTAATTGTTTTTCTCCTTATTTCCTCAGCTTCCTTCCTTGCCATCAACTTGTCTGGGTGACAGGCACTGAGGGGGGGTACTTGATGGGATGAGCACTGGGTGTTATGCTGTATGTTGGCAAATTGAACTCCAATAAAATATAAATAAATAAGTAAATAAATAAATAAAAATTAAAAATAAATAAAAATGACCTAAGAAAAAATAATAAATGAACTAAGAAGTTAAATAGACATTTCTCCAAAGAAGATATATAAATGGTTAATGAGTATGTGAAATAATGCTGAACATCAGTAATGAACCGTAAAATGTAATGCCTGTCGGGTTGGCTATTTATCAAAATAAATAAAAGACAATAAATGTTGGTAAGAATGTGGATAAGTTGGAATTCTGATACACTCTTGTTTAGAGAATGTAAAATGGTTTAGCTACTATGAAAACTGGCATAGAGTTTCCTCAGAAAATTACAACTAGAACAACAGTATGACCCATTAATCATACTTCTGAGTATTCATCAAAAATAATTTAAATCAGGATTTATCACTGTCATGTTTATTGCAGCACTATTCACAACAGCCAAGTGGTGGAAACAGCTTAAATATACACCAACAGATGAATGGATAAAGAAAATGTGTTATATATGTACAGTGGAATTTTATTTGACCTAATAAAGAAAGAAGTATGCAACAGCATGGATGAAGCTTGAAATTTATTCTAAGTAAAATAAACTAGTCACAGAACAACACATACTGCATAATTCCACTTATGAGAGTTATCTAATATAGTCAAATTCATAATTAACCAATGAATAGGTAGTATTTCCAAACATTGCTTGTTGAGTTTCAGGAATGAATTCTCACTAGAAGTAATACTAAACATATCAAATTTCTAGGCAAACAAAATAAAAGCCTACTTATCTCCTTTTGTACCTGAAATTAAATGTGAATGATACTCTCAAATCTAACCACCATATTTATGATATTTCTGTAGAAATGAATATTTTAGAATTTTAAATTACTCTGATAAGAACTGGTCTACTACCCCTGCAAAGAGAACATATATTCTCTTAACGGCATGCCAGCAATAACAGCCAAGCTGATTCGAAACAGATTCTAGGAAACGTTAAGTTTGTATATTCAGTCATTCAACAAATATAGTGACTGCTATATGCTCTGACCTGGAGATGTAATTGTGATAAAAAATAAGATACATTTCCTACTCTCCCTTTCTTTTTTTTCTGATCAGATGTTTTTATTTTTTAATTTTGGGGGGCTTCGGGTTTTTATTTAAGCTCCAGTTAACATATAGTGTAATATCAGTTTCAGAAATATAATTTAGTGATTTGCCACTTAAATATAACACACAGTGCTGATCACAAATGCCCTCCTTTATATCCATCACCACTTTAATCCATACCTTTGCACACTTCCCTTCAGGCAAACCCTCATTTTGTTCTGTATAGTTAAGAGTCTGTTTTATGATTTAATTCTATTTTTTTCCTCCCTGTGTTCCTCGAATTTATTAAATTGATATTTCATTTTCTATGACTGACTTATTTTGCATAGCATAAAATACTGTAGTTCCATCCACATCATTGCAAATAGCAAGATTTCACTCTTTTTGATTGCTGAGAATATTTCATTACAGTATTTTTGCATTCTTTGGGTAAATACATAGTAGTAAAATTGCTGGATTATATGGTAGTTCTATTTTTAACTTTCTGAAGAACCCCCATACTATTTTCCAGAGTGGCTACACCACTTTGCATTCCCATCAACAACGTAAGAAGCTTCCACTTTCTCTGCATCCTCATCAACATCTGTTGTTTTTTGTGTTTTTAATTTTAGCCATTCCAACAGGTATAAGGTGATATCTCATACTTTTCATTCATATGTCAGTGATAATGAATGAGGTTGAACATCCTTTCATGTATCTGTTGGCCATCTGTATGTCTTCTTTGGAAAAATGTCTATTCATGTCTTCTACCCAATTCTTTTTTTTAAATAATAAATTTATTTGTTATTGGTGTTCAATTTGCCAAAATACAGAATAACACCCAGTGCTCATCCTGTCAAGTGCCCCCCTCAGTGCCCATCACCCAGTCACCCCCACCCCTCACCCTCCTCCCCTTCCACCACCCCTAGTTCGTTTCCCAGAGTTAGCAGTCTTCATGTACTGTCTCCCTTTCTGATATTTCCTACCCATTTCTTCTCCCTTCCCTTCCATTCCCTTTCCCTATTATTTATATTCCCCAAATGAATGAGACCATATAATGCTTGTCCTTCTCCGATTGACTTATTTCACTCAGCATAAAACCCTACAGGTCCATCCACATTGAAGCAAATGATGGGGATTTGTCATTTCTAATGGCTGAATAATATTTATGTATACAATGGAATATTACACATCTTCTTTATCCATTCATCTTTCGATGGACACTGAGGCTCCTTCCACAGTTTGGCTATTGTGGACATTGTTGCTATAAACATCGGGGTACAAGTGTCCTGGATTTTCATTGCATCTGTATCTTTGGGGTAAATCCTCAGCAGTGCAATTGCTGGGTTGTAGGGCAGGTCTATTTTTAACTCGTTGAGGAACCTCCACACAGTTTTCCAGAGTGGCTGCACCATTTCACATTCCCACCAACAGTGTAAGAGGGTTCCCTTTTCTCCACATCCTCTCCAACATTTGTGGTTTCCTGCCTTGTTAATTTCCCCCACTCTCACTGGTGTGAGGTGGCATCTCATGGTGGTTTTAAGTTGTATTTCCCTGATGGCAAGTGATGGAGAGCATTTTTTCATGTGCTTGTTGGCCATGTCTATGTCTTCCTCTGTGAGATCTCTGTTCATGTCTTTTATCCATTTCATGATTGGATTGTTTGTTTCTTTGCTGCTGAGTTTAAGAAGTTCTTTATAGATCTTGGAAACTAGCCCTTTATCTGATATGTCATTTGCAAATATCTTCTCCCATTCTGTAGGTTGTCTTTTAGTTTTGTTGACTGTTTCCTTGCTGCGCAAAAGTTTCTTATCTTGATGAAGTCCCAATAGTTCATTTTTGCTTTTGTTTCTTTTGCCTTTGTGGATGTATCTTGCAAGAAGTTACTGTGGCCAAGTTCAAAAAGGGTGTTGCCTGTGTTCTCCTCTAGGATTTTGATGGAATCTTGTCTCACATTTAGATCTTTCATCCATTTTGAGTTGATCTTTGTGTATGGTGCAAGAGAGTGGTCTAGTTTCATTCTTCTGCATGTGGATGTCCAATTTTCCCAGTACCATTTATTGAAGAGACTGTCTTTCTTCCAGTGGATAGTCTTGCTACTTTATCGAATATTAGTTGACCATAAAGTTGAGGGTCCACTTCTGGGTTCTCTATTCTGTTCCATTGACCTATGTGTCTGTTTTTTTGCCAGTACCACACTGTCTTGATGACCACAGCTTTGTAGTACAACCTGAAATCTGGCATTGTGATGCCCCCAGCTCTGGTTTTCTTTTTGAATAATCCTCTGGCTATTCAGGGTCTTTTCTGATTCCACACAAATCTTAAAATAATTTGTTCTAACTCTCTGAAGAAAGTCCATGGTATTTTGATAGGGATTGCATTAAATGTGTAAAAAGCCCAGGGTAGCATAGATATTATCACCATATTTATTACTCCAATCCATGAACATGGAATATTTTTCCATTTCTTTGTGTCTTCCTCAATTTCTTTCAGAAGTGTTCTGTAGTTTTTAGGGTATAGATCCTTTAGCTCTTTGGTTAGGCTTATTCCTAGGTATCTTATGCTTTGGGGTGCAATTGTAAATGGGATTGACTCCTTCATTTTTCTTTCTTCAGTGTCATTGTTAGTGTATAGAAATGCCATTGATTTCTGGGCATTGATTTTGCATCCTGCCACACTGCCAAATTGCTGTATGCATTCTAGCAATCTTGGGGTGGAGTCTTTTGGGTTTTCTATGTAGAGTATCATGGCATCGGTGAAGAGGGAGAGTTTGACTTCTTCTTTGACAATTTGAATGCCTTTTATTTCATTTTGTTGCCTGATTGCTGAGGCTAGGACTTCTAGTACTATGTTGAATAGCTGTGGTGAGAGGAGACATCCCTGTCATGTTCCTGATCTTAGAGGAAACGCTTCCAGTGTTTCCCCATTGAGAATGATATTTCCTATGGGCTTTCCATCGATGGCCTTTAAGATGCTGAGGAATGTTCCCTCAATCCCTACACTCTTAAGGGTTTGATCAGGAATTGATGCTGTATTTTGTCTGTTTCTATCTCTGTATCTATTGAGAGGATCTTATGGTTCTTGTTTTTTTTCTTGTTGATATGGTCTATCACACTGATTGCTTTACAAGTATTGAACCACCCTTATATCCCAGGGATAAATCCCACTTGGTCATGGTGAATAATCTTCTTAACGTACTGTTGGATCCTATTGGCTAATATCTTGTTGAGAAGTTTTGCATATGTGTTCATAAGGGATATTGGTCTATAATTCTCCTTCTTGGTGGGTTCTTTGTCTGGTTTTGGAATTAAGGTGATGCTGGCCTCATAAAATGAATTTGGAAGTAGTACATCCCTTTCTATGTTTCAGAATAGCTTTAGTAGAATAGGTATTGTTTCTTCTTTAAACATTTGATACAATTCCCCTGGGAGTCATCTGGCCCTGGACTTTTGTGTCTTGGGAGATTTTGATGGCTGCTCCAGTTTCCTCCCTAGTTATTGGCCTGTTCAGGTTTTCTATTTCTTCCTGTTCCAGTTTTGGTAGTTTCTGGTATTCCAGAGATGTGTCCATTTTTCTAGATTGTCTAATGTATTGGCATATAGCTGTTTATAATATGTTTTTAAAATATTTCCTTGGTATTGTTTGTCATCTCTCCTTTTTCATTCGTGATTTTATTCATTTGAGTTTTTTTCTCTTTTGTTTTTAATAAGACCAGCTACTGGTTTACCTATCTTATTGATTATTTCAAAAAACCGACTCCTGGTTTTGTTTATTCCACATTTCTTCTGTTCTCTATTTCATTGAGTTCTGCTCAAATCTTTATATCCCCTCTCTTCTGTTTTGTGTAGGTTTTAGTTTCTGTTCTTTCTCCAGTTTCTTTAGGCGCAAGGTTAGCTTGTATATTTGAGTTTTTTCCAATTTTTTGAGTGATGCTTGTGTTGCGATGTATTTCCCTCTCAGGACTGCTTGTGCTGTATCCCAAGGATTTTGAACAGTGTATCTTTATTTTCATTAGTTTCCAAGAATTTTTAAATTCTTCTCTAATTTCCTGGTTGACCCTTTCTTCTTTTAGTAGGATGCTTGTTAACCTCCATGTGTTTGAGTTTCTTCCAAATTTCTTCCTGTGATTGAGTTCTACCTTCAAAGCATTATGGTCTGAAAATATGCAGGGGAAAATCCCCATCTTTTGATATTGGTTGAGACCTGATTTGTGTGGTCTATTCTGTTGAAAGTTCCATGTGCACTTGAGAAGAATGTGTACTCAGTTGCGTTTGTATGTAAAATTCTCTAAATATTTGTGAAATCCATCTGCTCCAGTGTATCATTTAAACCTCTTGTTTCTTTGGATATGTCGTGCTGAGAAGATCTGTCATTTGCAGAAAGTGCCGTGTTGGTCTCCCAGTATTGGTGTACTATTATCTAAGTATGTCTTTCCTTTGGTTTTTAAGTGATTGATATACTTAATGCTCCCATATTAGGGGCATAAATATTCATGATTGTTAGGTCCTCTAGTTGGATAGATTTTTTAAGTATGATATACTGTCCCTCTTCATCTCTTACTACAGTCTTTGGGATAAACTATAATTTATCTGATATGAGGATTGCTTTCCCTGCTTTCTTTTGAGGACCATTTGAATGGTAAATGGTCCTTACATTTTAAGGCTGTAGGTGTCCTTAGGTCTAAAATGAGTCTTTTGTCGACAGGTAATAGATGGATCTTGCTTTTTTATCCAGTCTGAAACCCTGTGTCTTTTGATGGGATCATTTAGCCCATTCACGTTCAGAGTCACTATTGAAAGATATGAATTTAGTGTCATCATAATACCTATTCAGTCACTGTTTTTCTACATTTTTTGGACTTCTTTCTTTTACTGGGTCCCTGTTAATATTTCCTGCAGAACTGGTTTGGTGGTTACATATTCTTTCTGTTTCTGCCTATCTTGGAAGCTCTTTATCTCTCCTTCTATTCTGAATGAGAGCCTTGCTGGATAAAGTATTCTTGGCTGCATGTTCTTCTCATTGGACCCTGAATATATCCTGCCATCCCTTTCAGGTCTGCCAGGTCTCTGTGGAGAGATCTGCTGTTAATCTAATACTTCTCTATATATAAGTTAGGGATCTCTTGTCTCTTGATACTTTAAGGATTTTCTCTTTATCTTTGGAATTTGCAAGTTTCACAATTATATGGTGAAGTGTTGAATGGCTTTTATTGATTTTAGGGGGGACCTCTATCTCCTGCATCTGAATGCCTGTTTCCCTCCCCAAATTAGGGAAGTTCTCAGCTGTGATTTGTTCATATATGCTTTCTTATCCTCTTTCCCTTTCGACGCTCCCTGGAACCCCAAATGTATGTTGATTTTTCCTTCTGAGGCTGTCATTTATTTCCCTTTACCTTTCTTCATGATCTTTTAATTGTTTTTCTCTTTTTTCCTCAGCTTCCTTCCTTGCCATCAGCTTGTCTTCTATGTCACTCACTCTTTCTTCTCCCTCAATAACCCTCATCGTTAGGAACTTCGGTTTTGATTGCATCTCATTTAATTGATTTTTTAATTTTGGCCTGATTAGATCTAAATTCTGCAGTCATGAAGTCTCTTGAATCCTATATGCTTTTCGCAAAGCCACCAGTAGCTTTATAATTGTGTCTGAATTTGCTTTCTGACATCGAATTGTAATCCAAATTCTTTAACTCTTTGACAGAGAGTACTGTTTCTGATTCTTTCTTTTGTGGTGAGTTCCTCTTTCTAGTCATTTTGCTCTGTGCAGAGTGGCTGTATGAGTGGGCTGTATCAATAATATCAACCACGACCTAAGTAAATTTCACCCTAGATGATTCTGCCGAGGTCAGAAACCAGAAATTGAAAACAAAGATCAGAATGAAATAAAGCAAAAGGATCACTAAAATAAAAAAACAAATTTTAAAACAAAGTAGTAAAAAATAAATCACCAGGAATCCTAAAGAAGAAGAGACAAAATATGTGGGAAAAAAATAAAAAGAAAAGAAAAAAGAAAAAAAGGAGTAGAAATAGAATTGGGGTATTGGGAGATGGTGGTGGTGAAGAAGTTTTAGTGTAACAAGAATGTAGTCTACCTGAAGGGTTCTAGAGGTTGATCCTCTTGTTTCTGAGTATATTAAGTTCTGTATGTTAGAAGAGGCTCAGTCCCAAATTTATGTAAACCAGAAATACTTGTAGAGAGCCCCAACATTTACTACTAAAACATAAATAAGATAAAAGAGCGGGGCAAATTGGAAATGAGGAATCTCACAGAATGAACCAGCATGGTATACCACGTGGTTCTGGGTGCATGCTGGTCATATTTTAGAAGGTACTAACTTCTGTCTTTGTAGAACAAAATGAGGCAGAGGAAAAAAAAAACACAAAGTAAAAACAAAACAAAACAAAACATATCTTGTATATCTCCCAAAATTAAGTTGAGTATGTTGAAGGGAATCTAGAAGTGGAAAATATATCTAGGACCTGTCATTGTAGAAATATGAAAGTCAAAAAGGAAGAATCTTAAAAATGAAGAGGTGTTAAAATATTGTAGTTAAGGTGGGAAAAGAGAAAAAAAATTGGAGAATTACAGTCTGATACAGAAATGAGTTGTACTGGAAAAAGGAAGAGAAAAAAGGAGGGGTACCCTCTGGTTCTATATACTGTGAATCCCTCGACTTCCCCTGGAGCTTTCTAGCACTGCTTGGTCAAGAGCTTGCTCTTCCCCTGTCCTTTGCTGGTCTTCTGGGGGTAGGGGCCTGCTGTGCTGACTCACAGGGGGAGTGGTCCTGCCCCATGACAGGTGCACGGCTCAGTGGGAGCTGTTTATTCTGTGAGGCCCCTGTTTCCTGGTGGCTGCACTCCGTCCCAAGCACGGGATGACACCAGGAGGAAAAACACCACTGGCAGGGAACAGCTCTCCAGCCCTAGAGTCAGCTCCTGCAGTTACTACCGCAATCTCCCAGTCACACTGGCCTGGATGCTCCTGGGGCAGGGAGCGCTGATCTGCACAGCTTGGGGGCACCAGGCAGCACGAGAGTCCTCGCTGTCCTGGCCCCTCCCCATGTCCACCTGTCCTGAGGGGAGCACAGGATCCTGAGCCGTGTTCCCCACGCCCTAGGATCTGAGACCTGTGTTGCTGGAATCACACCCTGGGTCCGTGGTTCCCAAAGGCAGCAGGGCGCAGCCCCCTCCGCCGGAGCCACCCCCTGAGCTGCTCCCGAGGCCCCGACGGGTGTGCTCCAGCCCTTTACTGCGCTTGGCCCACAGTCTGTGGTGCGCTCTCCCCCAGGGTGCACTTCCTGTATTGGTGACTCCAGGAACCTGGAGGCTTCACTGCCCCTCCTGCGATTCTGCCTGAGTTCCCTGCTAAGCGTCTTTCTGTCCAGGAAGAATCCAGTGCGGATTTTTAAAATTCCCATTTCTCTAGGGCTGGGCTTTCCTGTCCTGGAGGCTTTAGCTGCCCGCCTTTAGCCAGGCTCCTTAGGAGGCCCCTCCCCCACTTGATTCTTTTTCTTTTTTTCTGCCTTCCTACCTTGTTAGAAGTGAAAAACCCTTCTCTCTGTAGTGTTCTAGCGGTTCTCTCTTTAAATCTCAGGTTGAATTCATAGATTTTCAGGATTATTTGAAAGTTTTCTAGGTAAGTTGGTAGGGACAGGTGAGTTGAGGATCCCTACTCCTCTGCCATCTTGCCCCGCCCCCCTATATACACATATTTTTATCTATTGATCTATTGAAGGACATCTCAGCTCCTTTCAAGTTTGGCTATTGTGGACATTGCTGTTCTAAACATTGGGGTGCAAATGCCCCTTTGGATCACTATATTTGTATCTTTAGGGTATATACCTAGTTGTGCAATTGCTGCGTCATAGCATAGCTTTATTTTTAACTTTTTGAGGAGCTTCCATACTGTTTTCCAGAGTATGCTGTACCAACTTGCATTCCCACCAACAGTGTAAGAAGGTTCCCCGTTCTCTGTAACCTTGTCAATATTTGTTGTTTTCCTGACTTGTTAATTTTACCCATTTTTTTAACAAGCTTTAATTCACTTTTATTTTTCTTATATAAACCTATGTGGTAGCCACAGCTGGAGCCTGGGTCCTCTGCACGGAGACTCTGGTGTGGGTCTTTACAAGATGGTCAGTGAATTCCTGATAGGGAGACTTGGTGAACACAGTCTCTTTCCAGAGATCAGGGGTGAGATAACTGTAGGTCTTGGAGATCGCATCAAAAGTAGCCTTGGCAAAGTTCCCCAGGGTGGCAGTGTAGCCCCTGGCCGAAGTGTAGCAGTTGTCAATACCAGCCATCATCAATAGCTTCTCCGGCACAGGGGCTGAGACAATGCCAGTGCCTCTGGGGGCAGGGATGAGAAGCACCAGCACAGAACCACAACGACCAGTCACCTTGCATGGACAGTGTGGGGCTTGCCGATTTTGTTTCCCCAGTAGCCTCGTTGCACAGGGACAATGGAAAGCTTGGCCAGGATGATGGCCCCACGGATGGCAGTGGCTATCTCCTTGGAGCACTTGATGGCCAGACCCATGTGTCCATTGTAATCTCCGATGGCAACAAATGCCTTGAACCTGGTCAGCTGGCCAGTACGGGTCTGCTTTTGCATGGGCATGATTTTCAAGACCTCATCCTTGAGGGATGCCCCCAAGAAGAAGTCAATGATCTCAGATTCCTTGATGGGCAGAGAAAAGAGATAGATCTCCTCCAGGGACTTGATCTTCATGTCCTTGACTAGGCGGCCCAGCTTGGTGACGGAGATCCACTCCTTGTCCTCCGCCTTGCCTCTGTGAGCTCTTCGGCCCTAGCCCCGGCCCCGAACACGGCCACGCCCCGGACCCCGGATGCTGCTGCCTAAGCCTCCGCAAAGCCGCCGTGGCCTCCCTTTCCCGGGCCTCTGGGGCCTCTGGGGCCTCCAGGTCCTCCCACAGCACCGGCGTCATCTGGCATTTGGTGTTCTCTCGGAGAAGAAGCAATTTTACCCATTTTGACTGCTGTGAGATGGTATCTTCTTCCACCCCAAAATTTCTAGAACTCATACAGGAATTCAACAATGTGGCAGGTTATAAAATCAATGCACATAAGTCAGTTGCACTACTATACACTGATAAGAAAGAAGAAAGAGAAATTAAGGAATCAATCCTATTTACATTTACACCAAAATCCATAAGATACCTAGGAATAAACCTAATTAAAGAGGTAAATGTATATTCTAAAAACTGCAGAGGACTTATGAATGAAATTGAGAAAAACAAAAAGAGATGGACAAACGTTCCATGCTCATGGATTGGAAGATAAACATTGTTAAAATGTCTCTGTTACCCAAATCAATCTACACATACAGTGAAATCCCTATCAAAATACCATTGACATTCTTCACAGAGCTGAAGGAAATAATCTTAGAATTTTTATGGAACCAGAAAAGACCCTGAATAGCCAGAGGAATATTTAACAAGAAAATCAAAGCAGATGGCAGTACAATGCCAGACTTCAATCTATATTAGAAAACTTTAATCATCAAGACAATATAGTAGTGGCACATAAAGGCACGTAGATCAATGGAACAAAATAGAGAACCCAGAAATGGACTCTCAACTCTATGGTCAACTAATCTTTGACAAAGTAAGGGAGAAGATCCAATGGAAAAACGTCTCTTAAAAAAATGGTGTTGGGAAAATTGGATAGCCACATGTAGAAGAATGAAACTGGACTTTTTTTTGTATCACGCACAAAAGTAAACTCAAAATGAATGAAAGATCTCAATGTGAGACACAAATCCATCAAAACCTTAGAGAACACAGGGAGCAACCTCTTGACCTCTGCCACAGCAATTTCTTGCTACACACATCTCCAAAGGCAAGGGAAACAAAGGTAAAAATAAATTATTGAGACTTCATCAAGATAAAAAGCTTTTGCACAGCAAAGGAAACAGTTGACAAAACTAAAAGATAACCTACATAATAGAAGATATTTGCAAATGACATATCAGAAAAGGGACTAGTATCTAATATCTATAAAGAATTTATCAAACTTAACACCCAAGAAACAAATAATCCAGTCAAAAAAATGGCAGAAGACATGAAAAGACATTTCTCCAAAGAAGACATACCAATGGCCAACAGACACATGAAAAAATGCTCAACATCCCTTAGTAACAGGGAAATGCAAATCCTTTTATTGATTTTGATGGGAATTCTCTGTGCCTACTGGATCTATATATCTGTTTCCTTCCCCAAATTAGGGATGTTTGCAGCTATTATTACTTAAAATATTTTTTTCTGCTCCATTTTCTCTTCTTGGACACATACAATACAAATATTATTATATTGTTGGAGTCACCGAGTTCCTTAAGTCTATTCCCATTTTGAATAATTATTTTTTCTCTTTTGTTCAACTTGATTACTTTTCATAACCCTGTATTTTATGTCACTAATTCGTTCCTCTGCTTCTTCCATCCTGCTTTTTATTCCATCTAATGTGTTTCTCATTTCAATTATTGTGCTTTTTATCTCTGCTATGTTGTTTCTTTTCTCTGTGTTAAGGGTCTTATTAATGTCTTCCACACTCTTTCCAAATCCAATGAGTATCCTTATGATAATTGTTTTAAATTCTTTTTTTTAAAATTTTTTTTTATTTATTTATGATAGTCACAGAGAGAGAGAGAGAGAGGCAGAGACTCAGGCAGAGGGAGAAGGCAGGCTCCATGCACTGGGAACCTGATGTGGGATTCGATCCCGGGTCTCCAGGATCGCGCCCTGGGCCAAAGGCTGGCGCCAAACCGCTGCGCCACCCAGGGATCCCTGTTTTAAATTCTTTATCAGGTATCTTGCTTATATCTGTTTTGCTTTGTTCTCTGGCCATGGTTTTGTCTTATTCTTTCATTCACGATAAATTTCTTTTTTTCCCTAATTTTGTATGCTCTCTGTATCTGTGTCTCTGTGTTAAGAAAATCAGCTATATCTTCTGCTCTTGAAAGTAGTGACTTTAATATAAAAACTTGAAAAAAACAGGATGCCTGGCTGGCAGACAGAAGAGCATGTAACTCTTGATTTTGAGACCCACATCAGGTATAGCACTCACTTAAAAAGAGAGAGAGAGACAGAGAGAGGAAGAAGGAGAAGAAGAAGAAGAAGGAAGAAGAAGAAGAAGAAGAAGAAGAAGAAGAAGAAGAAGAAGAAGAAGAAGAAGAAGAAGAAGAAAAGAAAGAAAAAGAGAAAGAAAGAAGAAAGAAAGAAGAAAAAAGAAAGAAAGAAAAGAAAGAAAGAAAGAAAGAAAGAGAAAGAAAGAAAGAAAGAAAGAAAGAAAGAAAGAAAGAAAGAAAGAAAGAAAGAAAGAAAGAAAGAAAGTTACTCTATAAGGAAGAGGTCCTGGTGTGCCCCTAGTGTAGTGTTCCCAGTTCACCACAACCCAGCCCTTCAGAACAGTATCCTATGTATACTGCTTATACTCTGGTGCTGTGTCTGAATCACTTTTCCTTTCACTGCAGCCATCTGCACCGACCTTGCCTGTTGTGGGCTCTGCTTGCTTTCTATAGTTTTAGTGGGGCCCAAGAAGGTCAGCTTCAGAGGGGTATGACCACCTGGGAACTTGGGAATGGGCAGTGGTGTGAGAAAAATTTACCCCAGACCACTAGTCCTATGCTGGACCCCCTGAAATTCTATGGTGGCTGGAGGCTATGCACTGGGGTGCCAAGGGGTGCAAGGCTCCACATGGCATGCAATGATGGCTTGGAGTATGCAGATGGGCTTGGCCAACAGCAGGGTGTATCATGCAGTGGTGATGGCTCAGGGTGTTACAGGGGTATGTGGGGCGTGATGGCCAGATGTGGCAGAAGGTGGTGTCTGTGCGACAGGTGGCCAAGCAGGGCATGAGTGTGGCTCTAGTCAAATTTGCCCTTATCCCAGGGCTGAGCCTAGCAGGCTAGAAGAGGGCAAGATTTCAGAAGTTGTGGATGTGGTACATCGTCTAGGGGTTAGGTAGCAAAGTATCTGTACAGCTCTGCCTCTTGCAGGTGGTGCTGTGCTTATGCTGCGGATGGGAGAGGAAAATGGTACCTTCCAGCTCCATCATTTTCTGGGAGGTCCCCCAGCATGCTCTGAAATCAGTATAAATAGATATATGTTCCCAATACCCTCAGTGTTGTACAGTGCCTCTCCATGCAGGCTGCTATCTCTTTAAGGGTGGGGAACCAGCTATCACTGGCCTTTCTGTCTTGCCTAGTGCTGATTCAGGTGACTTTTAAGACTCCAGGCTCTAAGTCCCACTGGTTTTACAAACTCATGGAATTCAGCCCCTCTGATATTTAGATAAACTTTATGAGGATTAATATTCTCTGTGTGAAGTTCCTGGTGTGAGGGCCTGTTTCTTTGCTTTGTCCATAAGCATAGTTCTCTCCCTCCTGCAGGCAGGCTCCTTCTGCTTTTCTGACCTTCCTAAGTTTTCAGATGGAGATTCTTCTCTACATTTAGTTATGAGTTTGTTCTGCCAGTTTTTGGATTGTGTTCTGGTTTACTGACTTGAATGCGGATGATATCTAGTTTAAGTGTGGGATGAAATGAGCTCAGGGTCCTCCCATTCCGCCATCTTCCTAAACTCCCTTAAAGTTGCATCCCACAGATTTTTAGATCATTCTGTTTTCATTTTTACTTCTATATATATAATTTTTAAAAGATTTATTTACTTTTTAGAGGGGATGGGCAGAGGGAGAGAGCATTGTGAAGCAGTCTCCCTGCTGAGTGTGGAGCTTGATGTGGGGCTTGAACCCAGGAACCTGAGATCATGATCTGAGCCAAAATTAAGAGTAGGCCACTTAACTGACAGAGCCACCCAGAGGCCCCTCTCTATATATAATTTTTTATTTCTTATTTGATTTCTTGGGTGGTCCATTCGTTGTTTAGTAGCTTGCTATTTAATCTCCATGTATTTGTGGTCTTTCCAGATTTTTCCTGTTGTTGATTTCTAGTTTCATAGTATTGAGGTCAAAAAAGATACAGAGTATGGCTTTGATCTTTTTGAATTTATTCAGATTTGTTTTGACATCTAAAATGTGATCTATTCTGGAGAATGCTCCATGTGCACTTGAAAAGAATGTGTATTCTATTGTTTTAGGATGAAATGTTCTGAATATTCTGAATACATCTGTTAAATCCATTAGGTACTGTGTGTTTCTTTGTTGATTTTTGTTTGAATGATCAATGTAAGTTGACTATTAATGTCCCTTATGATTGTATTACTATCAGTTAGTTCCTTTATGTTTGTTATTAATTGTTTTGTGTTTTGTGTGCTTCCACTTTGGGTACATGAATATTTATATCTGTTATATTTTTTACTGGATTGTTCCCTTTATTATTATTATGATGTCCTTTTGTCTCTTTTCACAGACTTTGTTTTACAGTCTATTTTGTCCAACATATGTGTTGCTACCTCAGCTTTCTTCTGACATCAAATTACATGATAAATGTTCTATTCCTTCACTTTAAATCTGCAGATGTCTTAAGTCTGAAATGAGCCTTTTGTAGGCAGTATATAGATCTACTCTGTCACCCTAAGTCTTTTGATTGAAGCATTTAGTTCATTTATATTCAAACTAATTATTGATAGATATGTATTTATTGTCATTTGTTATTTGTTTTGCAGGGTTTTTTTTTGTAGTTTTTCTCTGATCCTTTCTCCTCTATCTCCCTTTCATGGTTTGCTGGTTTTCTGTAGTGATATTCTTGGATTCCTTACTCTTTAGTTTTTGCATACCTATAACTGGTTATTTATTTCTAGTTACCATTTGGTTTATATATAACATCTTCAGCATATTTCAGTTTATATTAAAATGATAGTCACTTAATTTTGAACTCATTCTTTATTCCTCTCTTCTCTATGTTTTAGATATTTGGTATCATATTTTACATCCTTTTGTTTTGTGCTTTTCTTGACTGATTTTTGCAGGTATACCTATGTTTTTTTTTTCATTTTTGTGATTATTTTTTCTTACTTATGGCATTTGCTTTCCACTCACAGAATCTCCCTTAGTATTTTTTATGAGGCTGATTTAGTGGTGATGAATTCTTTTAAATTTTGTTTGTCTGAGAAACTCTTTATCTCTCCTTCTATTCTGAATAATAGACTTGATGGATAGAGTATTCTTTGCTGCAGATTTTTCCCTTTCAGCATTTTGAATAAATCATGCCACTTTCTTCTAGTATGAATAGTTTCTGCTGAAAATATCAGCTTTGCCTTATAGAATTTCCTTTGTATGTAACTGTCCTCTTTTCTCTGGTAACTTTTTTTTAAGATTTTTTATTTATTTATTCATTCATGAGAGACACAGAGAGACAGAGGCAGAGACACAGGCAGAGAGAGAAGCAGGCTCTACGCAGGGAGCCCGATGTGGGACTTGATCCCAGGACCACAGCCTGAGCCAAAGTCAGATGCTCAACTGCTGAGCCATCCAGGGATCCCCTCTGGTAACTTTTGAAACTCTTTCCTTATAATTTTTTTCCTCATTCTAATTAATCTTTGTCTTGATGTGGACTTCCTTGGGTTGAATTTGTTTGGGATCTTTATGTCTACTGAAAATTGATCTCATTTTCCCTCCCCATTTTTGGGAAGTTTTCAGATATTATTTCTCCAAATACATTTTCTGCCTCCTTATCTCTTTTTCTGGGATCCCTACAATGCAAATGTTATTATGCTTGATGGTGTTGCTCAGTTCTCTAAGTGTATTCTCATTATGCACTATTTGCTTGTCTCATCTATTTACCTTCTTGCTTTCCATTACTCTATCCTCCAGGTCACTGATATGTTCCTTTGATTCCTGTAGCTTACTATTTGTGACATTTATTGTATTTTTAATTTCACCTATTCAGTTTCTCATCTCTGATAAGTTATATTTTATTTCTTTGTCAAGCATCTCACTGATGTCCTACACCCTTTTCTGAGGTCCAGGGAGTATCTTTAGGATCATTACTTTGAATTCTATATCAGGCATATAACTTATTTCTCTTTTGCTTAGATCTCCTGCTCTGATCCTTTTCTGTTCTTTTATTTCAGACATATTCCTCTGTCTCTCCATTTTGTCTACCATTCTGTGTCTGTTTATCTTTATTAGGAAAGTCAGATATGTCTTCTGTTCTTGAAAGCAGTAGTTTTATGAACAAGAGCTTCTATAGTGCCCTGCAGGGCAATGTCCCTGTTTACGGGGACATGGCACTTCAAGGGGGTCTCCTATGTATGTTTCTTGCATCTTGTTTTATCTGAATTACTTTTTCTTTATGTTCAAGCAACTGCACTGATACTCTGCCTGTTGTGGGCTATTTTTTTATGGTGTTAGTGGGATCCACTAGGCTAGCTCTGTGAAAAATGGCACTTGCCATCTCCTTTGTTTCCAGAGTAGTCCCCCCAACATACTTCAAAATCAGAATAAACAGATCTTCCTCCCATTTACCCTAGGCATTGTGCAAATTGTTACTTCTGTTTCCTCTCTGTAGGCTGTTGTCTCTTTAAGGGTGGGACCCAGCTATCATGGGCTCTCCTGGGTTGCCTATTGCTGAGTCAGCTGACTTTTAAAACTCCAGGCTCCACCTCCTCCTGGCTATACAAATATGGAATTCAACCCTTCTGGTTTTCAAAGCCAGATATTATGAGGATTCATCTCCCCTGTGTTAGCACCATGGTTCTTCTCCCTGTCCTTGCCTACGGCTCCCTCCCTCTTGAGCAGCTCCTAACCACCATTTCTGCCCTTCTTAGCCTCTCAGATGTAGTTTCTTCTCTACATTTGTTGTGTAGTTTGTTCTGCAAGTCTTCAGATTGCTCTCCAGTTTACTTACTCAGATGTGAATTATATGTAGAATTATATGTATATTATATTGTCTAGTCATAGACATGGGATGGAGTAAACTTAGGGTCCTCCTACTCTGCCATCTTCCCGAGTTCAAATCAATATTATGTTCTAGGCTCTGTGCTTGTTGCAATGTATATTTAATATACCACATAATCCTCACATTTCTTGCAACTTTCCTTTTACAGATAAGAAAAAGTAACTTACTTAGGGCACACAGGTGGCAAATATTAGGGCAAAAATTAATACCCAAACCTATGTGTTTATAAAGGTCATGCCCTCTAGATGAAACTACACTTATTATGCATTACTAAACACTTTCTACAGTCTCTCTCTTTTGTTAAAAAAAGGATCATTCTTGAAATGTAAACAATAATATTGTGTTTGGTATATTTTATAAATCCCCCTTTTTATGCCAAATGTACCAATATCCTCTAAAGTATTAAAATAAGCACAATGAGTTCCTGCAATCTCCAGAAAATGTGATCTTATTCTTTTAAATATCAATAGTGCAGGGACATTGAATAGCATTACATAGGGTCTGTCATCATTCTTATAGTCTCTAGCTATCTTAAAAAAAAAGAAATTCATTGGAAGGTTATATTGGATACTATTGTATTAGCTAGAAAAACAGACTTCTAAGACTAGAAGGAACCAAATGAAGTTTGGAGATATAAGAAACAAAGAACAAAATAATAATCTTTTAGGTAGAACTATCTGGTCAAGACAGAGCCACCAATATTTGTAGGCCTCCATCTTCTCTAAAAATTGCTACTACTAGTGGACATTGCAGCAGTTTTTCTCAATTAATTGCAACCATCATTTAAATCTTGTTTTATTCAATTTACATTCATATTTTGGGATGTTAGCATACATTTATCTCAGTCTAGAGTATATACCCAGAACCTGGCTGCCATAGGACAATAAAAGGACTTTCTAGCCTTTTATTCTGAATAGAAAGTGGGATACTGTGTAAATTAGTACATTGCACAGTGAAGAGTTGGGAAACAGCCAAAAAAAAAAAAGCAGAAAATCCCCTCTACATCTATACAGATGGTCCAGAATCATTTTTTTGAGTTCCTTTTATATCAAAGTGTTAGTTATGCCATAAATTCCGAGTTTTAATTTAAAAATTGAAGATAGACTACATTGTATATACTGCTTTTTGCAATGGTTTCCTGGAAGTGATTATTAATCAAAGAACATATAGATCAGGGCAGCCTAGGGGGCTCAGCGGTTTAGCGCAGGCTTCAGCCCAGTGCCTGATCCTAGAGTCCCGGGATCCAGTCCCATGTCAGGCTCCCTGCATGGAGCCTGCTTCTCCCTCTGCCTGTGTCTCTGCCTCTCTCTCTCTCTCGCTCTCGCTCTCGCTCTCTCTCTCTGATAAATAAATAATATATTTTAAAAAAATAACATATAGATCAATGAAATTTTATGCCTAAACACACTCTTGGATAAAAAGCCAAGAGATAACATTCTGAGTATGTATATGATCCAAATCTTTATTCTATGTCCCCATATTTTCTTTTCATATAATTTGAACAACAATAATATTCTACCAGCCTTCAGTGGCCTGCATCTCAAAAAGTTAGACTTATTTATATGTTTGTAAGAGCATTGAAGTTCATTATTAACAATGCTTAACCACACGAGGGCTTTTTTATCTTTATCAAAGTTCATCTTAAATGGAGGAAACATATTTTTCTCATTTACATCCCTGTCTGTTGTTATGTTAAATGTTCAGAAAAATCTAAATACTACTCATAGAGAAGAATTTAAGTACTTTAGTTATAAATATACAATATAAATATACCTTGGAATTATAGATAGGCAAGGTAGTATCCACAGAAGAATATTAATTCAATATTTAGGAAAGAATTAGGTATCTGTTGTGCATTAAACAGAAAAATAGAAACATAAAATATTATGGATTTTAATAAGCCCTTCTTAACTGGATTTGAAAAGTAAGAAATTGTGTGATTTTTGTATGACATCTTTTGTAATAATATGCTTGAATTCTAAATGATATGTCTCCTGAGATCAGCATGAACAATCAAGATGAGTGCTGCTTTAAATAATAAAAGGTAAGAACTGCAAAAGTTTTGCTAATTCACTTATTAAAATAATACCATACAGTTTCATAAGAATTGCACTAAATATAACTATTACCTACTTGCCACATGTCAACCACTGATGAATTTGATTAGCACAGATGAACTGTCAAATTGCCAAAGAGGAATACTGAGGAGAAAGAAGAAAACCCAAGGGCTTGGATTTGCCTTCACTGTACCATCCTTTGCTCTTGTGTCCAGAGCCATAGAGAAACAAACCATCAAAGATATCTCAACTTGGCACCTGCATCGAGGATCATTTAAGAGACACAAGATGAATTTTAATGTAGAGCTAATTTGTTGATTTCTCTGCTACTTGAATCATTTTTTAAATAAGAGGACCTTTAGGGACCACTCAAACAAAAGAATCTTTTTTTTCTACCTAAAATCATGGGAAATTATAGATTTGAATCCCATCACAAAGACATTTTTTAAAGGAAAATGGCAGAGAAAATTCATATTGGAAGAAAACTGTGAAGCTGGCTTTCCTTATTATATGGATTTGTGCAGTAGCCAACAGAAACCAAAAATATCTAGATTTAAGAATTGTAGTTAGTATGTGTTTGTGATACATTGCAAAAGCTGAAATGTAAGCAATTATGGATCAAAAAACCCCCAGAAACATCTCTATACATATCAGATTAATATCAACCAAGATACAAAGACCTGACCAGTCTCATGGGAAGTATGAAGAAGCATGGGCAAACACAGAATGTGAAACTCTGTGTGATATAAAACCAATTTTACAAAAATGAATATTGTACCAGAACAACTCACTTATTCATCCAGGATGTATTAAGTGAATGCCTTTGACAGAACAGGTAGTGTGAGAATATGAAAATGAATAAGTGATATCTCTGATCTTCTAGAACTCAAGGTGAGAAGTCAGAGATGTAAACAAATAATTACAAGTTATGACTTGACAAGTTCCCTCCTCACCAACCCCAGTTAATTAATTCTCTAATGATAATGGATTGGTGAAAAACACCATGACATGTTGTGCAATACAAGTATAATTTTTAGTTTTATGCATATAAATGACCTATTTAAATATTTTATAAAGAAAAATAAATACCGACTCCCAGAATTAGTCTCTTTTTACTGGCATTAGATTCTGAGTAGTTATGAAATTATCTATAAACCTTCCAACAAAGTCCAGGACCAGATGACTTCACTGGTGAATTCTACAAAACATTCAAAAAGGAATTAATATGAATCCTTCTTGAAGAATTAATATTGTTGAAATACTACCCAAAGTCATCTAAGAGTCAATGTAAAGCCTACCAAAATTACAGTGGCATTTTTTGCAGAAATAGAACAAACACTCCTAAAATTTATGTGAAACCAAAAAAGGCAGTGAATAACCAAAGCAATTTTGAGAAAGAAAAACAAAGCTGGAGGAATCATGCTCCTTGATTTGAAACTGTATTACGAAACTATGGTAATCAAAGCAGTATGGCAGTGACATAAACACAGACACACAGATCAATGGAACAAAATACAAGACCTAGAAACAAACCCACAACTAAATGTTCAATTAATCTTCAACAAAGCAGGAAAGTATACCCAATGGAAAAAAAAATCTCTTCAATAAATGGTATTGGGAAAATTGGATACCAACATGCAAAAGAATGAAAGTGGAGCACTGTCTTGCATCACACACAAAAATGAACTCAAAATGGATTAAAGATTTGAATATAAAACCTGAATCCATAAAATTCCTCGAAGAAAACATTGGCAGTAAGCTCCTTGACATTATCCTACCATGATAAACGAGTGGGACTACAACAACCTCAAGAGCTTCTACCCATCAAAAGAAACCATCAAAAAAATGAGAAGGCAACTTACTGAATGGGAAAAAGTGCAAATAATGTATCTTATAAGGAGTTAATATTCAAAATATATAAAGATTCATGCAACTCAATTCCCCAAAAGACCCCTCAATCTGCTTTAAAAATGGGCGGATGATTTGATTAGATACTTTTTTTTTCTCCCAAAGGAAGCAAAGCGATAGAAAACAGGTTCATGAAAAAATGCATAACATTATTAATTATTAGCGAAATGTTGAAACCACAATGAGATATCACCTCACATCTGTTAGAATGGCTATTATCAAAAAGAAAAGAAGCAAAAAATACTGGCTAGGATGTGGGAAAAAAGGGAATTTTTGTGTACTGTTGGGGAAAATTTAAATTGATGCAGCCACTATGGAAAATGGTATGGAAGTTCTTCAGAAAATTAAAAATAGAACTGCCATACGATTCAACAGTTCCACTTTTGGGTATCTATCTAAAGAAAATGAAAACACTAACTCAAAAAATATATTCACCCCCATATTCATTGCAGCATTATTTACAATAGCCAAAATATGGAAACAACCTAAATGTCCATGAATGGTTGAATGAATAAAGAAAATGTGGTATATATTTACAATGAAGTATTATTCAGACATAAAAAAGAATGAAACCTTGCCATTTGCAGCAATATGGATGAGCTTTGAGGGTATTAATTAAAGTGAAAAAAATCAGAGAGACAAATATCATATGATCTCACTTATACTTAGAATCTAAAAAACAAACAAACTAACTTAAACTCTGAGATACAGAGAACAGATCGGTGGTTGCCAGAGGTGGGTGATGGAGGTGGATAAAATAGGTGAAAAGAATCAAAAGTTATGAACTCCTAGTTTTACAATAAATGTCATAGGGATGTAATCTGCAATATGGTGACTATAGTTAATAATACCATTCTTCATATTTGAAAATTGCTAACAGAATAAATCTTAAAATCTCATCATAAGAAAAATAACTACATTACTATGTATGGTGATAGATATTAACTAGATTTATTTTGGTGATTATTTCACAGTATATACAAATATCAATTCACTATGCTATATACTTGACACTAATATAATGTGGTATGCCAATTATACCTCAATAAAAATAAAATTAAAATATAAGGTTATGCAAAGCACCTTTCCTTCTTCCAAGGCAAATGGTCACTGTTACCATGGTCATCTTTTATTTTTTTTTAACAGAATGTTCATTGGGTGGAATGCTAAAATAGAATCCAGTGAATCCAGATTTCAGCATTATTTCAGTAGGATGTCTAAGTGTTGAAGAAAAGGACAACCATATAGGAAAATAAATATATAAATTTAAAGCAGAAACCAAAGTAAATCAAGGAAAATGAAAAAAGAAATAGCAGTTTCTGTGTGGCTCAGTCAGCTGGGCATCTGCCTTCTGCTCAGGACATGATCCCAGGGTCTTGAATCGAGTCCCACATATGGCTCCCTGATCTGCATGCTGATTCCCCTCCTTGTGCGTGCGCTCTCTCTCTCTCAAATAAATAAATAAATAAATAAATAAATAAATAAATAAAATCTTTAAAAATGTTCAAAAATTAGTTGGACATAGTAAAACAATTCCAACAGTTAACAACACTTCATCAGTTACAGACAGAAAAGGCTGCCTATAGAAGAGCTGAATCAGGTACATTATTTAATTTGAGCTTTATGGTTTCAGTTCTCTTAATGTGTAGTGGCAACCTTAGGGGGCTGGCATATGGAGGCAGCCAGAATGAGTTTTTAAATCACTTTTATTGGAGCTCCTCAGCTGCAGGTAATGGCTTAAGGGCTGCAGAATATGCAGATTTGAAGGAAATGCAATCTTACTATTTCAGAGCTTTGTCTCTCTTGACTCCCTGGCAGAAATCCTTGAGAATGTTTCTGCCACCTGCACACTCAGTGCATTTTCTTGTCTTTCACACATTTTTTTCTTCTCCTTCTAGCATCCCTAGATCTTGGAAAAGTACACTTCTAATTGTAGTTTTCTTATTTATTTTACACAAAATTTTGCAGTTATAAAAAGTAACACTTCACCAACATAAAGTCCGTTGAAACTCTCAATTTTCTTTAAACAATCACATTGCCTTCAAATTTCTACCTACCTGTAATAATCAGTGCTGCCTCTGATTATCAATCAACATAATCTTGGCTCTATATTTACTTTTGGTCTTAATAATCTATCTCATGTCCAGACAAGTATATAACTACATAAAGGTGCATAATATCTCTGAAACACTTGAGCTATTTTTTGTGGAAAATACCTTAGGTTCAACATTAATATTTCTTCTATTAAAATAATAATAAAACTATTTATTTACATGAGATCTAAAATGAGCAAAACAGTTAATTTACACAAAGTAATGATGTATGTTTGTCTTGAATATGATAATGACATTAAAGCAGAGTTAGATGTTCATTTCTACAATCTTCTGATATTTTACATCTGTTGTCTTCTTGAACTGTCCATCCACTGGTCTGCTTCTATAGGCATCTACAAGGAAATAAAGGACAAACTGAATTTTAAAAAATGACAAGAAGAAAAGACATCCTTCCATAGTAACTGTTGGGCCATTCCAGTAACCATGTCCGTCTCTAGGGTTATGATAACCTAAAGGAAAGGGACATTTCACCATGTTTATTTGTCCTGGCATTAGAAATCAACTTCCAAATAGTATCTTATTTGCATTTTTTCTACAAATTGTGCCCCAAAGCAAATTCTCATCCATTCATTTCTAGGGAAAGATATTCTATTGACATTTTGGGGAAAAAATCTAAAAATTGGGACTAAAGACATAAAAGTAATTACATCCAATATGCAGATCATCTCTCTTTGAATTAAGATATACAACAATTTATTTTTCTTTGTAATCAGTTTAGAACTAGTATTACAGTACTTTTGGTCTTGTAAAAAACAATTGAACTTCGTCTAGTGCTTTTTTTCATTTAATATGAAAATGTATAAAGTATTTAAAATGACAACAGAGTACTGATCCTATTATTGCTAGTTGTTATCTACCCACATAGAACTTAAAACCTAAAATGGAAACATAGTGGGGAAGCTTCCTTTAACATCATTAGCACCTGCAGTAGCAGCATCACAAACACCTGGATGTTTATGAAACTATGAAACTATGAAGTTTAAGTAGCATATTCATATCATGATATATATGGCAGGGATTACTCTTACCAATTTTTAGAGATAGGGCTCTGATAGACTTTATGTGTAAAATCCAGCATTCTTTTGCTACCATGTTGCATTCCATAAACATATAAAAAAAACCCCACAGGATTCAATTATAAAATTGCTTTGAAGAAAAAAGTAGAATCAGAGCTTGTACTAGTGTGTAACCAGTTATGACAACCAAGATTAACCCCACTTATCTAATCAGAACATAGATGAATAATACAATTTTGATAAATTGTAAGATTTATCTTTATCTTTTTGATAAGAAAAAAGTATATTCTAATGAAATCTGTTTCACTGAGGTCTTTTGCTCACACTACCTCCAAAAAGAAAATATGTTTTTTTTTTTCAGTATGCTGGAAACTTAGGGTTATTCCAGGGAATCAAAATGATACACTGGGAAGAGGAGAAACTCCAGGGAAGGTAAGAATTTGGGCCTTGAAAAGTTGCTTAGAGATACCAGTCAAGAAATATCTCTGTTACTGCTATACATTAAATCTAAAAGCAATCCAGGTTTCTCTGGGAAGATCATGTTCTTTAATCAAGCCAAAGTTATGTGTGTGTGTGTGTGTGTGTGTGTGTGCATGTGTGTGTGTGTATCTCAATCATTTCCTTGGAATAAAACTAGTCAACTCACACAATTTGGACAATTTGAAGAGAGATTGAGAAAACGAATATTTTTCAAGTTATGAGCAGTATGTAGGAATACCACAAAAGGATAAGGCAAAACTCCAGAGCTAAGAAAAGAGTAAGGAGAGATCCAAATAGACCAGGAGAGATGAATGATGACAGCAACCTTGAGATGAAGTAGCTCTGTGGTCTCTTTACAGATACAAATAGTCCATGGTGACTTCCAACAGGAGGGATTATATGGAACTACCCCAATCTCACTTAGTGACTCCAATCTTTATGCAATTGGTCCCCTTATCCTCTTTTTTGTCCTAGCCCAAAATGAAACCAGAAGATGAGGATGTTCTCTAATGGCCTATAATTCAGGTTAGACTTCCAAGACACAAAGCAAGGCTAAAAAGATGCAATGGGGATTTGGAGAAACATTTTTTCACTTTTTTCACTTTTAATTCTTTTTTAAATGTAGTTGACTGAAACATTTTTTAAATAAATTTATTTCTATTGGTGTTCAATTTTTCAGCATATAGAATAACACCAGTGCTCATCCCGTCAAGTGCCCACCTCAGTGTCCATCACCCAGTCACCCCCACCAATCACCCACCTCCCCTTCCACCACCCCTAGTTCATTTCCCAGAGTTAGGAGTCTCTCGTGTTCTGTCTCCCTTTCTGATATTTCCCACTTATTTTTTCTGCTTTTCCCTTTATTCACATTCACTATTTTTTATATTCCTCAAATGAATGAGACCATATAATGTGTGTCCTTCTCCGATTGACTTATGTCACTCAGCATAATACCCTCCAGTTCCATCCACGTCGAAGCAAATGGTGGGTATTTGTCATTTCTAATGGCTGAGTAATATTCTATTGTATACATAAACCACATCTTCTTTATCCATTCATCTTTCGATGGACCCCAAGGCTCCTTCCACAGTTTGGCTATTGTCGACATTGCTGCTATAAACATTGGGGTGCAGGTGTCCCGGCATTTCATTGCATCTGAATCTTTGGGGTAAATCCCCAACAGTGCAATTGCTGGGACGTAGGGCAGATCTTTTTTTAACTGTTTGAGGAACCTCCACACAGTTTTCCAGAGTGGCTGCACCAGTTCACATTCTCATCAACAGTGCAGGAAGGTTTTCCTTTCTCCACATCCTCTCTAAATTTGTGGTTTCCTGCTTTGTTAATTTTCCCCATTCTCACTGGTGTGAGGTGGTATCTCATTGTGGTTTCGATTTGTATTTCCCTGATGGCCAGTGATGCAGAGCATTTTCTCATGTGCATGTTGGCCATGTCTATGTCTTCCTCTGTGAGATTTCTGTTCATGTCTTTTGCCCATTTCATGATTGGATTGTTTGTTTCTTTGGTGTTGAGTTTAAGAAGTTCTTTATAGATCTTGGAAACTAGCCCTTATCTGATACGTCATTTGCAAATATCTTCTCCCATTCTGTAGGTTGTCTTTTAGTTTTGTTGACTGTATCCTTTGCTGTGCAAAAGCTTCTCATCTTGATGAAGTCCCAATAGTTCATTTTTGAACTATCTCTTGCATTTGTGGATGTATCTTGCAAGAAATTACTGTGGCCGAGTTCAAAAAGGGTGTTGGCTGTGTTCTCCTCTAGGATTTTGATGGAATCTTGTCTCACATTTAGATCTTTCATCGATTTTGAGTTTATCTTTGTGTATGGTGAAAGAGAGTGGTCTAGTTTCATTCTTCTGCATGTGGATATCCATTTTTCTCAGCACCATTTATTGAAGAGACTGTCTTTTTTCCAGTGAATAGTCTTTCCTGCTTTGTTGAGTATTAGTTGATCATAAAGTTGAGGGTCCACTTCAGTGTTCTCTATTCTGTTCCATTGATCTATGTGTCTGGTTTTGTGCCAGTACCACACTGTCTTGATGACCACAGCATTTTAGTACAACCTGAAATCTGATATTGTGATGCCCCCAGCTATGCTTTTCTTTTTTAAAATTCCCCTGGCTATTCAAGGTCTTTTCTGATTCCACACAAATGTTAAGATTATTTGTTCCAACTCTCTGAAGAAAGTCCATGGTATTTTGATAGGGATTGCATTAAACGTGTAAATTGCCCTGGGTAACATTGACATTTTCACAATATTAATTCTGCCAATCCATGAGCATGGAATATTTTTCCATCTCTTTGTGTCTTCCTCAATTTCTTTCAGAAGTGCTCTATAGTTTTTAGGGTATAGATCCTTTACCTCTTTGGTTAGGCATATTCCTAGGTATCTTAGGCTTTGGGGTGCAATTATAAACGGGATTGAGTCCTTAATTTCTCTTTCTTCAGTCTCATTGTTAGTATACAGAAATGCCACTGACTTCTGGGCATTGATTTCGTATCTTGCCACATGGCCAAATTGCTGTATGAGTTCTAGCAATCTTGAGGTGGAGTCCTTTGGGTTTTCTACATAGAGTATCATGTCACTGGCGAAGAGGGAGAGTTTGACTTCTTCTTTGCCAATTTGAATGCCTTTTATTTCTTTTTGTTGTCTGATTGATGAGGCTAGGACATCTAGTACTATGTTAAATACCAGTGGTGAGAGTGGACATCCCAGTTTTGTTCCTGATCTTAGAGGAAAGGCTCCCAGTGCTTCCTCATTGAGAATGATATTTGCTGTGGGCTTTTCGTAGAGGGCTTTTAAGATGTTGCAGAACGTTCCCTCTATCCCTACAATCTGAAGAGTTTTGATCAGGAATGGATGCTGTATTTTGTCAAATGCTTTCTCTTCATCTATTGAGAGGATCATATGATTCTTGTTTTTTCTCTTCCTGACATGATGAATCACATTGATTGTTTTATGATTGTTGAACCAGCCTTGCATCCCAGGAATAAATCCTAGTTGGTCATGGTGAATAATCTTCTTAATGTACTATTGTATCCTATTCGCTAGTATCTTGTTAAGAATTTTTGCATCCATGTTGATCAGGGATATTGGTCGATAATTCTCCTTTTTGGTGGGGTCTTTGTCTGGTTTTGGAATTAAGGTGATGCTGGGCTCATAGAACGTTTGGACATACTCCATCTCTTTCTATCTTTCCAAACAGCTTTAGTAGAATAGGTATGGTTTCTTCTTTAAACGTTTGATAGAATTCCCCAGGGAAGCCATCTGGCCCAGGACTTTTGTGTCTTGGGAGGTTGTTGATGACTGCTTCAGTTTCCTCCCTGGTTATTGGCCTGTTCAGGTTTTGTATTTCTTCCTGTTCCACTTTTGGTAGTTTGTGGCTTTCCAGAAATGCATCCATTTCTTCTAGATTGCCTAATTTATTGGCGTATAGCTGTTCATAATATGTTTTAAAATTGTTTGTATTTCCTTGGTGTTGGTAGTGGTCTCTCCTTTCTCATTCATGATTTTATTTGATTTAATTTTTTATCATGATTCTATTATTTTGAGTCTTCTCTTTCTCTCTTTTTTTATTAAGGCTGCCTAATGTTTATCTATCTTATTAATTCTTTCAAAGAACCAACTCCTGGCTTCCTTGATCTTTTCCACAGTTCTTCTGGTCTCTATTTCATTGAATTCTGCTCGAATCTTTATCAACTCTCTTCTGCTAGGTGTAGGATCTATTTGCTTTTGTTTCTTCAGCTCCTTTAGGTGCAAGGTTAGCTTTTGTATTTGAGTTCTTTCCTGTTTTTGGATGGCTGCTTGTATTGCGATGTATTTCCCCCTCAGGACTGCTTTTGCTGTATCCCAAAGATTTAGAGTGGTTGTATCTTCATTCTCATTAGTTTCCATGAATCTTTTCAATTCTTCTCTAATTTCCTGGTTGACCCTTTCATCTCTTAGCAGGATGGTCCTTAACCTCCACATGTTTGAAATCCTTCCAAACTTCTTCTTGTGATTTAGTTATAATTTCAAGGCATTATGGTCTGCGAATATGCAGGGGTCAATCCCAATCTTTTGGTATCAGTTCAGACCTGGTTTGTGACCCAGTATGTGGTCTATTCTGGAGAAAGTTCCATGTGCACTTGAGAAGAATGTGTTTTCAGTTGCGTTGCATGTAAAGTTCTATAGATATCTGTGAAATCCATCTGGTCCAGTGTATCATTTAATCTCTCGTTTCTTTGGAGATGTTGTGCTTAGAAGACCTATTGAGTGTAGATAGTGCTAGATTGAAGTCACCAAGTATAAGTGTATTATTATCTAAATATATCCTAACTTTGGTTATTTATTGATTGATATACTTGGCAGCTCCCACATTCAGGGCATAAATATTGATGATTGTTAGGTCCTCTTGTTGGATAGATCATTTAAGTATGATATAGTATCCCACTTCATCTCTCACTACAGTCTTCGGGATAAATTTAGTTTATCTGATATAAGGATGGCTACCCTTGCTTTCTTTTGAGGACCATTTGAATGATAAATGGTTCTCCAACCTTTTATTTTCAGGCTGCAGGTGTCCTTATGTCTAAAATGACTCTCTTGTAGACAGCAAATAGAAGCCTCTTGGTTTTTTATCCAGTCTGAAACTCTGCAACTTTTGATGGGGTCATTAGCCCATTCACATTCAGAGTTACTATTGAGAGATATGAGTTTAGTGTCTTCATGATACCTCTTCAGTCCCTGTTTTTGTGGATTGTTCCATTGGACTTCTTCTTAAAGGGGAATTTTAAGAGTCTCCCTTAAAATTTCTTGCAGAGCTCGTTTGGTAGTCACATATTCTTTCAGTTCCTGCCTGTCTTGAAAGCTCTTTCTCCTTCTATTCTGAATGAGAGTCTTGCTGGATAAAGTATTCTTGGCTGCACGTTCTTCTCTTTTATGACCCTGAATATATGCTGCCAGCCCTTTCTGGCTTGCCAGGTCTCTGTGGAGAGGTCTGCTGTTAATCTGATATTTCTCTCCATATAAGTTAGGGATCTCTTGTCGCTTGCTGCTTTAAGGATCTTCTCTTTATCTTTGGAATTTGCAAGCTTCACTATTAAATGTCGAGGTATTGAAAGTTTTTTATTGATTTTAGGGGGGAATCTCTCTATCTCCTGGATCTGAATGCCTGTTTCCCTTCCCAGATTAGGAAAGTTTTCAGCTATGATTTGTTCAAATACATATTCTGGGCCTCTGTCCCTTTCGGCACCCTCAAGAACCCCAATTAAAGGTAGATTTTTCTTCCTCAGGCTGTCACTTCTTTCCCTTAATCTATCCTCATGATCTTTTAATTGTTTGCCTCTTTTTCCTCAGTTTCCCTCTTTGCCATCACTTGACTTCTATGTCACTCACTTGTTTTTCTACCTCGTTCACCCTCATCGTTAGGACCTCTAGTTTGGATTACATCTCATTCAATTGATTTTTAATTTCTGCCTGATTAGATCTAAATTCTGCAGTCATTAAGTCTCTTGAATCATTTATGCTTTTTTCTGGAGCCACCAGTAGCTTTATAATAGTGCTTTGAATTGGCTTTCTGACATTGAATTGTAATCCAGATTTTGTAACTCTGTGGGAGAGAGGACTGTTTCTGATTGTTTCTTTTGAGGTGAGGTTTTCCTTCTAGTCATTTTGCTCAGTGCAGAGTGGCCAAAACCAAGTTGTACTGGGAAAAGGAGAAAAAGAGAGAAGAGAAAGAAGGAAAGAAAAGGAAAAACAGAAAATCGAAATAAGAAAAAATAGAAAAAAAGAAAAAAGATAAGAAAAAAAGAAAAAAATTAGGGGGAAGCAAACAGAAATCAAAAATAAAAAAAACAGGGCAGAGTATCCTCTGATTCTGTATACTGTAAATCCCTCGACTTCCCCTGGAACTTTCCAGTGCTGCTTGGTCAATAGTTTGTTTTTCCCCAGTTCTTTTAGGTGGTCTTTTGCGGGAGGGGCCTGCTGTGCTGATTTTCAGGTGTTAGAACTTGGGGGAGCTGCTCAGCCCCCTGCCTGGTGCAGGGCTCAGTGAAAGATGTTTAACCTGTTCATCCTGTGAGGCCACTTTGACTCTCAGTTGGGGTTGGTTATCCTGTGAGGCCCCAGGATGAACAACAACAGTGGCAGAAGTCAGCTCTGGAGCTCTGGATTTAGCTCCCGCAGTAACTACAGAGTTCTCAGCCTACAGGGGCCTGGTTGCTCCGGGAGCGGGGCCGCTGATCTGCCTAGCTCGGGGCCGCCTGGTGGCAGGAGTGTCCTTGCTGTCCTGTGCCTTCTCGGCCTCTGCCTGTCCCGGGGGGAGCACCGGTTCTTGGGTTGTGTCCCCGGTGCCCTGCGCTCCCGGGCCTGTGCTGTTGGAATCGCGCTCCCGGCCGCGCAGCCCCTTCCGCGCAAAGCCTCTGCCGGAGCCGCCTCCGAGCTGCTTCCCTGTCAGCCGGGCGCCCAGAAATTGGTCCTCAATTCTACGGTCAACTAATATTCGACAAAGGAAGAATGAATATCCACTGGAAAAAGGACAGTCTCTTCAATAAATGGTGCTGGGAAAATTGGACACCCACGTGCAGAAGAATGTAACTACACCATTCTCTTACACCAGACACAAAGATAAACTCAAAATGGATGAAAGATCTCAATGTGAGACAAGATTCCATCAAAATTCTAGAGGAGAACACAGGCAACACCCTTTTTGAACTTGGCCACAGCAACTTCTTTCAAGATACATCTATGAAGGCAAGGGAAACAAAAGCAAAAATGAATTATTGGGACTTCATCAAGATAAAAAGCTTCTGCACAGCCAAACAATCAGTCAACAAAACTAAAAGATCACCTGCAGGATGGGAGAAGGTATTTGCAAATGATATATCAGATAAAGGTATAGTATCCAAGATCCATAAAGAACTTATTCAACTCAACAGCAAAGAAACAAACAATCCAATCATGAAATGAGCAAAAGACATGAAGAGAAATCTCACAGAGGAAGACATGGACATGGCCAGCAAGCACATGAGAAAATGTTCACTTCACTTGCCATCAGGGAAATACAAACGAAAACCACAATGAGATACCAC